>NC_079135.1:34882496-35198868 GCF_945859705.1 Episyrphus balteatus
AAAAGTTTAGTTAAAATTAGATAGCAGGGGTGCAGACAAATTTATTATTCTATTGAAAACATATGAAGCCCAAAGATCTATAAAATCATGTCAAAAACACTCTAAGCTATTTTTAAGTTCTTTGATTTCTTAAAAAAAAAAGCTTAAAGACCAACAGAAGTATGAAGTATATTCACCAATGCAATGTGAAATGTCAAGTTTGTTCAGATTAAATAAAATTGCACCGAAAAATTTTCTTGTCGAAAAAGTACCACAGTCCTGTTGTTTTTAAAATAATAAATTTACTCTTCTTTTGGTAGTATTTTCAATGTCATCGGATAATGTCACGTGCCAAGAAGGTGTGAACTATCTGCAAATCTTCTGTCATAACATCATGCTTGTTTATTCTTCTTGAAAATTTATGTTTATTTTAGCTTTTGGCAATACGAAATTGATTCAATTTTGTGAAAAAAGAGCAATGAATGAATGTCATTATTTTATACTTAGGGTGCACTTAGGAAGTATTTACCTAATATATGATGAAGGTTCTTTTTCTTACATATGTACATTTGAAAAATTCCAAATAAGATAAAAATAATTAAAAAAAACTATTCCTTAATTTCAGTTTTTTCCAAAATAACCTAATAAAAGGACCCCATACAACACGTTGAAACCTTGTTTTTAAAATCGTCAACAGTATATAATATATATACCTGTATATATGTACATATATTATATTCATTAATCATAAGTTTTTTTTTTGAAATGGTACCAGTCGATTAAAAATAAAACGTGTACAAAAGTGGGCGTTGCAGGGGGCTTGAAAATTTTGTAAGACTTTTTATTATTGCATTTACATCAACTTAGTTTTGGAAAATTGGTTTTTGTTCACCATCTCCATACAATCGACGCACTGTGCGTGGTGGAAAATCAATCGTGGTAAAGTACCTACACGCAACAATTTACTTGTTTACCTACTTGAAAAGCTATTTTTTTCTCTTCCTTTTTTCTGTCCTTTTTATACGATTCATTTAATTTGAAAGAAAGATAGTGTACTAAAAAACATTTTTAGTATTAAAAAAAAAATAATGTTTTAAGGATTTGTACAAAATTTCAAACTAAAATATTCATAACTGCTTCAATAATGCTACGTGCTACACAAACAGGGACTCACTGAAGAGATGCCGTTTTGTAATATTTTGTTTAAAAAAAGTCATTTTTGAATAAATTAAAAAAAACGATTGGGGAGCCTTCGTTCTTCACATAGAGTATCGCAAAAACTCGGGCTGACTTTGATGCTCCTAAATGCTTGCACCCCTGGGCAACCACACCAGCTGCCCACCCACTTAAAACAGCCCTTAATAAAGGACTAGTTATTGAGCCTAAAACGTCTCTGCAAGCTTAATTGGTTTCCAAAATATTGTTTTTCAAATTACCAGTTTTATTGATAAATGTCTACATAATAGTTCGGTCAAGATAGACATTTGAAATAACAAAAACTGCCGATAAGCAAAATTTTGGTGGAAAGCTAGGGTTTACCATTACAAACAAAGTTTAAAAAAATCCCCATCGATCCTATGTGTGCAGCAAAAGTTATTCGGGGTCAAAAGTTGTATCAAAAAAAAAAAAACTAGAGTCGAAGATGTAGATCATAAAATTTTTTACAAAAATTGTCTCTCTGATTTTTCCCTAAGAGTTAAGAGTTACCATTCGTTAGATATCGCGATTCGAAGAATCACATTATTCAGCTGCGAGAAAAAAAAAATAGCAGACCATCGAAAAATATTTTAAATAAAGCATTAAACATAAAAAGACCACTATTTTTATGTCTAAATTGGCCGGACTATGAATATTTAATTTATTTGTAACAGTATTTATAGGTTTAAATCGGTGTGTTTTTTGTTCAAGATAGGTAAATAAGAAGATCAAAAACCTTTCTCTGAGAGGTATCGTTACTTATAGATTTATAAAAACATTAATTTTACCAACATATGTATACGTAGGTACCTATATAAGTTTTCTTACAGATGCATTCAAAATATATAACTAATCGTAGAAGAAAAAAATGGTGTACAAATAAGATGAAAAGTAAATTCAAAGATTATAGAAAAGTTAATCTTGATACTCTTGTAATTTATGTAGAAATCACACCCAAAATCAGTAGGTATAGGCCTTTATGAAGTTGTCACTCAATATTATTTACATTCACTTTCAATTGCAAAAAGATAGACTGAATGTAAATAAGTTTGTGCAATACTATAAAAGATATATGGTTTTCCACTTCATATTGACATTTTCGTATTCAAATAAATAATGGATTCGTGGTGTTTAAATTCATAATCTCATTTTATCTTCCCTTATTTTTATAGTTGTTATTAAGTCAATACACACCTTTCTTACATAAATTTTCATAAGTATTATTAAGATCCCGTTGTGTCTTATATTATTGCAAAAAATCCCACTTTCCCTACCTTAATTTATTAGCTTTAGGTAAGTCATGGTCAATCGGTAGTAAATTGTACACTTTAATATGTTCCTTTTACTACCAGTTATTTTTTGTGTATCTTCTGCATTGCACTGAAATGAAGATTCCCATCTCTTGACCTAAAACGAGACATCGAAAATGCATCACGTACTTGTCTGCAAGCCAAAACCAAACCAACTTGAACTAAACCAAATACTTGCTTCGCCTCCAATCGGTCTAAAGTAAACGCTACCACTGTCAACTTCTTCGTATGCAACTACACCTTTCTTGGTCAAAAACTAAAAACTTTAGCCAAGAAATGAAAAAAAAAAAACATAAAATCATAACTAGGCAGCTGTCTGCCGTGTCTTACATGGTAATTTCTTTGACTGACTACTCACCGAGACTGACCACGATGTGTCTTCCTCCCTTTGTATGAAAAACAAGTCAAGCCAAAGATTGCATTTTTTTGTTTAATTTTGGTATAAAAAGGCAGTGACTACCTACCACCAGCTACAGTCGATCTTTTATCAACAAACAAGTTTTGTACCTCCAGTAAACTTATACCTAAACTGAATAAAACCTTAAAGATGAAGTATCTTTTTGTGGTATGTGAACTTAAAAGCCGTTTATAAAGGACTTTTTTTTAAGCCTCACTTGTATATTCTTTTTGTTTCAGACTTTCTTAATCTGCATGTTGGCCTTCATTGTGGTATCAGCCGTACCAATCGATGAAACACTTGCCGGTGATTTGTATGGAAGCGAACAGGCCGGACCACAGGATCCAAATTCAATCTTCAAGTTGAAGAAAATCAAGAAACTACTTTTCGGTTAAAAAAAAACTATGTACATACCCCATTTTTCGTCATCTACCCAAAGAGTTATTCCCGCAAAATTTTGCTGATTTCACCTTGAAAACATGACAATCAATCAGTCATATATTAGATTTTAGTCATTTTTCTCACTAACATTTCAATATTCAACATCAATGATTTTTTTTTTGTTTTTGTAAATAATTTTAAGTCTTCCCAATGTAAATATTTAACTTCAGTGCATAAATGATAAAAAAAAATAAAGAAAAACCTACCGTACAAAAAAAAACACATAAAAATGGAATATTTCGTATGTGACTGACAATTTTTTGTTTTTTGTTTTGTTGAATAAGAACAAACAAAAGATGTGTTCAAAGCATGATGGAAGTGTAAACACGTAGCATTATTATTATGGCAGAAGCATCATGACCGCATCGTTGAAACCGAAAGTTGTTAATGCTGAATACTAATTTGACACAGACTCCCTCGAGGTTTCAACTGGTTTATTGACGAACTACACTAACGGACTTAAGACAGCAGCCGGTGGTGACGGTGGCTGTGACATTGAATTGAGTTTTGGTCATTAAAAATGTATATATATATGTAAATCCAGATCTCTTACATTCATTACATGACACATGGAATTGATATGTCCTTGATATAGTTGAGATATTTTGATTAAGAAAATTGAACCTGATGTCATTTGGTATTCCTTTGTGGGTTAAGTTCGTCACTACTTATTGAGTCCTTATAGGTGGAGTTAAGTAATTAAATAACATGTTTTAAGATTTTAAGTGCGTACATCAATGAAGTATTATTTATAGAGGAAGGTAGAGATGAGTTTTAAAATATTAAAAATCACAGGCATACCGAGATTGTGATTCACTGTGATTTTAACCTGTGATTGTGATTCATGGATATGATGAAAATACATTTAAGTAGCTTTTTTTGTTAGCGCTTACAAAATGTATATGGTCTTAAAAATGCTTTAGTTTTCTATAATTTAGATGGATTAAATAATATTTATTATTATTTCGAAAAAAGGTGATTTCAGAGGTTGTCGATGTAAACTGCTAGATTTATTGATTGATTTCATCAGTTTTTGAATACTGTTAAACACTCAATAATATAAATCATAAAATAAATTACAAAAAAAAATGAATAGACTGTTATAAAGCCTCAAAGTAGCTGGCCATCAAAATAATGAACCTTAAACATTTTTTCCGAACACCGCCATCTTTTTGATATTTGAGATTTTTTAGAAAAAAATAAAAACACAGTTTCATTGCAATTATTTAAAATATTACGTGTAAGAAGTTTAATCAAAATCCTTAGATTTATTTTCATAATTTGAATATGTTTAGTGCACTATAAGAATATTTAAATCATTATCTACTAAATTTTGAAGAAAATCCGTCCACCCGTTTATGTAGCCCACAGCCGTACAGATTAGTGATGGGATGATTTGATAGTTCCAAATTATTCATTCATTCAGCTTGTTCCTGTTTCATTCGAACAAGTTTTTGCATACGAAAGTTTTTTATTTACGAGTATTTCGCATTTCATCAATAGATATCGTTTAAATTAAAAAAAAAAACATAAAATAATAGTTAACAAAAAAAAAAGTTCAATATAAAAATTTTTTGTATGTTCTTTTTTTAAATTACCTTTACACTTTTTCCTTTGTAATCGAATTTTCATGTTTGATAATAAGTATGATTTAGAAGATAAGTTTAAAAAAAATGAAAGAAATACATTTTCATGGATTTTGAAAAGAAAAAAATTTGAGGAAAACACTCAGTAATTGTTTTACTTTAATAAGATAGTATAACAAATCGTATGATGTCGTTGGAGACAAGTTAATGCCTTCAAGATTTATAATTAATAAGTACATTCAAATTACCCTAACTCAAAATCTTAAAGGAATACCTATGCAAACAACAAAAGCACCAAAATTATGCAAATCAATATAAATGTAATTGAAACTCAAAGGCCAGTCAGGATGTTATTTACTCAATTAATATCCGTTGAGGATAGGAATACACATGCGATTTTTATCGCTGCAATATAATATCGCTGTTGCAACAAATTATAAACATATGTTCATGATTGAGATTTTCTGTCACGCAATTGTTTTATAAAAAACGACACAACATGCAGTGTGTTAATTACATAGAAATACACGCGTACGTTGAAAATTAATAACAACAATTAAAAAATCGTTTCTTTTAACATTCTTGTGTCAGAAACAAATGGTTTCTGAGAAACCAAAAACTAAGAACTGTATTCAAAACAGACCTCTTTTCAACCGAAGCATACTCGAAATTTTGACGTTTACTTTTGCCCTAGATAGCCCAACTTTTTTTTTTTTTTTTCTTTATACAACAATTTTTCAAAAGATTCAACGAAAATTTTTTTTCATATCAGAAACCGAAAAAAATTTTGTTTTTTTTTTTCTGTGAAAAAATCTTTAGATTAAAACCGTGGTTTGTTTGCCCATGGTTAGCCCAGGATAGCCCAACTTTTATTTTCGCTATCCTACTCTTAGTTTAAAAATTATAGAAAAATTAGTTTCTATTCACCACACAAAAAAAAAAGTACGCATACACCACAGTGACCTTTTTTAAATTTATAATTAAGAACAATTAAATCCACTGTTGTTTGCATTGCGCCTCAAATGTTATTTATTTGACTTAGAATTTTTACTTGATCGAATAGAGTCCATATAACATTCCTGTTTAGAAGCTTAAGTTGATTTGTTTCATTTCACCTTAAAAACCACAAGATATACAAATATTTTTTTCAATGTTGATTTTTTGGTTTGCCATATTAGCACCTAAAAAAGCTACATACTTATAGTAAAATTTATCCAAACATTTTCCAAAGAAACAATAAATCTAAAATGGTGTGAAGTGATTTCTTTTTCAATACACGAAAAGAACTTTTTAGACCTTTCTGAACTAACCTTGGTAATCCAACAAATAACATCAGTTGTTTTTTGTTAGCCCACCCTTAGTTCAAAAATTATTACAAAAAACACTTTTCTTACATTACCAACCTCTTAAAAATCAAAGTTTTTTTTTTAGTGTAAAAATTGTCCTTTTTCCACTTTTTCTCAATTAACCATGCTAATTTTAATGACAAATTACGTCACTTTTTTTCGTTAGCCCACCCTTAATCCTAGTATGCTGCTGATGAAAAACTAAAAATCACATTCAAAAATGGCACAACGAAATCGTAGTCGAAAAATTCCGTTCAGCTTTTCGTTCTGCAGTACGCTGTTCGACACAGTGAAATTGAAAAGCCTCCACTTCTTTTTTTCACACAAACAATTAAAGGGGACATTAATTGTGTGCGGAAAAATGAAATTTGAGTTAAGACATAAACCTATTCTGTAACTATCGAACGCATTTTTATGAAATGTTATAAAATCAATTTTTTTTCTATAATCATACCTAACTTCTGCATAACTTCTGAATTTCAGCAAATGTCTTTAATTTTAATCGCAACATATAAGTGTTTTTTCGCAAGATGTGAAAGACTAGAATGAAAATGGCAAATGTTGTGAATCAATCCTATTTTAGTGCAGCATAAAATTTTGCAAATTTAATATAAAAACTTGGAGACTTTCTTGAGCGTTGTAGTTACATGATTGAATTTCAATTTAGTATTCAAAGACGGAAACAATTTCGATTGGCAACTTTCACAAATGAAACGGCCCCCAATAAAAGAATACCACGATAAAGAGAATACTACTCCCACTCTTATAAAAAAGGATTATATTATTCACCATCAGCATCTTTCAATGTCAACTTTGATGTTATCGATTTAATCATCTTGACATTTGACAGTTTTTTTGGCACACTTGATAATATTTAAATAATGTTATCACCATTTCAGACTTTTTAGTTATAGAAAAAAATCACTCAGACAAATTAAATGGTTTTCTTAATAGTTTCTTTTTTTTTTATTTTACTCTACTTCCGTATCTTATAAATAATTCATAATACGCTCTTAGCTTAGACTTTTTTTATATAGTTTTGGTTAAAGGGTATACTTTAAACTGAAGGTAATTCCAAATGGCAATGTTAATCTAAAGGGTTTTAGCTTCCTTAACCCAACAATAAAAGTTTCTTCTTAAGGAGTAACAATTTCAGGATAGAGTTAGGGTCCTGTGGATTGGTAACATCACTTCCGGGAATATCAGCCAAAGCACCTTCTTCCAATGGAGCAGCAGACACTAACGCCAAAGTGACGAAGCAAACCAAGAGTGTCTGCAGAATAAAATAAAAAAAAAATAATATTTTAATTTAACACTTTAAGATGAACACAACGACATAAATTAGCATTACAAAAAAAAAATTGCCACCACACCCGAAATGACAATTATTATTTAAGTAAATTTAATACACACGTACCAACAATAAGAACTTCATATTTACGTGGGGTTTTTTTGTGTTTTGTTTAATATTTTGTGTCAAAACCGAACCGGCTGAAATCGAATGATAAACTGTGATTTTAGATCTCAAGTCTGTGACTATTTATACTTGATGAAAATAAGTTGCTCCTCTCGTACTAACCCTCAAATGAATGAAATTGTTAATACCAAGTTTGGTATAACTTTAAGAATTTTATTATTTAATTTTTTTTTTTTTTTTTTCATTTCGTTTAAAAATTGTTTATTTGTTTACATTATTTTTTATTTTTGTCAGAAATTGAGCAAAAATGCGGAATTGGTATTCATCTTTATCTTTGAGCGACAAAAAGGTTTCGAATAATGATTAGGTATGCTAATTTGTTGTGTTGTCATATTAATGGACCAAAGTTTGCAAAGATCAAAAGAACTAAAATTTTGAAACTATTTTAGTAATGGTACAATGTTTGGTTAAATTATTATTATTTTGTTGAATTTAGGTATTTGAAAAAAACTTACTATTATGGGAATTTCGTTTTAGTGCTTGTAACAAACAAGTTTAAGGGTAAAACAATAATGATTGCGGAAGATAAAAAGGATGATTTTAGTGTTTGTATTCTTACAGTAAATATAAAGATTCTTGATCTCTTTCTCTCAAAAGATGTCAAAATTAACATGATTTATCTGATGTTTAAGAAATAGATATTTATGTAATTGAATCATAACTCTGGTTTACAAGGGTTTTGTTGTCGAAACAAAAATATACTTTTCTGAAGGTTTTCGGTGTGTTGAACTCGAATCCGAAGTCAAAAACAATTAGCTCCCGTTTTTGAGATATTACCGTTAGAAAATGCAAAAACAAAACAGATTTAAAAAGGTGGAAAATAGTTCTTATAAAAACCGTTACTAAATATGCTCAAACAATTTTCCTTATATAAAAGAATAAGGTCCGAAGTACTGCATTTTTTAACGGTAATATTTCAAAAACGGGAGCTGATGCATTTTTTTTTTACTTCGGATTCGAGTTCAGCACACCGAAAACTTTCAGAAAAGTATATTTTTGTTTCGGCAACAAAAAAAAAGTTAAATTTTGATAACCAGTGTGTAATCATCAGTGACTGGTTTAAGCAGCAAGATATAGTATCTATCCAACTAAATGCATTTGCCATAGCTTTAATTTGTTCGGATGTTTTGAAATATGGAATCAATCAATGAATGCATTTTGAAAATGTTGAATGTATTTCAGCGAGTTAAAAATTTGTCTGGTCTGCTATATGGTTAATCAAAATACTTGCGGTTTTCCTCACTAACCTATCCTTTCCCTAGAATATGTGTAATTTTTGTATCAAACAAATAAGTATACCTACTCCAAATATGTCATTCAACATAATTTGACCTTATAAAGGTTCAAATCAAAACTTAGGAAGGTAATTCAAATTTTTCATTTATTTGCGATAATCACTTTTTTAATAAGTAATTTAATTTTAAATGTTGTCGTTTTTAAGCTTGTTAAAATGGCTTAGTAGAATAATGATCTTGCAATCGTTAAATTTTACAGTTTTTTTTTTAGGACGTAGCAGCATTATTAACTTAGTAAAATCTTATGAAATTAATAATGTGTATAACAATGTAATAGTAAATTGTTATATTAGAAAAACACAAATTCAAATTCAATTTTTATTTATTCGAAACAATGTTTATGTTGACAAACAAACGAGCTGACGTTCGAACTTTTAATTGTGATAAGTGTCAACAGGTGGTGTGCTATAACTTTTACTTTAATATACAGGCTGATATATTCCACACAACGATTAAAATATATAAAATAAAAATAGATAGTTACTTAATTACAAGAAATTCAAACAATAGTCAAAATGAAATAATTTCGAAGTTTTTTTGGAAGGCAAGGAATTCCAGAATTCCTCCCTTCTGTCATAAGTTGTTCCTGTTTGTTGGAGAGATTAGTTGCACCACGCCCTCAAAGTTGTGAGAAAATCGTTGTAATGAGTACAGTGAAGTGCCCCGGGGCATCCAAAGGATGCCAGTGCCTCACGAGATATCATGTAATGAAGAATCCTTACCCAGCAACCAGACCTCAAAGAAACTCTTGGATTTTATTTATGAATAAATGTTTGAAGAGACCTTTCTCTTGATATCTCACTCTATGATTTTGGAGAAATTTGTTTAAAATGTATTTGGCAAGGGTACCCCTTGAATTTTTTTTTGGATTTGAAAGTTTTTACCTGAATGCGTAGGCCTGTTGATTGCAATCTCATAATCTTTAATTCCAAACCAATTTCGAGACTTTGGTAAAAAAACTATCGTCTTCGGAATGTTGAAAAAAGAAAGAAAAATGAATAGAGGTTAAAGAGACCTCTCTTTCCATGAATTTGTTGGAAATATTTTAACCACGCAGACCTCCAACAAACTTTTGGTTTGGTTTGGAATACGGTGTAAGAAGACCTTTCTTTTGTTGTCTCACTTGATTCAGAGAAAACAAATTGTTTTTCCCCTGAATACCAATATCCCACATATAAATCCGCATTTTTGAAAATGACAACCCCAATTTTCTTCCACTTTCAGTATCATTTGAATTCTATCTTTAACTCGAATCGTATGAACTAAGTGACTCAAAAGTAAACGCGGCTGGACTATATGGAATTCTTTGGGAAATATGATTATTACACTTATACTTTTATCTAACAAATATTTTAAATTACTCGAAATCTAAATTGATCACATCCAAACTTGAGTAACACTTTTTAACAATAATAATAACTCAATTAGGTAGATTATGCTTATTAATGATCTTGCAATCTACTACAAAATACAACAACAACAACTTGAAATTGCTACCACCAAGTCGTTTAGCTAGAATAATAGCTTTTTTACAGGTGCCAATCCAATTTATCAGACTCCTTTATTCCATTTATTTGGTGCTTAGTCTCATTTAGTATTTTCTTTGTCATTCATTCAGAACGATGTAACAGAAAGTTTTTTTTTAACATTTTTATAGCGTCATTAAGATAACAATCTTTAGGATCAACTGGTTGATTATTATTGAATGAACTAAACTCCAACTCTTCTTTCATTAATTTTTTTTGTAGTATACCTATTAGTATAAACAAAAGAGCTGATGTTCGAACTTTTAACTCAGAATTGTGTGTCCATCGTTGGGATGGACATTCATGATAAATTTAAAGACCCAGTGAAAACTCTTTAAGGATCAACAATGCAAAAATTTAAAAAAATAGAAGAATTTAACTTTTTCATATGTATAATTCTCCATGCTACATTTTTAATGAAGTAAGAAAACAGCAACTAAATCTAGTTTACTATAATGGATATGGAGGTCAATAATTCGCCCACACAGTTTATGTTTCTGTTTTTTCATCGTCAAGAATTAATTCTTGAATAAGAATAATCATTATGTTAAGTTCTTTGACTGTCCTTAAGTAAAAAAAAAAATAATACAAAATAACACATTTATAAACAAAATAACGTATTAATCCTATTAATTTCTATAGTTTGACCATTGACCAACATCATGACACTGTACAAAATTCATAAACATTGACAATAATTTATTTACAAACTTAATAACTTTTTGCATATTTTTATTGAAGAATTTTGTATTAAATACTAATAACCATACATAATGTCAAACAAATATGGCACTCGACTCAACATTTATTTTTAATTAATGCAAATTTGTTTGCATATTTTTATTGATAATTACGCACTTTGGGTGTTGGGTTACCCTTAAGCTTTAACGGAACAAGTTAAAAAGATGGAAAATTACCGAGCAAAAATTAAAAAAAATATTTTTATGGGTATTTCCCATCGTGAAGGGTATAAGATAAAAAAAATAATCTGAACAACAAATACATACATAAATTATAATTAAAATAATACGTATTTCAAAAATTTTTGATGACAGCAAGTTATCTACCAGAATTTGTATAGAACGTAATGTTACATTCGATAGTTGATCTTGTTTATTTCCCGTTCTCAAAACATTTATAGTCTTTTGTTCAATTCCAGAAGATATGTTGGGGGAGTATTTTGTTGTATAGCACTTACAATATATTGAACTTGCTATTTTTTATGTTCTTGCTAACCTTTATCAAAAGAAAAGATCATTGAACTGCTGATTCAGACTTGTTTGTAAAACATAAATAGATTTACTACGAAACAAAAACATTTAAATGATAATTTTGTTTGCTTTTGAACTTTAATGAAAATTATTTGATTAGTATAACAAACACAACAAACATAATTAAATGCAAAAAGTGTTTTTAAATGTGCTAATTAAGTTCTTTACCTGACAGATTAAAAGCATTAATCTGTCAGGAATTTTATTATTTAGGTATTTATTTAAATAAACGAAAGTTGTCTATATAGTATATATTTTTACATTTAATGATACGGAATTTTAATACTTTTTGTCAACATAGAAAAGACAAAAATAATTTTACAAGCGTACATACATATATATTGGATTTACAATCATATCGTTTCTTTAAGCAAAGTGGCATATGTCCAAAATTGACATTTTTTAGAAAATACAAAAAAAAACACCACGAAAAACTCCTATGTAGTCAGCACTTTCCTAGAACTTTTAGTTTTCGCATTGTAAAAAAATGTAATCTACAATTTGCACGAGCATCATTGTTATTTAAAAACTTTAAAGGGCTCCCCGGAAAATCATTGAGTTTCGACTTATGCCACTTTGCCGTAATAGAGTCGATATGTTAGATCAATGGAAATTATAAATGAAACTTTTTATTGGTCAACATTGGCCGAAGTTTGAATTAATTAGGTGCAGGGGCGTACACACCATTGGGGCAAGTGGGGCGGTTCCCCGGGGCTCCAAACACGCCAGGACCTATAAAGGATACAATGCAGAGAGGCAATTGGTTATAAAAGTATCGAAGTATCGGACACAAGAGAGACAAATTATATATTTCAGTGAATTGGTAGTTAGCCACAAAATATTTCATCTAAAAAAAAAATATACAACTCAGGGGTCCCAAAAAAATAAATTGCTTTTTTGAAAGAAAAATTACATATTACCTAGGGGCCCCAAAAAATATTACTTGCATAATCTTAGCGACAAACAAATGATAGGTACATCAGGGGCCCCCAAAAAAATAAGTGGGCGTATACGTACTTTTTTATTTGTTCTTATTTTCTATATGAGAGGGGCCCCAAAATTTAGCCTTGCCCCGGGGCCCCGAAAACTCTACGTACGCCCCTGATTAGGTGGAATCAGAAAAACAAAAAGTGGCTGATGTGCTGAATCCGAGGTCCGTTGAGCCCCGTAAGGGTATCTTTTTGAGTAAATGAAAAAATGACTAAATTGCACTTGGTGGTCTTTTGCACTTCACTCCAAATGAAGGCCCAGCTCATCAAAATATGTTGTACATGTAGCACGTAGGTAAAACGTTTTGGACGCGTTTTGGATGCGTTTCGCACTCGTTTTTGACGCGTTTCGGACGCGTTTTGGACGCGTTTCAGGAGCGTTTCACACACGTTTCGGACGAGTTTTGGACGCGTTTCGAGGCGTTTTGGACGCGTTTCTGACGCGTTTTGGATGCTTTTCGGACGCGTTTCCGACGCGTTTCAGACGAGTTTTGGACGCGTTGCAGACGCGTTTTAGACGAATTTCGGACGAGTTTCAGGTGCGTTTCAGGTGCGTTTTGGACGCGTTTCAGACGCGTTTCTGACGCGTTTAAGGCGCGTTTCAGGTACGTTTCACATGGACGCGTTTTGGACGCGTTTTAGACGCGTTTCGGAAGCGTTTTGGACGCGTTTCGGACGCGTTTTGGATGCGTTTTTGACACGTTCCAGGTGTGTTTCGGTCGCGTTTGGGACGCGTTTCAGACGCGTTTCGCACCTTTCAGACGCGTTTCGTTTACGTTTTCGTTATGTCATTTTTGTATGGGATTTTTCGTTTAGCATCTGCAGCGTACTAGGTTTTTAGCCAAAAGCAAAATAATAAAACTACAAATCAACAAATTCAAGAAAAAACCTCAGAAAATAAGTTCTACAACAAAAACTAATTTAGATTTCGTTCAATGTGCTATTTTTGTACGGAAAATTTTGTTTGGCTTCAGCTGCATACAAGGTTTTTGTATAATTTGTCGATGATGCCCTCCCTTGAGTCCGTGATACTTCTATAGTAGTGTAATCCAAACCATAACACATTACACACTGAACACACTCATTTCCTTCCACATTCCAGTGCAACTGTCAAAATTTCCATCCAGCTGTCATCGTTATGTCAACAAACAAAAAAAAAATTAAAAAAAAAAAATCCTATACGAAAAAAAAGGGCGAAAGAAATGCGGAAGTGCATTAAATAAATTAAAAATTTATAAAACCAATGAAAAATTAAAACACACACAAATAATTCGATATTATTTTATATAACATATAAATTATAACAAAACAACAACAAAAAAATGGCAATAAAATTCGACCAACAAAAGACCAAACAGCAACTTTTTCATCTGTCCATCAGTCTGGCCACTGTGCTCGTTTGCATGACTTACATGCAATTCCGCCGAAATTGGGCACATGTCGGCAAGTTTTGGGAATCATTCATTATTCCAATTGTTTTTACCGGAGAGCTACTAAAAGTAATTCTCGCTAGATACTGCGGTCGTTTGGAAACAAGCAATCTCACAGCCAAACAACGACAGAAAAAAGCTGCCTACTTTTCGGCCCGTGAAATATTTGGTGGACTTTTAATGCAGTTCTTATGTACCATGTTGTATGCGTTTATATGCATCATCTTGGGAGCACCCGTCCTTCAAAACTATGAACAGACTTTTGTTCTAGCCATGGTTTTGACTCTAATGACCGTTTCACCGACTGTCTTCCTCTTGGGCGGAGGTGGCTCTTTGCAAGTTTGCTTCTGTGAAAAGGTAGAATTTCTTACCAAGAGCGAAGAGATTTCATTGGATTTGTTCAAGTACAATGCAGTGGGAGCGATTTTTGGGGCTTGGGCTGGATCTGTTGTGGCTCCATTGGATTGGGATCGCGATTGGCAAGTTTATCCTATTCCCAATGTTGTGGGTGCATTGCTTGGATGTGGATTGGGTAATATCTATGCGTGCTCTAAGGTATTGTACTCAACTGCTAAGGTTTATTATAGCAAGAAGCGATCGTAAATTATAGCCGCGTAATGCCCTTCCCCCGGGATAGTGTTCTAGTCACAACCAAAACAAAAATAATGAAACGAAGACAACGTGTTCAACAAAATTAAAAGCAAAAAACAATAAAATTTAAGCATTTCTTTTTCTAAACTTTATTATTACGATTATTGTATATTTCATTCATCTTCTCCAATCAATAAAAAAAAACAAAAAAAATTGTGTGTGTCAATCGTATGGAATCGTTTTTTATTTGTAATTTGTTTCTTTCAGGAAAGCATACATCGGGATAAGAAAAGTCTTAATGGCATCTAGAGTTAGCGTTACTTTACTTTGCAAGATCGAAAAGGACCCACAATTTACACCCGATATTGAACGACTTAAGTAGAGATTAGGGATGTTGCGGATGCGGATTTTTGATAGTTAAAATCTGCAGATGCGGATGTTTAAGATTATATACAAAACTAATATAAATGAATTAAAATAATGATACAATTATAAATTACATTTCTTTTTATTTGTATTTAATGAGAGAAATTAAAAATAGGTGCATTACACTTAATAAATAGTAATGCCGCCACCTTCTCTGCATCAAGTCGGTTACATAGAGGTTGGATAATAAAGCTCCACTACTAAATAATTGTTCCCTAGGAAGACTGACTTTTGGAGTGGGTAGAAATTGTCGTTAAGTTCTTTACTGGTACTTTTTTTTTGTCCGGAAAGAAAGATCTGTTTTCACCCCAAATTTTATAACTTCGCAAATTAGGACAGTTCGAATTCAAAATACTAAAAATTACCTATACAATTTGAAATTCGACTTAAGGCTCTAGTGAAAACGGACTATATTAAAGACTTTTGCATTTTTTGTGTATTGCCTAAAAAAATCAGACGTTTAACTCGGTGTGACTGCGCCATTCGCTGGCTCCACCCAACTTCTTTCTTGTCGCATCTTCTTTGCATCCGCATCCGCATTGATTATTGCTGAGGCGGATGCGGATGTCCTAAATCATGCGGAAGTCCCGCATCCCTATTTGTGATGCATGACAATTTCCGCTACGCCAGGCCACCTAAACTTAAGTTCTGAGTTTGTAGACCCTTTGATTGGTCAGATGTCATAAAAAAAATAGATGAGATTTGGTTCCAACCAATCAGAGCCTTTTAAAAATTCAGAACTTAAACTCAACTTTTACTCGTTCGGCTAAGTTAGTATCCTTCTACAACCCGTACAGTTTGTTGTTGTATTTTGTTTCTCCAATCACCATCAATGCATGCTTAGCCAAAAATAGCCCGAAAACTGAAAAAAAAAAATAAATTTTTAATTTTGTTTTACCTAAATGCATAGCCCTGTTCACTGTAAACTAATCATATCTGTAAACCAAAACTTGTTTCGAATTTTTGGTCTGCAGACATCTGCCTCGAAATGTAAAAAAAAAGAAACTTGGATTTTAGTTATAAATAGATCTTACAGAAACCTTTCTTTTGATGTCTCACTCGTGGAATTTGGAGGAATTAAATTTTTTTCGAAACTTAAAAAAAAAAATGTATATATGTATAATTTTTTCTAAGCTAATTTGTGTAGGCCTGTTCACTGTGAATTCATATCTGTAAACCCAAACTTGTTTCGAGACTTTCAGCCCTATTCTGCTATTCGATTCAAGTGAAAGTCTAAAATAAGAAGCGTTTAAATGGCGGTTAAAGTTTTGTTTTCTTTAGAATGTCTAAAACAGGCGGGAACAGCGCTTTGCTTTCGAAATTAAGAAATTTTTCACAGCCAGTTTGAAGTGATAAAGGAAGGCAATCTTTCGATTCACGTGAATCGAATAGCAGAATAGAGCTTTTTGTTTGGTTTGAAGATATCGTTGGCACAAAGCCAAAATGGTGAAATTGCATTTATGGACATTTTCTCTTTAATGCGTCATTTAACTTGTCCTCTATTCACTGCGTCGACCCCTAACCACCATCTGTTGCCCAGTTACCTAAACTTTCAATGTGCACAAGTTTCCATAAGTTGAGAGTTTCCAAAACTTTCAAGCCGTTTTTTTTTTCAAAACTTCAATTTTGTAAATTCGTGGTTTTGGCTTTGTGCCCACGATATAATGGATGGAAATAACTCATCAACAAGACTTCCAAGAAACTTTTGGTTTTAAGTTATGAATAGAGCTTAAAGAGACCTTTCTTTTGATGTCTCACTCGATGAATTTGGAGGAAAATTTTTAAAATGCATTTTTTTCGGCAAGGGGTTAGCCTTGATTTTTTCTCGAAAATCTTAAAAAAAATAGATTTGAAATTTTTTACCTAAATGCATAGCCCTGTTCACTGTGAACTCATCTCTGTAAAACTAACCTCGTTTCGAGACCTCTGTCCGAAGATATCTGCCTCCGAATGTTAGAAAAAAAAATGTTTGGATGCAAATATATAACTGCATGTAAGTTATTGTATTAAATTTTGTATATACTAAAAATACTCATACGCCACAGTAACCGGTTGGATTTCGTTCAGCATGCGTTCCAAATCAACATACTGAACAGTTACGCATTTCTACATCTAACAGCCATAATATTCACTCACTAGTTTAAATTGGATTAAAAAATTCATCTGGATGTAAGGAAATTTAAATCCAAATCCCTAATATTCACTATTTAAATATAATTTTTTAAATCCCATTTCGTTCAATCCAAATAAATTTAAACTGCTCTCTGGAGGTCTGTTTAACTATTTATAAACCCAGATATAAAATTCATTTTCACAGTGTTCAGTTGTTTTTTCAAGTATTTTGACAAGGAAAAATAAAGATAAATGGAAATTATACAAAATTTGTTGAGTAATTACATAAATTTATTTTGAGTGAATAATATGAACTAAAAATTTAATCCTTAAATTTATGAAATTCGAATTTGAGTGATTGGATTTAAAATTCACTTTATTCCAAACTAAATCCAGAGTGAATAATATGGCCGTAACTGATCCAGTTTAGAAAGGTTTAAATATTCATTATGTTGATTTGGAATGTATTTTGAACGTGTTGATCAACCTATAGTGAGATCGAAAATGTATAGAAAATGTGTCATAGTTAACCAAGTAGTGGAACGTGGTGGTATTTGTTCACCTTTCACTTACTTTATAAATAACATAATTAACCGGACAGTATATCGCCCCTGATTGCAAAAACATGATAACTAATTTATTCAAATCTTCTTCAGTTCCTTGTGGCAAAAAAATTTCGATCTAATTAGTAAAAATTCTCATATTTATTTTTCTTGAGTGGCACTTTTTGAATTTCCAATTAGTATCATTAGCAGTGTTTTTCTTTTATTGTTGATGGGTCAAAAATGTATAAGTTTAGAAAAAAAATTCCCTGTAAACCAACAAATGAAAAACTTTTGTTTATCCTTAGCAATCATTTGTTGTTGTTTACCGTGTAAAATTTTACTGACCTTTACTAAACTTGGGTCATATGAATTTTCTTACAAATATGAAAAGGATCAAACTATTTAACCTTTTTTTTTTGTAACTTTACTTTATGATATTTTTTTAAAATTATATTAACCCTCCAAAATTATAACAGTTTTTGCAAGGAAACATTTCTTTCTTTCTTATTAATCCTCAAACTTTCTCTATTTAATTATGCTTTTAAAGCCGTGGATGGAATGTAACTCTCATCCTGAAGCAAACATCGTTTTCCAACGAAATTATTATTAAACTCCCACTGATCCTCATCATCGTTGTTGGCATTATCAAAGGATATTCCTTCGAATTCATGAATTTTCCTATAAGCTGATGTATCACCAAGATACGTTTTCATGCGATAATCAGCCGTCTCAGGACATGATACTTGCTCGTATAGATTTCGCAGTTGAACAAAATGCTGACCATGTGCAATTCGTTGTGTAGAATTACAATCCACTACAACCGCACTCCAAGTAATGGATACAGTCATATGGGGATCACTGGTTGAAAGGATTGTATTGAATTCTTCGGTATTGATGCTGGAATTGAATGGATTGAGGAATTTAGTTTCGTGTTTCATCAAAAAGCTATAAAGTTTATCAAATGTTGGAATGTGATTGTCTTTGATGGAGGCTTTCATTATTGGTACGGTAGATAGGCGTTGGGTTACATAGTCCGTTGTTGTGTTTGCAGTAGAGACTTGAGAAAGCGCCAAGCGACACTGGATGCTTGCCGATTTTGCTGCTTTTAAACATTTATCTGAAAATGAAGTAGAACATAAACAATAAGAAAAACATGTTTCGTTGATCTACTTATAATGAAGGTTTGAGATAAAATAATTTTTATCTCACATTTTCTGTACCAAGATTAAACAACTATTTTTATTAAAGATTTAATTGGTCCCAAGGAGGAAAATATAAAAACTCACCTCCCAATTGTCCTGGTGCAATCTCCATCTGATTCATAACTGTAAGTAGACCAAAAGAATTTCAATTTGTTTCTACAAAATTGTTATCCAATTGAACTTACAATAAAGATTTTTGCTATTCAATTTATACTGCGGGCAATACATATCCACCGAATTGATGTACAATTCTGTCATCAAAGGATGATGCGTTTGATTTAAATTCTTAAATTCCACATCTAGACCCAAATCACTTGTTATCAGATTACTAACAACGCAATTAACTTCGGTTTGCAGACACTCGTGAACGTTAAACTTCCATTCATGTCGCACCAATCGATATTTAATGCCAGGGTAATTTGGTGGCATTGTGTAGTAGAATATCAATCTTAAAGTGAATCCGCCCTTTTGATAGGGCGCTTGAATCCACATTGGAATTGTTGTGGCTTCCTGAGCCTTCAGCGATTGACCGTCATTTCGTTTGAGAACACGGAAAACGTGTTGTTTTCGAATTTCCTTATCTTTACTGAGAGTCTCATTGGTAAGGTCTTTGAAATCTATCGAAAGGAAACATAAAGATAAAAAATTATATAAGTTTTAGTTTGTTTAACAAACCTCTAAATATTGACAAAGGCACATCAGCCTCTTTGTCAAGCAACGTTATCCATCTGGGGCATTCGCAACCAACATAAACATCATCGATTGGCATGATTCCGGTGTTGCGAAGTGATATCATCACTGGAATTATTTCGCCGACAAGAATATCACTGGGAGTTGTGGAGAAACTCACACTCAGCGATGGTGCTGGTGGGAGAATCTTCACTGCAAGTTTATTATCAAACAAAGTGGCATTCGATTGTTTTCCACTCGTTTTGATTTGTTGTGTCTCAAAGTGAAGACATCCAAGTAGGCTGTTTGGTTCAGCTGTAGCCGAGACACGTCCCACAATTCCAATAATGTTCAATTGACCAGTTAGTTTGGGAGTCATCTTGAAGTAGAGCACCTTTTGTTCCTGTTCTTCCAGAACTATTTCTTGGCTACAAGTTGTTATGATAGCTGCATTTATAGCTGTTTTATCTAAAGATAAAAGAACCAAGTCACAGATGTTTACCTATGAAAATTTTAATTGAAACTCACCTTTATCACCTCCTTCGGCATAGAGACTAAGATTTGACAAAGTTTCCTCATTTTCTAATCTCAATTTCCAAAGAACATCGATGTCAGCTAAAGTTACACTGGTCTTGATGGCATTAGAAATTGTCACAGCAACTTCAATTGGCTCTAAAGGATCAAAACAATCAAACATTTCATTCGAGTTCACTCTAACGACGACTATCATTTACCTCCATGAACGGCCAAAGGATGATCAACTGATGGATTCTCGTGTGTGAAAAGAGTCTTTGTTGGTTTGAATACCATCGGTTTGTTTGAAGCAGTGGTGGCGATCATTTCTTCTATTTTTTGCCACGTAGATTCATCACTGAGATTGGACTGAGAGAACCATATATAAAGTCTTTGGAAATTGTTATAATCTAAAAACCTACCTGAATGGTTATATTTGTTGCAGCTACATAAAGCGGGTTAGCTACTGGTGGTTGGGCTGTTACCAAAACTCTTATCGAGGCTTGTTCTACTTTGGGCAAAGCTATTTCCAAAAGTCCCAACTCTGGACTTTTTTGAAGGAGTTCCTTAAAAAAAAATTAATAAATAAATAAAATCCTGCCCTCCTGAATTGATAACAAATAACCTACCTTTTGCGTTTGGATGTATTCTTTCAAAAATGTAGCCTGCTGTTGAGTATTTTGCAAACTTGTTGGCCTCAACAAATGAGCAAACGATTTGCTAGCTTCGTCAAGTTTCTTCAAAGTGTATGCCTGTTTGCCAATTGTGTACTGAATATGATCTTCAGCAAGACTCCATCCGCGTTCTTGGAAGACCTGATAAGCTTGTTTGTAACATCGGAATGCGTGTTTTCTCTGTCCAGCTCGGGAGTATCGATTCCCTGAGAGAACTATATGAAAAGCATATTTCCGATGTAGCGCTGGTTGAGAGGCTAAAAAACAGTAAGCAGCCTGCTCGAGTAGAAGAGCCGATCTTAGATCAGATTCTTCACTTGTCATGCGAATAAGTTGTTTAGCAGCTTCGCCATAGAGACGAGCTGTTTTAAGGCATTCAATGCTTAAAAGCGTAGCTCGTGTTGCAAATTGTTGCAGCCTTTAAAGTTGAAATGTTTTTTAGAGTCATATTAAGTGAAATGCAAAATATTTCTTACTTGCAAACTGTGAGATAACAAACTATTGCATCTTCCATGTAATCATAAGTTTTACGATTTGCAGTTCCCAACATGAAGGCAGACACTGCTGCCATTTCCAAAGCTCCAGCATAATATTGCCAAGCGGAATCAGCATTGAAATCTCGTTTAGCCTGATGGTATGCCTGTTGAGAGAAGAATTAAATTTGTAAGTCATGCGGTTCTAAAGAGCCATGTAAAAAATATTCACAGATTTATAAGAAGTGTTTCAATTTAAGAAACAAAGGTGAAAGAAGCACAGATTGTCTTGCGGAGATATAAATGTAGTACTCCGTAGCGTAATGGTTAGTGTCATTTATGGCGCCAGAGGTCTTGGTTCGTACAAGGGACTCACTTTTTGCCGGTATTTAATTAATGGACCTATTTCCGGGATAGCTATGACATTTACGAACGCTTGAATGCTTACATCGACTTTAGTTTCCACTCAGCATCCCAGGACCTGAAGCGAGTGCGTTCTGCGCAAACACGATGTG
This sequence comes from Episyrphus balteatus, assembly GCF_945859705.1. Lineage (NCBI taxonomy): Eukaryota > Metazoa > Arthropoda > Insecta > Diptera > Syrphidae > Episyrphus > Episyrphus balteatus. The sequence continues at coordinate 34,904,461 of NC_079135.1, forward strand.
CAAGTTTCTTACGCAAAAGAGTTTTTAAATATCACATCTCTTTATTGCCGAGTCTTGTTGTTAGAGCCTTTGAGTTTTATTTTATAGGAACTTATGACCCCATTATTGCTAGCACTAAGATGTTTAAAAGATGGATGTTAACCAACGCATCGCCTGCGCATTTAGCTCCGGCGCCCATTAATTTTGTGATAGACATCGCTTAGGCCATCTATGAATGGAACACGGCTGGGCAGTTGCAAAAATGTTCTAGTGCCTGTTTCTCCTGTTTAGCCTTCAACTTTAACAATAGGCACTGTACGGTATAACGAGTTTAGCCACATGCTCAACTAACGGTCAGTGCCCTTTGATTTTGTAGCTATTAATTTATCTATATCAGGGCTAGATTTTACTAATAGCTTCTTACACCTGTTCATCTTCATTGATATTTTGCAGTTGTTCAGACTGTTCCACCTTCGGTTTGATCGACATATGTAGTAGTCATATATTTTGCCCTTCACGACTCCCAGGGGAATTTCAATTTTTGCACCTTGGAGAAATGAAGGCCTGAACTTTGCCTGGTGAACCACGAGAAAGTTGTAAAACACTTATTGAGTCAACTTTTTACTTGCGATATATCAAGTTATGCATTCGCACAAAAAAAAAAGGTGAGATAACAATCAGACATGACATTACTATGATATAGAATATAAAAAATGGGTCCCGGAAATCCGTCTGTTTGTCTGTCAGCCTGTCTGTCTGTATACGAAGATACACCCTAAACGGATGGACCGAATGACATCAAACTGGTATATAGTATTTTTTGAAGACTCTCCAGAGTAAATTTGTATGGACCAAAAATAACGGTACCTATCATATACAAATTTCGGAAGTTTAATTCTCTCGAAAACGGCTGCAACGATTTTCTTAAAAAAATTTAAATAGTAGTTTTTGGAAAGGTTTATCTTTCCATGAAAAAAAAATTTTGTTTGAAAATCATTTTTAACGGTAAATGCCATTGAATCCTTATTTTCATATCTGATGTTCTGCCAAATAACTACTTGAATTTCCTCGAAATTTTTCAAACAAAAGCATTATTATAATATAAATCAAAACAAAATTTGAAAAAAATCATTTTTGGATTCAACTTTTTTTTTTTTTTGAAAAATCAAATTTTACAAAACGGAACATTCATTTTTTTTTTTGAAAATCTATTCTAATCTAAATTTTTTTAAAAAACCGCTCTAACGATTTTGAAAGTCGGCAGACGGGTGCGAATTTGGTTCTAAAGAGTACGAATGGAATCTGAATCATACCATCAGTTACTTCTTTGTGTTTAATTTTTACCTGGAAGGCCAAATTATAGTGTCCAAACATAAAATACAAGTCTCCAAGCTTCCTCGTCTGCAACTCAACAGATTCGCTTGTATATCTGCAAATAATTTCATCATTATTTCTTCACTGTCATATTCCCCTTTCGAACTTACATCACAGCATTTTGATTGCTGGCTCCAGCTCCAGGTTTACTAGTTACAAACCAACGTTTTGTGGCACTTAGCAACGATTTACTCACTCCTTTTTTTGTTGTTACCTAAAATTTTATTGCAATTGAATTATTCTTCCATAAAAATTATTTAAAAAAAAAACTTACTGCTTCATTAAGAACAACAACCAAACGCTCAACATAAGGAATCAATGCCCTAACTGTATAATCCTGGACAAAGTGACGAAGATTCTCCACATCCATGGAATTCAAATATGATCCATGTGAGGCATCCGAATCTGTCTCTCCAGCCCAGACATTTGGATTAATTGTCTGAGATATAATACTCTCACTGCTAACAGAGAACTTTGAGTGCTGGAAAAAATAAACGAAATAGAATCACCAACAAATGGATTTAGTTTTGAGAATTCTTACAATAGCTTCCGTAGCTTGTTCTTGAATGGGACTTAATGGATGTAAAAATGCTTCATTATCACTTCCATCTGCATTTGCCATTTGCATCGAAGGCATCGATATCACAGAAACCGAGTCCTGAGGTGTCTTTGGAGCACTACTTTGATCCGTTTGGAGATCCTTAAAGAAAAAGTAAAAAAAAAAAACAAATTAGATCTACAAAGAATTAGGAATGGGTTGGGGTCGAAATTCTGTGTGTGCCAAAATTCGGATTCCTTATTCCCAAATTCTGTATTTTAAAATTCTGTATTCCAAAATTCTGTAAATGATAAAAGAAAAATTGTTGTTAGTGAAAAAATGTGAGCACTTTTTTTCATTATAAAAAATATGTCAGATTTTTCTTTTATCATTTACAGAGTTTTGGAGTACAGTTTAATATACAGAATCCCAAAAAGCAGAATAATGGATGTACAAAATTTTGAAAACAGAATTCTGGATTTACAGAAATTTGACATACAGAATAATAGAGAAGCAGAATAATGGAATACAGAATTATGTTCATACTGAATTTTTTATTCAGATACAGAATTTTGGTCATACAGATTTTTGAAATACAGAATAACAACCCGTTGCCATCAGGAATATTGTCTACTCACCGGGTTAGGGTCGAAATGCTGTATGTTGCAAAATTTTGTATTCAAAATACTGTATGCCAAAATGCTGTATGTCAAAATTTTGTATGTGCAAAATGCTGTATGAACAAAATTCTGAAAGTCAAAATTCTGTATAGCAGAATTCTGATTGGTCAAAATACTGTATTTCAAAACACTGTACATCAAAATTCTGTAAATCAAAATTCTCTAAAAATGCTGTAAAAAATATCGTTTTGATAATGTAAAAAAGTGCGCGCGCAGTGATCTAAAAGATCAACTTAATAAAGAGGCAAGCTTCTAACGCTAATTAATCCAGGTACCTTATTAGGATATGGGAAAAAGGAGAAATATACTGTATTGATAATACAGTTTTTGCCGTACAGAATTTTACAAAACAGAATTTTGCAAGTCAGTATTTTGTTCATACAGTATTTTGACATACAGAATTTTGTATTTACATGGCGTTTTCGATTGGCAGTCCGGAAGCGTCCGGAATCATTCTGAAAAAATTTTATTCATACAAAACTGTCAGTTTTGTGCGAATAAAACGCTTTCAGAATGATTCCGGACTGCCAATCGAAATTACTAACAGTATAATGACATACAGAATTATGGTCTTACAGTATTTTGACCACACAGAATTCTGTGATACAGAATTTTGACAAGGAGAATTATGACCCGCTCCCATACTCACCGTTTTTGGAGGTCGTCGAATGTATGAACCCCAATAGTCTGGAATATCTCCAGAAACCCCACCACTTTGTGAATTCACTTGAATAAGGAAACACCTGTTATCTCCAAATGTTGCTTTCAACAACTCATAGCTCTGTTGCGCTCTGAAAAAAAAAATGGAAGTCATAGAAATTCTTCAAGACAACAGAAGAACTCACTTAGAAAGATCCCCAGATGAACCCTCATGCAACACAACGTAACTGTTGAGAACATCATTTGGCTGAAACCACTTGGGAAGCTTTTGTGGGGTAACATTTTGCATAATTTGAACACAATGCGTTAGTTTTTGAGCTGTTTCGACAACATGTGGATCGCCACTAGACAAAACAATGAGACAACTCAAGAAATGGCGAGTGAACTCATGATCCGCAGGAAATTGAACAGTGAGAAAAGTTTCTCGCCAGTTGTCAAACCATGGTTCGGCTGTTGGTACTTCCAACTCCATGTTACCACCTAAATAAAATTACAATGACCCAATTCTAATGTTTATCTCTTCATGTAAAGAAGCTTACCAATTGTTATGAATTTCATTTTGTCACTGACACCATTGGTGACTGCTTCATTCATCATTTTGCGAGCTAGAACTGTCTGTGGAGGTCTCCAGTTGATATCGCAGATATTAAGACGAAGTCCTTTGATGGACACACTTGTTCCAGTACTATCACGGAAATGAGCTAAAATCAAGAAAACATTGAACATTTCTGATAAAGCTTAGAGATTCTGACTAAACTAACCATCATTTGGAAGTTTTGCAAATGGTTGCAACATCTCAACAAATGATAAATTATTTTTATGACAAATTTCATCGGCCATTGGGCTGGTCACTACTCCCACCAATGGAGAGAAGATATTTTGTATAATTTCTCGGGCATTGTAGCTTTGTCCAGTTAAATGAATCATTTTTTAACGAGACTTTAAAACAATTAAACTAATTAAATAGTTTGTTTTTGTTCTTTTGCAATTTAAAAGTTTAAGGATTATTGAAAGAAAGAAAATCCGATTTCTAAACAAAATTTTTATTTTTCACACGTCAATAATCAACAGCTGATTTTGACAGATGCGAAGAAAAACTAGTGTACTAAAAAGTTTAAACAGACGAGCTTTTGGTGTGTTCATAAATATAAATTTCAAATATAGGAACAGGCATGTAAATGAGGCATGTTCGCTGAATAAAATATTTTATCACCATATAATAAATAGCGAACAACACTCAATTTGAATGAAAACAGTGGAGGGCACAGTACACATAATAAGGTAATATATTCCGAACGTTGTCAAAATTTGTTTGTCAAAAATGGGCACCAATATGTCAAATCGGCCTTTGATTTTTATATTTTAATCGCAGTAAACAGGAAATTTGTTTTTGTTTTAATTTATAAAATGTAGTTTAAAATAATTATAAATTGAAAAATAACAAATTTTCCTGGTGTTTCTTCGCGGAAAATGGTCGATAATTGTTAAAAAAATTAATGTTGTGCGTGGTTTTTCGGTTTTTGTGCGTTTTTCGTCGGTATTTTAAAACAAATAAGAATTCGATAGCTGACGTTGGTCGCCAAATTATCATGTTTTGACAATTTGGCGACCAATGTCAGTTCGGAATATATTACCTTTTTATGTGTACTGTGAGTGGAGGGTGCCTCGCTAAGTTGACACCCAAACTAACACAACAGCTTCTGTAAATTGAAGTTTCGCAGGATCTACTTTTTATACAGCTTGTATTGAGCTTGCTTCAGAATTTAACTGCTTATTGAAGAAACTTAACCGAAAAAATCTTGTTTTTCGGATAAGCCTGTTTAATGAATTTATAGAAGCTTTACAGAAATTACCAAGTTTTGTATTTGATTTTTGGTTTTGATAATAAATAATCTAGCTCGGACACATTTTGGTTTTGACATTGAATAATTTATCTCGGACATTTTGTTTGCAATTTGAACTAATTAAGTTTTTGATTTCATTAATGAATATACTAGGATGGCCGAGTGGTTAGAGTGGTGGACTACGACCAAGCAGATACGAAGTTCGATTCCTGGGTGTGGTAAAAAAATTTTATATACTTTTAAAATTAATATTAATAGATATACTAAAAACTAATGGAATGTTATATAATATCAGATCAAAAGATAAAATTCATGATTTAAAACCAGTTAAAAAAGAATAATTCTTTTTTGTTTTTGTAGTTGTTTTTTTTTTTTTTTAATTTCGATAAAACATGTATTAAAGAGCTATACAAGCTCTTCCGAAGCTATCTGTCAAATCTCAAAGCTTTTGTAGAGCTTCGGTAAAGCTTCGTTTAAGATCCTTATAGAGGGTCAAACTTGTATAACGTTCTCCTTTTTCCATGCCCAACAACCTTACTAAAGTTTAAAAGAAGCTGAAATGTAGCTTTTGTTATACCTTAACCGAAGCTGAAATGTAAGTTGAGACGTCAAGTTAGCGAAACATCTCACTTTTTCATGAAAACAGTGAGCGACAAAATTGAAATTGGCACAACTTAATCGAGGGTCCCGAACAACAAATTCAGGTGTAAGCCACGCTTTGATGCGTTAAGTCTAAGGGTTAGTTGTACAAACGTGGTTCAGCCTCGGATCAGGAATTTAACTCGCCGATTTCGGCGTATTAGCAGTGGATCAACTTTGGTTCAAAAATGGATTTAGCTATTTCGACCTATATGGACCTAGAACCAGTGCTAAAAATCAATTTTACCACCGAATTCAGAAGATAAAAGTTGCTGAACCACGGATTAAATATTTGTACAACTGGCCCTAAGCCACTTTTTAAGCGAAACTTGGTAAATTCGTGTCAAGTTAGCGTGTCAAATTGGGAAAATGTCAAAAATTTGAATGAAAACATTGAGTGACAAAATTTAAATTGGTACAAATAATTAACGACAAATTAGCGGCAAATTCCCTCATACTCAGTTTTTCAAAAAAAAAAATTTGTATGGGATGGTGTTTCCCTAAGTTGATAGCAAGTTAGCGAAACATCAAAAATATATATGAAAACAATGAACGACAAAATCAAAATTACCACAACTAATTAACGAATAAATAACGGCAAATTATGCACCTCCAGTCCCGTTTGAATCGGTGAAAGTTGTTTCGCTAAGTTGACATTCATTGTGCAAATCTGTGTACTTAAATCTCTCAAAAAAGATGGATTAAAAAAAATTCGAATTCTGCTTCGTTGATGCGATTTTTTTTTCTATGGAACATGATTTTCAGAAAAAATTCGCTTCAAGATCGCCGAAAATTCCATTTTTTCCAATTGAAAGGAATTCGACATAAAAATATCTTTTCAATCTGAATGCTTTCATTCCTTTTCTATGCTAGACGCACTCATACCACATTGGAAAGCTTATTTTTATTTTGTTTGGCGGGAAAGGCTGCATTTTTTAGTACAAAAAATGAGCTGTCAAACATAAAATTATTACAAAATTTGCTTAAAAAAAGTGCGGTCATACAAATTTTCTATCATTAAAAACAAAATAAATTTAACAATAATAATTAAAAAGTATTAAAAATAATAAAATTGCAATTAATTTCCCTTCGATGTAAGTTATTCAAAGCCATTCGCAATTATTTTTTCTCTAAAAGAAATACAATCATTTTTTCTTCCACAGAATCATCGTCGGCTTTAATTTTTTTTCTTTCTTTTTTTGTTTCTTTTGTTGCTGACAAATTTGTGAAATCATATATCTACAACAATGGCGAAAGTTCACATTACCAACGTGGTAGTCCTCGATAATCCCAGCAGCTTCTTCAATCCTTTCCAATTTGAACTCACCTTCGAGTGCATCGAAGAACTCAAAGAAGATCTCGAATGGAAAATGATTTACGTCGGCTCTGCCGAATCCGAAGAACACGATCAAGTTCTTGACACCATCTACGTTGGCCCCGTCCCCGAAGGACGTCACATTTTCGTATTCCAAGCCGATCCCCCAGATGTAACCAAAATCCCCGAACAAGATGCTGTCGGCGTCACAATTGTCCTCCTCACATGTTCGTATCGCGGCCAAGAATTCGTTCGTGTTGGCTATTTTGTGAACAACGATTATGCCGATCCAGAAATGCGAGAGAATCCACCACCGAAACCTCTGTTCGATCAATTGACGAGAAACATTCTGGCGTCGAAGCCGAGAGTGACTCGATTCAAGATAAACTGGGACGACACTCCACAGAATGGGGTCACAAATGGGACCAACGGGATGGATGGGGAAGATGTTCAGTTCTTCCAGAATGCCAATGGGGCGGGGTGTTCGTCGGGTGTGGGAATAATGGAGAATGGGTGCATCTCAACGACTGACGAAAATAGTATGGCAATGCCAATGGACAATGGCAGTGGAGTGGGTTTGAATGAGAATTCAAACTCACTGGCGATGGAATGCTAGTACAGATTTTGAGACTCACTTTTTTGTACCTACAGCTAAATTATTTCATAGAATTTTGTGGTCCATCACATGTTTTTGTTTTGGAAAGATGTATTTTTTCCAACCCAAGTCCAAGGGGAAGTCCCACTCGTGTCTCTCAAAGGTTCTTTCTCTTTTCTTTTTATCTTTTTTTGTTCTAATATTCGCGGCTGTAGTTCGGTTTTCTTTTTTTCTTTTAATAGAATCGATATTGAATTAAGCTCTCCCTGAATTGTGTCTGCAGAGACAATTCATTAATTGTATTTTTTTGTTTTCTGTATTCAAACGAAACATTTAGTTGTATAATTCTCCTTTAGTTTGTAATAAAATTCTAAGTTAATAAACTACAATTGTTTTGTTAAAATGTATGTGTTTTTCTTTTTGTGAAGATCGTGTAGGGATTTCATTTTGAACAAAAATGGGACAAGTTTGCAAATAAGATGATATTTGACTATCAAGGGCGGGGCTAGTACCTAAACGAATCTTGATTGCTATTTTTAATAAGTTTGATTTTTAATGAGCTTGGTATTTTGTATACCTACGTATAGAAGGGATATAAATATGGTGTCTGTATTTTATCGTCCGTCGGAAGTTGAGAGCATAACTGATGGACATTCCTGGCTTAAGTGTTTCGTTAAATTATTTCATCTGAGAAAAGTAGCTAGCTACTTTGCATAAAGAATGCTGAATTACTGACTGGTTATTTCGTCATACACTACGGGGACATTGTGGATGCTCATTGGATCAATGGGGATTTGGATTTGAAAGCATGAGAAACATGGTGCTTTCGTCAGAATAGTTAGATAGATAGATAAATATTTTATTAGCACATTATTTAGGCTTTAGTTACAATTAACAAGTTTTAAAATTTAAATATGTTTATAAATACTTAATTAATATTTCAGTCTTACAAATTCCACAATGTATCTCTTAATTCTTTTAATATTGTTTCACATTTGACATGACTCGGTAATTTATTAAAAATCTTAAAACCTTTGTATATAAGGGAATTTTGAGCTCTGGCAGTTAAAAAATTAGGCAGTCTCATATCATTCATATTTCAAAGTGCATAAGGTTGAACTTCACGAACATACTGAACATATCTTGACAAATATACTTTCATTAAATTATTTTTAATTTTAAAGACAAACATTAACATATTCATAACAATTCTTTGTTTAACGGTAAGCCATTTTAAAGATTCTAACATAAAATTAATTGACGTATATTTGTTACATTTTAGAATGCTTCGCGTTGCTTTATTTTGCAGTTTTTGGAGTCTGAGTCTGGCAATTGAACTTTCATTACATAAAAACAAAATAGTTGAACAATACTCGAAATGCGGTTTAACAATGACATTATAAATATTAATTGCTGTTAACATAGTAATATCTCTTCTAATTCTTTTTAAGAAACCTATCTTTTTTGAAATTTTTTTGCAAGTATATTCAATATGGCTTTCAAAAGTTAGTTTGCTATGTATCATAATGCCAAGGTATTTTATTTTATCAACTTTTTCTATTATTTGATTTTCGATTATCAGATTGCCATTGAATTTAAAACATGTTTTATTTGATAATATCATACATTTAGTTTTTTGAGCACTTAATTTAAGTTTATTTTGGCCCAGCCATTCATAAACACTATTAAGATCTTCTTGCACTTTCTTGTGACATTCTTCAATAGTTTCCCCAGCACAGTAAATCAAAGCATCATCAGCAAACAGGGCAATTTCACAATATTTTAAGACGCTAACAATGTCGTTAATGTAGATTATAAACATTAGAGTCCCCAATACAGATCCTTGAGGAACGCCCAGATCAACATAATTTGGTTTTGAAAAATGTCCATTTACTTTAACTTTCTGAATTCTTTTTTCGAGGTAAGTCTTAAACCAGTTAAGTTTAATGTTTTTAATTCCATATTTGTTCAATTTACTTAACAGAATTGGTCGATCAATTGTTTCGAAAGCACGTTTCAAGTCTAAGAAAACACTATAAACAAATTTTCGTTCAGAAACACTTTCTTTCCAGTTTGTGACAATAAAGTTACAGGCACTTCCACAAAAATGGTGCTTTCGTCAGAATAGTTTATAAAAATGAAAGGGTCGGGGGATTGGGTCGAGCTCAAACTAGAATCTATTTAGTACTACTAGCATGCAAAGATATTGAACGGTCCGAATCGGAGAATCTTTAAATTTATATGCACTAAAAGAGGTACCTACATCCCTACATGTTTTCACAAAGCTGCAAATGCGGCTCATTTATCATCCGCCAATGTAATTCCAAATTTGTTGTTCTATATGTTTCGACGATATGCTGCAAAAAAAAAAAAAAAGTTCAAATATAAATCTCTTCGTTAAAAGCCGATTTTTAATTGAAATTTAGGCACATAAAGCATATTATAGAGGATTCGTAAAAAAGTCGAACTCGAGATAACGATCAGAAATGACGATATTGAGGATGCCACAAAAGTGACTTCACCTATCAATTTTCAAAGTGTTTTCCCAAACCGTTAACAACGTAAGTTAATCACTTTTTTTTTTACTTGTGTCCCACCTCCTATATTTTGAAAATTATGTTTTTTTCTTATACACGTGGAACACAAAAGAAATAGATATGGCACAGAGCAATTCTCATATAAAATCGTGTCCGAATATCTACACAACTGTAATGATGGTGAACCAAACCAATACTAAAATTTTGTTTGCGATCAGTGTCCCACGTACAAAGCTTTTTCATTGAACAAGTGCACTTAGGACAAACTAATTCTCACAGCCACGGCTGTTTAAATATTCGTTCGAATTTGAAAACGGAAACGAAAATTGAATCCGTACGGATTGAAAACGTTTGTTCTGATTTCCATTCGACTTTTTTTGTTGGAGAATATTGCTTTCCGGTAGCAAATTGCTACCCGAATTGAAAATGGCAAAAATTTGTCTGATTGTAGGACCGTTCGTTTATCGAAACACCTATGAATTCGCAAAATGTGTTCGAATACAAAATTCTGAACAGCTAAAATTTGAAAACGGAAGAAAATAGAATTCGAACGGAATTCAGAACAGCCATGAATTGCTTCTATTTTCTCTATTCCTTGTTGCATTGCTATGCAGGTGGAACAAAACAATTCTTGCAAAAAATTGCAAAAAAATATATGGAAAATGTGTCCCAAACGCCAAAAAAAGGTTTATGGGACAAAACAATTCTACAAACTGTTTGTTTTGGTGGATATGGAACAAAGTCGATGCTCAGTATCTTGGGATCGGGAAGACACAGCAAATCGGATCACAGATTTAGAAAGAGCATACAAAATTAACATACAATCCGTAACTCAAAAACCTAAAAAGTGGCGTATGGAACAAAACAACTTTCTGAAAACATATTTCAATATTCTATTGATGTAAAATCTATATCTATATTTAGATGAATAAGATGTTAAATTCTTGAAAAGCCTAGTCCTAATTAATAATAGGCTTATTCCAAAATAAATTTTGTTATCATTGTCATTTTGAAATAAAGGTCTGCAATGAAATAGCAATACTTGTTTGTGCATATACCTATGCCACTGCATATGAAAAAAATTCATTCGTTGCACTGGGTGTATTTTTTTATTCTATATTCAAGCACCTACTCTAAGAAGAAAAATCAAATAGAATAGACATTCGTTTCGGTTTAAAGAGATCGAATGTTGTGCAGTGTTTGTTGTTTCTGGAGTGAGTCTCATTTTCATTGCACTGTTTTTGGTATGACAATAACAATGACAAATAAAGTGCACTGAACTAGTGTACCCGCTTGGGAAGGCAAATTAATGGATTCATGCAAAAATCTATTTCGGAACATATCTGAGAAAAATTTCTTCCATATACGGATATCTGGAAATGAGTTAGTATCTCTTTTGATATCTTCCATTTAAAGTCAGACTCTTCGGTGTTATTTTTATAAGAGCTGTAAAACAAATTAATTAATTTAATAGTTGTTTTTCATACTGTACTTGTTTATAAAGTGAGTAAACAAGAAATTCCGTCAATATCCCCCACTCAGGTACAAATTACAAAACTTTTTATTGTTTTTTTTTTTCGCTTTTGCTGGAAGTACCAAAAGAGATGCGATATCATGGAATTCGATTAGTAAAGTTTGGAAGGAATAACTGTGTAATTTTGACGTCAGTAAACGGTCAAAAAATGTTAACTCTGTATGCATTATAAGTTTAACTAAGAGGGTCACTGTGGTGTATGTGTAATTTTTGTTTTATTTTTAATCTTCATTTTTTGCAAGTTATTGGCCGGGTTCAACGCACCACCTGAACTTAAGTTCAGATTTTTTTGACTTCAAAAAATTATCTAAATTTCAGATGACATTAACGGAGAATCTACTTCTTTTCTTTACTTGGATTAACTTTAAAAAAAAGAACATTTTTTTCTAAAATAATAAAAATAGTTCAAGTGATTGTAAAAAAAAAAGAGTTCTTTATAAAAGTTTATCGGTCTTACATAGGTATTATTCATCATGAAGTTTGGGTCGTAAAACGGACTTCTTTCTTGAGGCCGTTTAATTTTTAAAGTAAGGACAAACGAGAGTATAAAAGGAAAGTAAGTAAATAAACAAAAATTATTCTGATAGTTTTTTTATTCTCGTTATTTGATCTAATCATTAATTTTACTTCTGACAAAAAAAAGATATCTCAAGAACTTTCAATTCAACGACTACAATATTTGCTACAAATTTGATCGACAATATCTCTTTTCGAGAATGTCGTCGGCTTCCTTACTCCTCTGCCACCCTCAATATAATTGATCAACGAATGCATGTCACGAAAACATAAAAGTCCAGCTGTTCCAACACTCAGATCCATGTGTCGAATCGAACGTAAATTACAGGTGCATCCATCAAAAACGAAATAAGTTCTATTCGAACGAAATGCTACATAGTTGCCCCATGGTGTCATAGTCAGGATACGATCAGCACAACGGAACCCAGACTTGAGAAGATTGCACAAACTCTCATAGCTACCACTTTCTGATCCAATAACGGCCAGATTTTGTGGATCTTCAGTGTAACCAGGATAACTATTGGGAATGCATCCAACCGGAATCCGATTTCGCGGAATATCATCTGATGACGAAGAATCTTCACCATCTTGTTGCTTACGACGTTGGTGTCTCTGACGTCTTGATGGTGCAGTGCTTGTCTTTGGTACTTCTGTGGAACCCCGTTCAATAGGGGTATCACCCTTGGACCTTCGTTGATCATTAGGGCTGTCTTGATCTACTGGTTCTGGTTCAGCCTCTGGAATTTCGTTTCTTTCTTCTTGGGTTACTTCATTGTTGATTGTCTCTTCAATTGTTTTTTCAGCCTCAATCGGTAACTCAATTTGGTTGGTCATCACACTTTCTTCAACGGGTATTTTTTCCTTTACAGGTTCCTCGCTAGGTTTTTCTATTTCCTTTGGTTTTGTATTATCTGTTTTCTTTTCTTTATCCTTCTTTTCAATTTCAGCTTTATTTGTCTTTTCCTTTTTGGATTTATCTTCCTTGGTATCTTTATTGTCTGGTTTCATTCTTTCTTCAGCCGCGAATAAAGTCTTTTTGGGGTCATCTTTGCTTTTCTTTCCCTCTTTCTTCTTATCATCTTTCTTTTTCTTTGTCCTTTTCCTCGTTTCAGCATCAGATAGATCACTTTCAGCCTTTTCTTTTCTGTTTTTCTTCTCAGAATCTTCCTTTGTTGACTTCTTGGCCTTCTTCTTGGTCTTTTTCTCTTTAGCTACTTGTCTTGATGCACCTTCATCATCACTTTCATCTGACCTCTCAGATGCAAGATCACTCCCCGAGTCTAGATCCGTGTCATCATCTTCTTCATCTTCAGTTTCTTCATCTGATTCCTCGTCTCTCCTCATATCCGTGCAGTCTAAGCGTGTTTGGGACAACCCAGGAGAGTCTAAATCTGCCGAATCGGATTCCAATGGCTCTTCCTCAGCTTGGCAAACATATCCATCTCCGCCGATCACCGATTCGTTCAGAGATATTACCTCCTGAGCGCCATCTATCCTTGGTGTAACTGCAGACATACAAGAAATTTGTAATCGATCTTGATTCGTCTTGATCTTATCCAATTCTTCAACCCTAGTAATTTTTACCAAATGAATAATAAACTTTGATTCCTCAAACAGTTCCAAAAGGGCTTGAGTGAAGATGCAACACATTTTGTCGAAAGATCCGCACATATGCAATGTAGCAGTATTTCTTTTCTTATTTTCCAAACAACACTGATGGGAGTATGGATCAAGAATATAGAAATAATCTCCCTTCTTCCAAATGGCAAAAGTTCTGCCTTGAATTTGGACAAGAAGATTTGAGCCATTTTTAAATGCATTCTTCAAACATTGACTAAGTTTACTGTTTCGATAGTTTGGAGTACATTTCCAGGTATCACATTCAGCCATCGCATTGATAACTATTTCAATCAAAAATTGTCCAAATTCAAATCTATTTGGGACATCATGAATGCCCAGATCAATGCTGACATCACAGTGAGTCCATTGTTTGTATAAATCTGCTCCAAGTTTTATGATTTTATCCAAAACCGCTCTATTCCAAGTCGGAGTTGTATCGATTTTGGCATTGATCAATGCACAAAAAGCCACCGGAAGTGAGTGCCGCAATCTGATTTCCTTGAAGCAAATCGATCCCAAGTGAATAGTGGCTCTTAAAATTGCATAGTCGGGACTTATAATCTCAAATTCTATTGATCTATCCACAATGTCAGGAGTTGGCTCACCACCACATGGAACTAATGATCTAACTTGTATGTTTCTAAGAATAAAGAAGTCTTCAGGACTTACCCTACTCAAATTCAAAATTAAATGGCTTATATTTTCGATATGACGTAGGCAGATCAAAACTGCTACCCCATGTTTGCGATCAATTTGAAGATCCAAATATCTCCGTCCAAAGCAATCAAAGAAAAAATAAACATCTGCATTTCTCCATAACAACGTGTACCAGTTTTCGATTTGCAGAAGACAAAATTGAAACTTTTTGAAAAATTTTAAAAGACCCCAATGAAGATTTGGAACGGCAGCTTCCTGTCCAATTACTTGACCCATCATAAATGGCTCATTTAGATATAAATCAAAAGCATTCCCACAAAGGCTAAATGAACGCTTAATTGAAGATTCTTTAAGTTTCTCTCCATCATGCAGCTTGGTTTTAGAATCAGTGTAGAGATGTTGACCTTCAAGAAGGATCCTATTGAGTACTTTTTCATCCCATTCAATCTCAGGTGTAATGAAATATTCAGCAAATGCTACGAGATTGGTAGCAAATCCTTGTAGTGTTTGGTCTGCTGTTTTGCCCTCGAGAAACTTCATTCCGAAGGACGATTTCGACAAGCCGATCGGAGCACCCAGAGACGGTTCAGGAATCTTTTTGTTTCGCTTTTTGTGAGTGTTACAGCCTAAAAGTTGAAATTGTCATGGCATTTAAGTTTTACATAGTGAAGACCGTTTTACTTACGCCATCGAATAGGTCGAAAAAGTATATCACGTTCATTGATTTCTCGTGTTAATTGGCATGGTTTCGAAATTGGTCTAGTCTTGCTGAGACAATGAAATTTACGATCTGGTTGTGGGCTGAGGGAAAAGATAAATAATTTATTAAATTTTTTTTGCAAATGATATGACTTGATATATCCAACTTTGGTAAGCCTTCACAAAGCTTAGGTTTTGGTTTTTTGAAAATTTCAGAACAACAAATAAAATCGGGCCCTTCAAAGTGCTCGACTGGGGTCAGATTTGGTGCACTTGCTTCTTTTCTTCTTATCAAATCAAATTCTTTATTTTTTTCCATTTTATTTTTTGAATATTTGCAATTTTGGTCGAAATTTTTTGTTCAGAAAAAAAAGAACACAAAAACCACAAAAATTTTAAACAGAAAAAAAAAGTTTAAATTAAAACAACAAAAATGCTTAGTTTTACGTAGAAAACTTGAATTAATTGTTTTTTTTTCTGAGTATTCATCTTAAGGTCAGTTAATTCCCATGTCAGCTGTAATCTGGCTTCGACAAAAGAAGCAGGCACAACCGAAAGAATTTTAAAGTACTTCAACTTTTCCAGTTTCTAGAAATTCATAGTCAGGATTTCCTTCCAAAACCAAACTCATATTTTTTTGGTCTAAAGGGTATTCAACTTTTTCTTAGTTACTTGGGATTTTCTTATTAGTTCGCGCTTCGGAGAAAATAAATAACATTTTGTTAAACTGTATCTCGAAATCTAAATGTAATAAAAAAACACCCTTTTAACCATTTTATCCTTACAGATACTTTTGAATTCTATGGTTCCAATCTCAAATGTAACATAATTTCTGAGTTTCTATAGGCTACCATTATTTATTTTATTTCCCTATACCTTTGACACCCTAGTATCTACCATAGTGTTCACCTGGTACTAGAACGGTATTCTCTGACACGCATATAAAAAAGCCTTTTACCATGGTATCTTGTGTCAGAGTATGGTATATTGTGTCACATGTTTTAGTTTTTTCAATAAACCCACATTTTCTCTTCACCTTAAAAACACCCTTTCCCATGAAAAAAAATTAGCCTTATTTTATTCATAATATCAAAGACAACGTTTTTGATATAAATTCCTTAAGGGTACCAAAGGCATAAACATTGTTTTGTATGACTTATTAGATTACGGATTTTCCTTGTTTCACAAAAAAAAGCACCCTTTGACCTTAAAATTTTTAAAGACTACTTAGATTTCTGGTTTCTGTCGTTGATGAAACATTTCACCAATTTCCTTTTGGGATATCATTTTTGTTAAATTTTGGAGACTTTCACCAAATTTAAGAAATAAAAAAAAAAATAATTTCAGTTAGAAAACCTTTCTCACACATAATCAGACTCTCAAAAAAAACCTTTTCAACAACTTTTTTTTTGATTTTCATTCTTGTTGCAAAAGAAAACTTTTTACAATTTTACTTGTAATAATTTTTATTTTTATTTATTGATTTTTTGTACCTGGATAACAATTTCTTTTTGGGAAATCAATTTTTTTTTCAAAAACGGGACATTAAATTTTGTTTGAATGTTTAGTTTCATGTGTTGATTAAAAAGGGCTAAAAAATGATAACCAACATTTCAAACTTTTATTTTAAACAATAATTTTTACTTGCTCAATAGGGCAAGTATTGGTTTCGTGTCGAAAAAAAATTTGAGGTTTTAATCAAAACCAACATTACGATGATGGAGAATTCCAAAAAAGTGGGTCTCGCAATTCCGTCCGTGCGTCTGTGCGTCTGTACGTCCATCTGTACACATTTCCACAGCCTAAACGCGTGGATGGATTTTCTTCAAATTTGGTACAGATGATTTTTATGGAATTCTGAAAGTTGTTTTTTTTTGGTTTTTTTAGAAAGTGTACCTCCCACACAAATTTTTCAATTTAACCAAATAACTCGAAAACGGCTCTAACGATTTTGATTACCTAAACTTTGCAGACATAATATTTTTTCCAAAAAGAGTCAAATAAAAAAATTTTTTTTTTCATATTAAAAAAATTTGCCCTAAATGTCGGCTCTTCCCCAACCTCAACAAAATTTCTTAAAAAGTTATATAGAGGCAGCTCGCAAAATCTACAAGTAAACTAGCATAAAAGTGCTTTGAACTGCAAGAGCAAGTACTTGCGACCCCAGTCGTGCATTTTATTTGTTTTGAAACAATCATTTTTTTTACTGAAACTTTGGGTACGGGTCTGAGATGGAGATCTAATAGTTAATCAGATCAAAGTAGGTAATAATTATAATAATCAATAAAATAAAACAAAACCAATTTTTATGCAAATACTTGATTTTTAGTCGATTATACGAAACATAATAAATTAATTGGTGCAAATTATTCAATTTTTGTGGATCATTTCTGATTATCCAATCTTTCTTGATCACATGCTTTAGAGTTGCAGCACAGTAAAAACTATTATTTTGCGATAGTTATCATTAGAAAGGTGTTACGTTTTTTCTGTCAAAAATCATTCAACATCACGTAAAGGTAAAAAATAAAATGACACTTAAATTAACATAAACCTTTTTGCATTTGGTTAAACATATTTAGAGGTATCAAGAAGAGATCTTTGTCAAACTAATTTCGGGCGTGAAAAATAAAATAATAATTAAGTAAAAAACGAGCGATCAACGGATATGTGAGCTGCATATGTTATTTTAAGTATGTGAAATGACTTTGTATAAAAAGTCACCTTGATAAAGACTTTGATAGCAGTGAAGTATTTAATTTAGTCCAGTTCAGGCTCAACTAACCATCAAGCACACATCTATCTCTTTGCAAAATGAAGCTCCTCTTACTGGTAAGGCTTCTGGTTGATGGCGATACTTCCTTGGTTGAACTTGAATTTGATCGATTTTATAGATTTTTGATATTTTAAATGTTTTAACAAAGTTTTTCTTCTTCAAACATTTTCTTCCAGATTCTCCTCGCTTGCATCGTGCTGATAAATGTTGTACAATCAGCTCCTTTGCAAGAAGGTGTCTTAGGTGAAATGGCTCAAAGTGATACTTACAACCCATATGAATCTAGTTCATTTTTGAAACTCTGGCTTTTAAAAAAGAAGTTGTTTTTCCTGGGTTGAAGAGGAACCGAATTTATGATGTTGCTCATGTACATAATTATCTACATTATAAATATCTAAAAAACTAATTTTATTTATAAGACACCATTCATTTACACTAAGTAATAATAGTTTTTTAATAAATAAGTACCTAAATTTTTTAAAGCAAGTGTGAAAATGTATTTTCCTTTAAAGAGTTATAGCCAAATTGGATATCAATACTAATACAAAATTGATTCCAGCTAAGAGAAGAACATTTTTATAAGAATATTTGGACGCATATTTTTATTCAAAATTGAAATAATTTTCTCAAAAAAGTCTCGAGTCAATTATTCTGATGTTTACTAAATGTGCACTGTGCAAAAGTATATTTAAAATTCATTGATTTTTCTTCTATATTTATACAGGGTGTCCCACAGTCACCGCCCCAAATGAAAACCATGGATTCCTGAGGTCATTTTAAGTCGAAAAACTTAAGAGGTAATTTTCTCGTTTTCGTCCCGTTTTCGAGTTACCACGGTTTTTATGATTTTTGCTCTCTTGTCCTTTAACTGGACTTATCTTTGCCAAACTACGTTTTATTCGAAAGATTTTTGTTACAACCAATCAAGAATTTATTACAGTTTTAGTTTGTCTCAAAACTTTTTTTTCTGCGGACAACCGTTTCTCCACAGTTTTGCATCAAACACAATTTTCTTCGTTTTTAAGTTGATATCATTTAAGTAAAAAAAAAACACGTTAATGAGTATTAATTTTTTGTGCTTTTTATTAAAGCCCAGTTTATTTTCATAAAGAAAATAATTTTTTTTTTTCGTAAAAAAGGCTACTGAAAGTAATTAAAAAAAATAAACAAACTGAGTGCATTAAAAAAAGAAATAATTCTTAAATAAAAAATTAATTAAATAATTGAATTAAAAACTTTTTCTGAGCTATTGTGGTTAAGAAAAGAACAAATAGATAAAGCTCAGAAAAAGTTTTAATTCATTTTAATTAATTTTTTATTTAAAAATTATTTTTTTTTAATGCACTCAGTTGGTTTATTTTTTTTAATTACTTTCAGCAGCCTTTTTTACGAAAAAAAAACTTATTTTCTTTATGAAAATAAACTGGGCTTTAATAAAAAGCACACAAAATTAATACTCATTAACGTGTTTTTTTGACTTAAATGATATCAAAGTGTAAAAAACAACTTAAAAAACGAAGAAAATTGTGTTTGATGCAAAATTGTGGAGAAACGGTTGTCCGCAGAAAAAAAGTTTTGAGACAAACTAAAACTGTAATAAATTCTTGATTGGTTGTAACAAAAATCTTTCGAATAAAACGTAGTTTGTCAAAGATAAGGCCAGTTAAAAGACAAGAGAGCAAAAATCATAAAAACCGTGGTAACTCGAAAACGAGAAAATTACCTCTTAAGTTTTTCGACTTAAAATGACCTCAGGAATCCATGGTTTTCATTTGGGGCGGTGACTCAATGACACCCTGTATATGTATTGTATTAATATGTTTTTTCATACAAGTCTCACCCGTACATTTTTTAATCCTTATAAAAATACAGTTTTTTAAATTAATTATTCCTTCAGCTATAATATGTCTACTGTAAACCTTATAAAATCAAATTCATACTGACGGCTGTTCGTCAGTCACAGGTATGTCTTGATAATATTGCATTTTAACTAAAGGTCAGCATCGAAAATGAAGTTTTTTTTTCTAATATTATAAAACATAAAAAAGTTTGTTTGGTCGAAAAAAAGTTTGTTTTGCTTCAATATCTTTCAAACTAAAATATTTCATACCTGTGCCTAAGAGCCCCCGCACACTACAAACTTATAATCGGCCTACAGTTTAGTCGGTCTAAAATGTATGAAAGTGCGCACACTTCAATAATTAAGAAGTATCGGCCGATCAAAAAGTTTGTTTGAACAAAAAAAAGCTTGTTTTTCTACACAATTGCCTTCAAACTAACATTATGTATTTCCTACAGAGCCGACTATTGAGTCGGCTGCCTGTGCGCCCATTTGGAGCACAACCCGGCTACACTATCAGCCGATGAAAGTCTGTAATGTGCAGGGTTCTAAGACTGGTATTTTGCTAATAAGCTTCAGATTCAGTTTTTGTTTCATATAATAAATTTCGTTTTTTTTTGTTTACTTCATACACTGGCTTCCTAAATATAAATTTTCTTTGTTCCTGGCCTGGAGATTATTTAACTGTTTTCAACAAGATTAAAGCTGTTGCGCAAATCCACTCTGACTTAAAATCTAGGAGCTCTTTGTTTTTCGATATAATTCTTAACTGAAGTTGATTATTTATTAATTTTTAAAACCTACATTGATTTACATTAGTTATAAATTCGTAATAAAGTATTTTCAAAACTGTACATTAAAAAAGAAAAGTTCATGACACCATAATCAATTTAATAATATGACATTGTCAAATTACGATAAATAGCTTAGAAGTTATGATGGAACAAATGAACATAAATTCATGGATACATACAAAACTTACATACATACATACATATATATATCGGTCTTACATATAAACCGGCTTTTATTGATATATTGCGATCAAATTTTGACATTATTTGAGTTTTATTCAGCTCGGTTTATTTTTGTAATTTTATTAATTTTAACTAGAACCGCCTTAGTATTCAAATTTTGGTCAAGATCGTTAGAGAAGTTTCCGAGAAGACTGCAATAACTCGAGATAAATCTTGTTAAGCAAAAATAATATTTGTACAGTTTCTTTTTGTGCTAGAGCACTGTTTAAGCCATAGAAGATAAAAACTGTTAGTATTGTTATGATTGGTTCATAAAATCATCAATTTTATTATTTATGTACGAGTACATCAGTTTAAATGCTTCTAAGATTACTATTGAGAAGATTAGCTTTGACTTGTAAATTTTTAATTTATTTGTTAATTTATTCATTTATTTTTTTTTTTTTGTTTACAAACCTTGACTAGCAATGTAAAACATAAATACTAAAGAGCATATTTTCAATACAAACCAAATTTGTAAGCACAACAAAGTGTTACGTGCCCAACGGTAAAGAATTTTAAATTAATTTGCATAAATCTTAACTTATTTTGATTTTTGGTCAAATAGTTAAATAAAAGTAAGCTAGACTATCCCAGACCCACACAAAAAAAAATAATTTAAACAAATAAAAAGTCGGAAGTAGGTAATACAATCGAAAGAGTCCATTACCATTAGTTTCGATGTTTTACGAGTATTCTTAGTTCTGATTGAGGGTTATTCAATATCGACATGATTTTGATATAAATAGTAGTCAGAATGATTAGAAGATCACACTCTAACACTTGAGACAACCCAGATAAGGTTTATACTTTTTTATACATACAGACTTATTAATCTTTGATAAAATGAAATTCACTTTAATGGTAAGTTGAAATAATTGTATACAATTTTAATAACCTCTTCATCAAAACTTTGTTTATTTTAGAGACTTTTAATGTGCTTAGTCATTGTATTGGCTATTGTATCAGCTGCTCCAAAGGAAGATGGAATTTTGGCAGATTTACCCGGAAGTGATGTCACTAATCCAGAAGATCCAAACTCAATCCTAAAGTTATTGCTTTTGAAGAAACTTAAGCTTAAACTTTTGTTGGGCTAAGATAAAAAGAAAATTGTAACTATGACGAAAAGAACAAAATCAGACTTTAACAAATGTACCTTTAGCTAATATACTATAGATTTAAGGATAAACAAATTAATAAAATTTAAATAAAAAATTATTGTACATACATACACGTATACTTCTTTTCATATAAAGGACCTAAATTTTTCTTGATCTCATTAAAACTTTAAAATATGGAAAATCCATGTACCGCTTAGGATTGTTAGACGCATAAGGCAACTCAAGAGGTTTTCATCTCAGTTCTTTACTTTGTATCAAAAATCTTAAGTGATTTCGCTGATGATTGCACTCTCAGATTTTAATAAAAGAAGTTCTAGATTCATATCATAAAAGGTCACTGTGGTGTATACGTAACTTTTTTTGATTGATTCTTCCATACTTAGGGTTATGTATGGCTAGCAATATAGCTCCCTCTGCTTTCAATGGCTTCTATAGTTTATAGCTAATGGACTGCTTCGTCCTCCTTTTTGTCTAAGGAACAAGAATTTGATGGGACTTTGATGAGTAAATACGGATTTCTAATGGTTTTGATCGACCTCAAGATGCTGTGGAAGAAATAAAAGAAATTATAGTTTGAAAAAAAAGTCTATTAAATAAAATTTATGGATAAGGGTTCAATTAATTTCCCAAATTTGTTTTGTGATTCATTTCCCATACACTGAGGGAAAAACAACTTAAAATCAACGAAAACCACGTTGATTCAACTATTTTTCGGAATGATTTTGCGTTGTAGATTAGAATTTTAAAATCAAAGTAGAACATCGTTAGTTTAAAGTGGTTTACCGTTAAAAAAACAAAGTTGTTTCAACTTTAAAAAAACCATCAATTTATTAAAAAAAAAAAAGAAAAATGGGCGGCCGCTGGGGATCGAACCTACAACTATTGGGTTACTAGGCTAATGCTTTACCAACGTGCTATCTCACTGTTGAAAATTAGAGTGATAAAATGCAACAAAAGCTGAAGTCCTACAAAAATAAAAAAATTTCTTACGTTGTTTCAATTTTATTTTGAAGAAGTTTCATGTTAATTTTTTCAAAATTAAATCAACGTTGAACATTTTACGTTTTACGTTGCGTTTTTCCCTCAGTGTAAGATGCTTAAGATCTCCGAGATCTTAAAACCCTTAAAATTATTATATTTTAACTGAAAAACTTTATTAATTAACAATAAAAACGAATGATAAATGATAAAACCCAAGTACCTGGTACCACTACCAAACAGATACTTTGTATGATAAACTTCCAAGTATTTTCTAAAACTGCTGTGAAAATTACAATATTATGTTTTTGCAAATAAATCCAGAAGGTCACTGTGGCGTATGAGTAACTTTTTGTTGCCATAGTAATTGTTCTTTTTTGTATTAACTTTGCAAAAGAATTGATCTTTGTTCATCATTCTTCGACTTTTAAAATGGTCAAACTGTTCATTAGCGATTGGCTCAATGTATTTTAATTTGTTCTTTTTTTATAGAATTTGTCGGTAGGTACCTATATAAAATTTTTCAAAAAATATTATGTCATCCCCGAGATCGGTGATTTTTTTTAAGTGACAGACCCATGAGTCTTTTTATTTTAAAATTGTCAACCTCATATATGTATTATAGGTATAGGTAAAGAGCTTATTAAATGTACCTAAGAGAAATGCCTTTTTCTTTTAGTTTTTAGTGGAGTCGGTAGGTTCATGTTAAGAAGTGTTTTTAAGCGTTCTTGAGCATAAATGGTTTACTCGTATAATGCAGAGCAAAATATGATATCATCCAACATAAAAAAATATAATTCAGTCATTTTTTGTTTGAGTTCTTACATAATATTTATTTATTTCAGTTCATTTAACTTAAAACTAGTGCATTTTGTTTAAGGTACTAAATGTTTGTTATCAGTTCAATATTTCTTTCTCCTTTCTAACCCTTCAACAGCTTAAGTTTCAATTTTTTCAGCAGCAACAATTTCAATGTACCACTTGGTTCCTGTGGATTTGTAATATCGGTATCTGCTATATCACCAAATATTCCTTCTTCGGATGGTGCTGCTGAAACTGCTGCCAACATGATTGCAAAGCAAACCAAAAGTGTCTGAAATGGCAAAAAAATTTATAATTAAAGGTGTGTTAAAAATGTTAATTTAATGAATAAACAAACTTACAATAATGAAGAATTTCATTTTAAAAGGAAGACAAAAAATTAGATTAGTTTGATCTGAATTGGTAAAAGGCTAATGAGCATCTGTTGAGTAAAATATCGATGAGGTAACTATTTATACTGAACTTGGCTTAAAGTGTTCATTAACCCTCGAATTAAGCAAATTACTATGTGTGTATCAGGTAGGTAAGGTTTTTAAACTTTTGTGTTTGCATTTATCTCGCTAATATGATTTTTATCATCAATGAATGAAATAATGTCAACACATTTGTATGCAGCTGGATAGTAGACTTTTGAAAAAAAAAAAAACTAAATACATATTTGTATGTATACCTATATTTGATCAATACGAGTACCTACATATACATATGCTAATTGTTTAAATCATAGTTTATAAACTGCGAATATATGCAAAAACAGAAGATATTTATTTAATATGACATGTTATGAATTTCTAATTAAGTTAGATTTTCATACCTCAAGTACTGACCTACATTAAAACTTATCTAAAAAGATAGGAACGTTTATTTCATTTAATGGATTTCCTTCATAATTGAATATAAAATAAACAACTGTGCTGAAAGAACACGGTTTTAGAATCCAGTGGTTTAATTTGAAAATGCAAATTACGCTGAAGCCGTTTTTAAATAAAATATTTTTATATTTTTTTTTCTAATGGCCAATTTTTCAATAGTCAGATAAACCTCAGTTAGAGGTTATTCCTAGGAATAAAAGTTTTTTTTATATTGACATTTATTCCTCTGATAGTCTAACTGACGATTGAAAAATCAGGGCTAAAACAAATAAGTTTAGATTAAATCTTTTATGTCATTTTGTTGTTTATAATAATCAACATTAAAAAGAATAAATAATGTACAGGTTTCGAAAAAATATATTTTTCAAAAAAAAAATATTTTTCATTAAAAATTCAAAAAAAATTTTTTTAATTTGTCTTAGAGCCAATTTTTCAATCTTCTAATAAACAGTGAGTTAACTGTTCGACGAATAAAGTTATTAGGCTCCTAAGCAATCAGATAAAAACATTGAATTTTCCAATCAAGAATAATTTATTCTACAGAATAACAAAAACAAATTGTCAAATTCAAAAATATTTAAAATTAAACGTCATTTTTATTCATGATTGTTTTTGTTTTCTTGTGTTCCACTGTATTTTTTTCAAAATTCTTTCAAAACAGCTTTGACAACTGACACAATATTTTTGTTGAGATTATTCCTTAGATAGTTTTATTCATAGGAATAAGGTATATCTGCTTGTTGAAAAATTGATTTTTTCTCTATCCTTAGGAATAACTACTAACTGACTTTTTAACTGACTATTGAAAAATTGGCCCTTAATTTGGTTACTAAAATGGAAACCAAAACGTTTTTGTACGAATTATTTTTTATTGAAATTGGCCTTGAAGCTTAGGAGATATGTATTTAGATATCAAGAAATTGGTTCTATGGCAAGTACCGTTAATAACGGACCAAAAAAATATTTTTTTTATTTCAAAATAACGAACTTATTTACCACATTACATGTATTTATTTTTAATCAAAATCGTTAGACGCGTGAAAATAACACTAGTTTACAAAACAATAAACAATTTTTGGACACCAAGTGCAGTTATATTTTTCGTATATTTGAGAACAGAAAACTCGAAAATCTTATCTAAAAAAATGTTTATGGATAGGTTTTCGAGATATGATTTTTCAAAGTTTTTTGTCGTTGTTTTTCCCTATATACTTAGTATTCCGGCTATATTTTGAGTAGTAAACGATCAATTTGAACACAAAAACCAGCACCTGAAAGAATTAATAAGCAAGAAACACTATAACAACTTTTCTGCGTCACTCCAGATTTTTAAGTGCAATGTATCAAAACATTAAAAAAAGGACAATTTTGCCAAACACATTTCCTACTGTGTAGTAGACTTTCTGACAAAGAAAACAAGACAATTATCTTCAAAATCTATGGATAAATTATAAAGATATGACCATTTTTGTAACGATCAATATTTTGGACTCTTTTTGTTACATTTTGAGTTTTTTTCTATAACTTGAAAAGCAAGCCGAATTTAAAAATTTGTATTAAGTAATTTTTTGTAGATAATTAAATTTTCTATCGATATGTATCCTTTAAAAAAAATTAAAATAAAATTATTGTAAAAAGCTTAAGAAAAACTATTCAAATAAGAAAAAAAAAATTGTCTATTTTTATCTTTTGAGCATTTACATATATTGAACATGTAACGGAGAAAAGAAGATACTTTGTTTTTCAACATAATGGTTACAAAAATTTAATAAGGCTAAAATTGGATAAAATATGGACTTTCAAAATCTACTGTTTTCGGTCTTTTTGAGCCAGTTTTCTTCTGAAATTACGATGATGGAGAATGCAGAAGAAGTGGGGTCCTCCAATTCTATCTGTCTGTCTGATCTATAGCCCACTGAAGCAATTTAGTTCAAACTTGGTAGTTATGTGTTTTGGGAGATTCTTTTATGAACAATTTGAATTTTTTATTGAAACGAAGTGTATTAGCTTTCAGTTTTTGTTTTGTTTCTTTGTTCTTAGTGAGTGAAAATTGATTGTTGAATGTTAATTTTGGGAAAATCCTTCCAACAAATTGTATGAATTTAGCAAGCAGTACAAATTTTTAATGATGCGTTGCACTTTGTAACTCAGAATGCACCTTAGCTGAGTCGAGACGGCTAAGCAGAGATGCCCCTTTTTAATTGACAATGATAGGGACTCTTGGCGGCTTTGACAATCCCTCGTAAGTCGTAAGATGCAGCGGCAGTACCCTTGAAAAAAATATTTTTTTATTTGGTGGAGCCTGGGATACGAACCTAGACCTAGCCTGCTAATATTATAATTAAGATTAAGTTAAATAGTTCCTGGCGACTTTCCCTGAAGCTCATCTTGAAACTCGGCTTACCTGTTGTTTCCTACTCAAATATATGAAGAGTCCAGGGGAAAAACGGTACAATTCCATTCCAAATCATTTCGAGAAAAACGCATTTAAAATGTTGTTCTCCATACAACTAAAAGCACACAGTTTACTTATTTTTTCAGCAAGGCTTAAATTTGTTTTATTAAAGTACCTGTGCCATCAGATAGAGCTCAATAAATACTACAAGACCTCATCTTTAGTTTATTTTTGACAAAAAGTGGACATGTGCCGTTTTTCACCTGGACCCATCATATTGTTAACCGACATTTGCTCCTCTATACAAAATAAGGAGATTAGCCGTTTTAAACCTAAATCAACTTATATGTACATACCAAAATAGCTCAACTCAATAAACGTTGCCATTGTGAAATAAAATGCAAATATTGACCTCAATTGATTTATGAAGTGAGATTCTTAATTACCTTATCATCTAAATATCTCACCGAATTCATTCGTCTAGACAAAATTTAATTCTAGAATATTTTTTTGCGAATCATTATATTCGACTGAAACTTGTTTTAAGAATTAATTTAAGGAATTTTTACTATAAAAACAAAAATTTGATAATAAATTAAATTTTGCATTCTTAACTCGATTAACTGTTCTTGTAGTAAAATTCCATAATTTATAATTAGCCAAACCACAACAAACATTATTGGTTTCATTATTATTTTAATGATGCCAATAACATAAACAAACAAAATGTACACATCAGTCAAATTGAGGTGTATATAGTTTATAGCATAGCAACTCAGCTTCTTCGTTTTTAAATCAATATTATTGAATAAATAATCTTTTTTCTTAACCAGTTTACTCTGTTGATAGTTTAACTTCCGCTGAGACTAAGCATCTGTTTTCGAATAAACAGATGGTTGGCAGGGTAGGATTTGGTTGTATCTAATTTAATTGTGAAATATTTATTTAAACTAGATTTTATTTCAAAATCCTTTTTAACTTAGTTGTAAATTTATTAAAGAAACTAGCTGACCCGGCGGACTTCGTTCCGCATTTTTTTTGTATTTATTTTCAATTTTTGGCTTTGTAATGTGTTAACCTTTTCCAATACAAAAAATATATATATGGAACATAAACAAAAAATTGTATAAAGTATTAAAAAAAGCAAACCATTTGTCTGACAGCTATCTATTATAATTTTAATTGGAATGTGTACGAAGTTTCATTAATATTATTATCAAGGTATAACAACATAAATCTTCAGCGGAAAGCAAAATGGTATTATGTCCTTAACAGATCCTATATGGAGTTACAATAATTTTGCTTTCCCAGGCGATATGTATGTTGTATGCATGCCACTGTTTTTTCTGTTATTGGCACGGGTTTTTTGCGTCAAATAGTAATAAAAACAAAATCTTATGTGTCTCGAACTCTTTTCAATCACTTGCAATCGCTACTAAAATTTGATAATCCAGTCAAATAAGGGTTTCACTTCGGAATGAATGCTAATAGAATTTTTTTTGCTTAATACCTTCGTTTTGGCATTCCATAACATACCTCAAAAGTCTAAAAAAATCTCATGTCTGCAAGTCGCGATTTTCAAGCTTAAATCGCGAAATGGAGATTTTCAAAATTAGAATTTCAAGAATTACATAACTTCGAGGCATTTTTTAATGCTGATTACAAAAAATTTTTTTCTGATTTTTGACATAAGTTATAGAATATCCAAACAAAGATACAAACAAAAAAATTAGCCTATCAGCATTTTTTTCATTGCATTGTTTTGATTCTTAATGATAATGGATATGAAAACCTTCATGAAAAATTTTGTCCCTCTACCATAACTTTTAAGGGTTTTTCGGTAGTAAGTTTGCAACTGTTATAATAATATGGGTTGACAATTGAAAAACAGGTATAACTTTTTTCAGAGACGTCAGATTGTCTTGATCTTGTCTAGATTTTTTGGCATCAGCATTAAAAAATACCTCGAAGTATTGTATCATATGTGAATATAATACCATTGTCTTTTATTGCTTATTTTGAAAATCTCCATTTCGCGCTTTGACCTTGAAAATCGCGACTTGCGAGGTATGTTATAGAATGCCAAACCGAAGGTATTGAACCAAAAAAAAATTCTATTAGCATTCATTCCGAAGTTTACTCCTTTTTTTCACCTTATTTGACTGTATCATGATATTTTTTGGCTATTTAGGAAATTCAAAAAGTAGCAATTTTTTTTTTAAATTGAAAAGAAACCGACTTAAAATGAAAAGATTCCGTCTTAATTCTATACATACGTCTAAATATTAAAATATTTTCTTAAGGAGATTAAATCATTTTAAATTAATGCGGAAATTGTATTAATAAATTGGTAGTTGAAACAACTTAAACAAATTTTAAGTTTCAGTTTATCATACCAATTTTCAACTGTGAGATATAGCTTAGTGGTAAACAATTTTAATTGAGGAAATAACATTTTAAAGAGTTAAATCGTGTTTGTTTTTATTAGCCTTGAATATGAGCTCTTTGAACCCCAAATATTGAATTTGCTCATAACTTGACAGCAGCGCCACTATGAAACAAAGCCTGTCTCGAATGAACCTTATCAAACGCAAAAAATTTCATAAAAGTCTATACAGCCGTTCGGACTCCAAATATGGAATTTAACTATAACTTGACAACAGCGTCAAGTTTTTCTATATATAATTTGACAACAGCGTCCCCTACCGCATACAGTTATAATTTACAAAACATGGATGGAACTTATCACACAAACGAACTTTCACAAAAATCTGTCAAGTCTTTCGGACTCCAAATATGAAATTTGTCTATAAATACTTCGGCAACAGCGCCACCTACCGGGTCCAATTTATGAAACAAAACATGTTTCGAATAAATTGTATCAAACACAAAAAGTTTCACAAAAATCAAAAAATGTAATTTTTCTAGAACTTGACAACAGTGCCACTAACGACTGTCCAGTCGCTCGTTCAAAATATGCAATTTTCCTAAAACTTGACAACAGTGCCAACCTTGTCATAACACAAAATTTCACAAAAATCTGTCCAGTCATTCGACCCCACCTATGGAATTTGCCTATAACTTGAAAACAGCGCCACCTATCGGATCAAATTATGAAACAAAACCTGTAATGGATAGACCTTAGCAAATAAACAAAATTTCACAAAAATCTGTTCAGTTATTCGACCCCAAATATGGAATTTGCCTATAACTTGACAGCAGCGCCACCTACCGGGTCCAATTATAAAACAAAACCTGTTTCGGATGGACCTTTTCACATATATTTCACACAAAATATCAGAAAAATCTGTCTAGTCGTTTAGGAGTAGGGCCACAAACAAACGCACAAAAGAAATATATATAATATGTAGATACAAACCATAACTCTGATTGATGTGCCAATGCTTTACTTATTTGTCCTCAATGAAAATCTGAGATATACATTTTATTTGTGCAGTCCATATGTGGATTTAATATCACAAGACGAATAATTATTTGTTTCACTCAAAATCAGACTTTTTTAATTATTTTGAAAGCTTTACAAATTAAGCTTAGTTAAAATTTTTAAAAAGCGAGAGTGGTTTTTTACTCGTACATATTGACAGCTATGTAAAGATGCGAGAAAAGGTATTATTTTTTTTTTGATACAAACCATCTACATATTAATACCTTCCAAACAAAAAAAAATTACCAAAATCGGACCAGCCAAACGCGAGTTTATCGGCCACACACACTAAACGAACTCATTTTTATAAATAAAATTTTATAGGGCAGATCAATTATGTTAAGATGCAAATAATTTTTTTGATAAGTTAAGTATTAATGCTTTAACACTTTCAATTTAGTCGTTGAATCGACAGTAAATTGAAGGTAGTAGGCATTCAGTCCAATATATTTTTTTTTACTTTTATCTTTAATTAACATCTTTTGTTAAAGGGGAATGGGTTTTTTCGAAGCTTTTTGAGTTTTTAAAAGCATCACCATATTTGTACCGATAAAGTGGTTTTCTTGCAAGAATTTGTAAGCCTGAATTTAATTGCAGTGAAATGGCATTAACCCTAATTTTAAGCCCTTTTAGGTATCATTTTTCAGATACTCGATACTCGAAAAATAACTACACGGTTAAAAATTCTGGAGTATTTTTTAATATTTTTTGGGTTACATATAGGTCTACACCAGAAATGTATTAAAATTTAATACATGACAAATATTAAAATTTTTTAGTTAATACAAAATGTATTAAAATATAATATAGCTGTATTAAAACAGAATACATTAGAATTTAATACAAAATGTATTAAATTTCAAGTATTACATATTAAAATTTAATCTTTTTATATTAATTCCTAATAAGAATTTTATTTAAAGTCAATACAAAAATATTTCAATTCAATACCAAATGTATTTAAAGTTAATAATATATGTATTCTTTTTATAAATTCATTACTGAAAATAAATATCATAAATAATATATTAAATAATATATTAAGAGCCAATTTTTCAATCTTCTAATAAACAGTCAGTTAACTGTTCGACAAATAAAGTTATTAGGCTCATAAACAATCAGATAAAAACATTGAATTTTTCAATCAAGAATAATTTATTCTACAGAATAACAAAAAAATTTGTCAAATTCAAAAATATTTAAAATTAAACGTCATTTTTATTCATGATTGTTTTTGTTTTCTTGCGTTCCACTGTATTTTTTTCAAAATTCTTTCAAAACAGCTTTGACAACTGACACAATATTTTTGTTGAGATTATTGCTTAGAATAATTTGTATTCGTCTCTAAAAGAAGCTGATAGTTTTATTCTTAGGAATAAGCTATATCTGCTTTTTGAGAAATTGATTTTTTCTCTATCCTTAGGAATAAGTACTAAATGACTGTTTAACTGACTATTGAAAAATTGGCCCTAAAGGTGATATTATTTTATCTGTTTCACAAACTGTGGCATGTAAAATCTTACTGCGGATCAAAATTCATCTGCAATGTTTGCATTTTGCTTCAAAAAAACACAAAGCGCCTTCAAATTAATACAAATTTACAGTTTTTGATTTAATTTTTTTTTTAGAAAAGGTGCCTCAAACAATTGATTTTTCTTTTTTTAAATGGCTGCTGGCGTCCACACTACACATAAAAAGGTAATATATTCCGAATTGACATTGGTCGCCAAATTGTCAAAACATGGAAAAAATCAATTCGTCGACCAATGTCAGCTACCGTAATTATTTTAATTACCGACGAAAAACGCACAAAAATCAAAAAACACGCACACCACAAATTTTTTAAAAATTATTCACCATTTTCCGCGAAGAAACAAGAAGAAAATTTGTTTATTTTTAATTTATAATTTTTTCAAATGACATTTTTTAAATTAAAACAAAAAAAAAACTCCTGTTAACTGCGATTGAAATATAAAAATTAAAGGAAGACCTGACACGTGTACTGTGGCTGCTGACGTTTGATAAATTTTAATATTCTC
This sequence comes from Episyrphus balteatus, assembly GCF_945859705.1. NCBI lineage: Eukaryota > Metazoa > Arthropoda > Insecta > Diptera > Syrphidae > Episyrphus > Episyrphus balteatus. The sequence continues at coordinate 34,936,952 of NC_079135.1, forward strand.
GTATTACAATGAAATACTTTTTATATTAGTTTTTAATAAATTTGTATTATATTTTAATACAATTATATTAAAATGTAATACAAAAATATTAAAATCTAATACAGTGGTATTAATATTCAATACAAGATTAGAATTTAACCCACGGAGGTTATTTTCTAATAATTTTTGTATTACAAATAATAAACTTAATACATAATTATTGAAATTTAATACAAAAAAGATTAAAAATAGTTTTAATATTTTGGAAGTATTAAAATGTAATATTTTTTGTATTGAAAATTGCTTTAATACAAGAGCTGTATTTAAAAATACTCCAGAATTTTTAACCGTGTAAGGGGACCTTATACTTAAATAAAAAAATAAATTATTCTTGACCATTATTGATCGGATTTTATTTACAAGAAATTATAATAAAAACTAATCTAATCTCTTTCTGTCTAACTATAAAAATAACTACAAGTATGCAATGTTATCTCGATATCTTTCAAATATGCAACAAAATTATCGGTTAATAGAGTCATGATATAAACAACGAAAAATTCCAAAGTATAATACGTTTTTTTTTTAATTCACACGAATAAAAATTTCATCTTTGTTTATCTGTATTGTCGAAAGTAGCTCAAAGAGAATTTGAATAATATCAATTCATGCTGCATTGTCTAATTCACACGAATTGGAATTTAAAACAAAAATAGTAATATAAACAAAAGAGGTGAATAAACGAAACGCGTTTCATTTAAACATATTTAAAGACTTGTTTAGCTCACTTCAGAAAAACTAAATCATTCTTTCAAAATAAAATTGTTTTTAAAAGTAAGTGAACCTCTTATAACTAAATTCTTATTAATACATTTTTTCCATTTACAATTTAAGTAAGACTTTTTGTTGGCTTAGTCATTGGCATAGCTATTTTGTTTAGCATCAGAAGAGGGAATTTTTGGCAATTTATCCGACAGTGATGTTGCCAATCTAAGGAAGCGTCTCCAAAGGATTCACCAGCGGGAACTGAACACATCAAATCCAAACTACCGAACGCTGTGGAGTGAACTACAATGCACCAATATAATGCTGCGAAACTCCGTTTAGCACTTCAACAACACACAATTCCAGAAGAGACTACAGTCAATAAAGCCCGGACCTGATGCCTTCAAGAACATCAACCGAATCGTCGGTCAGAAGTCATACCAATCCCGGAAGTCATAAATACCAACAATGGAGAAGCAACGACATCGCAGGAAAAAGCAGAAGCATTTGCAGTCCACTTCGAAAGTAACTTCACACCGAACCCTTCCGTAGTCCCGGTCTTCTTAGAGAAAGTCGAAGCATCCATCCAAAGGACCTTATTACCTAACAACGATAAAGCAACATTCAGCGACTCCAATCCTGCAAGTGAACCAACTGACTAATTAAAATTATTTTTTCTTTTCTCTCTTCCAGAAACTTTTTTGTGCAAGTTGAGGATCGGAAATCACCAATGAAAGTCATTAGAGCTGGAGTTGCTCAAGGATCCAAACTTGGCCCCTTCCTTTACAGCATCCTGACGTCAGACCAACCACCTGCAAGTGAGTGCGAGAACCTGCTTTACGCGGACGATTCACTCACTTACTGCAAGTCCATCTCGCCAACAATAGCTGCCAGGAAAGTCGAAGCTTACATTCGGAAACTGTATGAGTTCTATAGTAAATGGGGTATCCGAATAAACTCATCCAAGTCGGAACTACTGTGCCTTAGACGATCAGGAGGAAGAGGCAGTCGATCGGCTGGAAGCTGTAGAAGTATCACATTGACACTTCCAGATGGAACTAGATTGCCAGACAAACGCAACGCCAAGTACTTAGGAATCAACTTTAACGAGCTCCTTAGATTCAACAATCACTCCCGTTTGGTCCTCAAAAAAGCCAACTTTGCTTTCCATCGCCTTCACCCTCTGATGAAAAGAAGAACAGGATTGAGTCAACCAACGAAACTCTTGATCTACAAGCAGCTTCTGCGACCAGTCATTGCCTACAGCTTTCTAGTATGGTACACCATCTCCAAGACAGCCATGAAGGAACTACAAATGTTCGAGAGAAAAATACTGAGGATTTGCACTGGACTCATCTTTGACCGACAGCGGCAGAAATACTATAGCAACAAGCGACTCTACGAGGAAGCAAAAATCATACCACTGGACAGGTATCTACTGCAATCGGCGAAGGTACTGGTAGGAAATATCGCCAACCATCCCAATCAACTGATGAGAAGAATGACAGCCCAACAACGACATCCGGAACCTAGGTACCTTTGCGCTTTGGATATACTGGCTGAGAACATAATTTCAATGGACAACGAAGAAGTTAACTTTTACGCCGACACCCAGTCGGCTTACTACAGTGGCTAACGCCAACCAAACCAACCCAACTCAACCAACCCCACAACTGGACATCCGGGTCTGAACACCCCGAGGACAACCTAGTCAGCAGACTTTAAATTAAGTTTATGCATGTATAATATTTATTTATATTTTATAACTTAGTCATTGTATAAGGTTAGGCCCCCTCTGTGCCAACAAAATTTTGTATCTATCAATGAATCTTAGACATAAGTTAATTTTAAGTCAATTGTAAATAACAAGTTCAATAAAAACAAAAATGAATTGAAATTGATGTTGCCAATCCACAGGAACCAAACGAAGAAGAAGAAAATAAAACTTAAGCTTTTGAGAGGTTAAGCCAGTGCCGTAACTTGCCCTTTGGGGGCCCTGTGTCCACATTTTTTTGGAGGCGCCCTCCATCTCCTAGACTTGGAGCCTAATCTTTAAGCCTTAACAACATTAATGGTTAGAAAAGTGAAAATTTTCAAACGAATTTTTGAAAAGTTTTCCGGACTGTTTTGCAAACCAAGAATTTTAAATTTGCATTTTTTCGTATTTTGAAATCTAACTTTGAAGCTAACTTGTATTTATAAAACCTTTAATATTTCAAAAAGAGTTGAGCTACAAAATTAAGGTTTTGGCAGGTATTTTATAAAAATTTTCCACTAGCCGAGCAAACCGGATGTGTATTTTTTAAACTTAAAATTGAAATATCAAACTACCCATGGGATCTACAAAATTGATTTTTGAACAAGATGTCTCATGAGGCATGTCTTATCGAACATGTCTCACGTGAAATGTCTCATGAGATTTTTGATTTTTCGAACTTTTTGTGAATACTTTTTGTTTTCACACTTTTGACGGGTTCCCGAAATATCTCACGTGAAATGTCTCACGTGAAATTTCTCACGTGAAATGTCTCACGTGAAATGTCTCACGTCAAATGTCTCACGTCAAATGTCTCATGAGAAATGTCTCACGTGAAATGTCTCACGTGAAATATCTCACGTGAATTATCTCACGTGAAATATCTCACGTGAAATGTCTCACGTGAAATATCTCACGTGAAATGTCTCACGTGAAATGTCTCACGTGAAATGTCTCACGTGAAATGTCTCATGTGAAAAGTCTCACGTGAAATGTCTCACGTCAAATGTCTCATGAGAAATGTCTCACGTGAAATGTCTCACGTGAAATATCTCACGTGAATTATCTCACGTGAAATGTCTCACGTGAAATGTCTCACGTGAAATGTCTCACGTCAAATGTCTCACGTGAAATGTCTCATGAGAAATGTCTCACGTGAAATGTCTCTCGTGAAATATCTCACGTGAAATATCTCACGTGAAATGTCTCACGTGAAATATCTCACGTGAAATGTCTCACGTGAAATGTCTCACTTGAAATATCTCACGTGAAATGTCTCACGTGAAATGTCTCACGTGAAATATCTCACGTGAAATGTCTCATGAGAAATGTCTCACGTGAAATGTCTCAAGTGAAATGTCTCACTTGAAATATCTCACGTGAAATGTCTCACGTGAAATGTCTCATGAGAAATGTCTCACGTTAAATGTATCACGTGAAAGGTCTCACGCGAAATATCTCATGGGAAATGTTTCACGAGAAATGACTCACGAGAAATGTCTCATGGGACATGTCTCATGGGACTTGTCTCACGAGACATGTCTGATGGGACATGTCCCACGAGACATGGAGACTTTAAATTTAATGGAGAGTGAATAAATTGGGCCTAAAAGTTATTAGATATGCAAAAAATTATTTTGTTCATGCCTTTAATGTTTTTAAATTAGAAATAAAATTATTTTCACATCTCTTTAAAAAAGAGGAAGGTAGAGCGTGTGTTTTGAAAACTTGCATTTAAATTAAAAAAATTAAAACACTCTGAAAGAAACTTAAAATTGTGGTTTTAAAAAAGTTATATTTTAGTCTCTATTTGTCGGATATTCAAAGTTTGGGTCTTCAGGCTCAGGAAAAATTACATTATATCAGCATTTTTTAAAATACAGTTTTAAGTGGTAATATTGAGGAAATCCATATAAAGCGTTAAATGCAAAAATGCATTTTATTCATTTGTTAGGAGTGTCACAGGGAAATAACTTTGGCAAAATACTTTTATGACATGTTACTACACCAATAAATGACAAAATCATTTTCAGCCGCGCAATGTCCGCATTCCATACAAATTTGCCCATTCTCCTTTAGAACACAAAATTATGCTTGTAAAGAGGCGGCTTAGCAAATATTTTGATGGGCATATTTTATAATTTTTTTTTTTATGGTATATGAAACGTCCACACAAAATTTTATAAACCTACCACTTTTTTTCAAGGATTAAGTAAAAGGCAATTCATAAAGAGTCCAATAAATGTTTACATGATGGTCGAGATATTTTGGTATTGATTTCATTCGATCGGGCGTTAGAAGATACCTCGAAATCATGTATCATATTAGTAAAAATGTTTCATTGCCTATACTATGATATGCAACAAATCGAGTGCATCATAGAAAAACTCTTGTATCTGCCCTTCCGGATGGAATACAAGGTGGTCCAATATCTCAAAATAACTCTTATATTGAGTACAACCAATGATATAAATTTCATGCTTTTATCACACTATTAAGACTGTTATAATGTAAAAAAGTTGTGTTTTCTTTTCTTTTTAAACATTTTGAATATTGCTTACTTGGCTTTGAATCAGAGACATAAGAAACTTAAAATATATATTTAAAAACAGGCCTTAATATAAAAGTGAATAGTTATTGCCTTTAAGTAAATTCCTTTAAATATGAAATGTGTACATTATTTGTTCCTGTGGTAATGAGTCGCTTGATAAAACAAAAACATTGTGCTTAAAATCTTTTTGTTTACAAAATTAAGCATAAAGTTAATCTATTTTAATTTTTAATTTAATGTCTCATTGAATGAACAAAATAATATTCAAATTCTTTCCGTTTGAAATTTCTAGATAAAATATTTCCATTAATAATTCCAAAAAATCTATTTCACCTTAGCCGAAAAAAATTTACATAATATATTTTTTTTCCAATCCATTCTTTCTACAATACATAGTATTATTCGTAAAAAAAAAATTAATAAACGTAAACAAAAAGAATTCGAAAAAATTTGCAAATTATTCAATGAACTTGAAAAGTGATAAGATTAGATAAGTATAAATATTCGTAGAAACAATATCTTACTCAACAGATACTTTTTAGATCTTAACCAAATCACTTCGATTTCAAAACTTAATCTTTCCTTCAAAATGAAGTTCTTCTTAATTGTAAGTTTCCAATAACTTCCTGCCTTATATTGAATATAATCAAAAGATTGAATAAAACTAACTCTTTGTTAAATATAAATTAATTTCAGACACTTTTGGTTTGCTTTGTCATCGGACTCGCTATGGTCTCAGCAACGGAAGAAGGAATTTTTGGTGATTTACCCGACAGTGATATTGCCAATCCACAAGAACCCAACGAATCATTGAAATTGTTGCTGCTGAAGAAACTTAAGCTGAGGCTTTTGAGGGGTTAAGCTGATAACTGTTTATAGTTTTTATTTATTATCTTATGTTATAAAAAAAATAGTAGTAAGTTATTTTTAAATTAAAAATAAAAATTTAAAAAAAAATCATAGTTTTTTCGCTCAGTCTGCAAGAGTTAAAGGAAAATCTACATGATACAAAAGGTCTTTTAAAGTAACATAACTATGACTTAACATGAAATAACAAAACCCCAATGCACAATAAATTGATGTCTGAATTAAATCTCGATCAAGGAAAATAAATATTTTTTGAAAAGACATTCTGACTGTCCTTGTCTAATACTACAAATTCCTTATAAGTAAAGAAAGAGTCAAGGGTAGTTAAGTCTAAAACCTAAGCTAATGCAATTGATGCATGACATATTAGAAAAAATTAAAAGAAAATTAATTTTATTTATGTAACAGTTTTTGAAAACTGTATAGGAGTTTTTAGAAGTAATTTGTTCCAATAAAAAAAAAAAAAACGGTACGACAGGACGGCTTGGGACTTTTATTTAAGAAAAGTATACGAATTTATTAAAAATTCCAAATGTAAGTTTTTAAACAAATTTTATCTTTAAATTCTAGTACATACTTGTGAAGCAAGTCGTGAAGTGAATTCATATAATTTTTGTTTGTTTTCAATTTTAAAATTAATTTTTTTCGAAAAATATATAAGGAGAGTAGATTCACGAGTGAAAGAGATTCCCATACTTTTAGCACGTGAACTACTTCACGTCGTGAAGCAAAACTCTCCAATTTTTTTTTTTCACCGCGAAATTTCACAGGAACGTTCACGGGTGACAAAAAAAATGTATCGATTCACTTCACGACTTGCTTCACCAAGTATGGCTTAATCGATTCATTTGCGGAATATTAATGCAGCTACCTTTTTTAATTGTGAATTTCTCCGAAAATATTGATTCAATTTCAAGGAAATTGTATGCAAAAATATTTATATTGGTATAAAATTTAAAAAGAAAATATGTTTGAGCCTTATAAAGTAAAACAACATTACGTATTTTTGATTTCGTTCATATGTATGTTGCGCACCAAAAAACTTTAGTGTGGCACTCGATGAAAGATGTTATGTATGGCCAAATTTTGTACTATATAGATGTTGCACTTTGCACAAACAACAGTTAAAGGATTGTAAGTCTAAACTCTAAAGGGTCTAACTACCATTTTTATAATATATAATTAAACGAGAAAAACATAATAAAAACAAAAATATTGATTTTTTGAAAATTTGGCACTACTTAGATCCTTTACACTTACAACTCTTCAATTTAGCTAAGAACTCCATAGAAAAAAGTCGGTGGAATTATTCTTATACTTATGTGGTTAGGTATCCCGTGATGTAATCCTTAATGGCTATGTGAAGTTGGCACCCCCAAATGCTAATATTTTTTCAAACCTCCCTGGATCGATTGTCCAGGATAGCACAAGATTTGTTTTCGATAGCCCACCCTTCGTTTTAAAATTATAATGGAATTATTTTTAATATTAACGGAAATTTTTTTTTTCACCTCAAAATCACAAAATATATTTTTTTATTCAGTGTAAAAATTGTTTGTTTTGCACTGTGGTTCGTTTGCTCAACGTTAGCCCAGTAGAGCCCAACTTAATTTTGCTTTACAACACTATTTTTTCAAAAGATACAACAAAAAAACTTTATTTGTGAAAAGATCGTTAGCTTAAAACCGTGGTTTGTTCGACCAAGGTTAGCCCATGATAGCCCAACTTTTATTTTCGCTATCCTACGTTTAGTTTAAAAATTATAAAAGATTTAGTTTTTATTCACCACACAAAAAAAGTACGCTTACACCACAGTGACCTTTTAAATTTATACTTTAGACAAATTAAATCCACTGGTGTTGGCATTCCGCCTCAAATGTTATTTATTTAACTTAGAATTTTTACTTGATTGAATGTAGTCCATATAACATTCCTGTTAAAAAGCTAAAGTTGATTTGTTTAATTTCACCTTAAAAACCACAAAATACAAATATTTTGTTCTAGTGTAAAAATCATTGTTTTGTTTGGTTTGTCATATAAGCACCTAGAAAGGCTACATGCCAAAAATTTTTCAAAAGTAATAACAAGTATAAATGGTGTGAAGTGATTTCTTTTTCAGTACACGAATAGAACTTTTTAGACCTTTCTGAACTATCCTTGCTAATTCCAACAAATTACATCACTTCTTTTCGTTAGCCCACACTTAGTTCAAAAGTTATAACAAAATAAATGATTTTTGTAATAATAATTTCCTTTTTATTAAATAATAACTTAAAAATAGTTAATAATAAATAAATTAAATCATCCTTAACAAACAGCTTAACCCCTCAACAATAATTTAAGCTTAAGCTTCTTCAGCAGCAACAATTTCAATGATTCATTTAGCTCCTGTGGGTTGGTTACATCACTATCGGGTAAATCGCCAAAGATTCCTTCTTCCGATGCTGAAACAATTGCTAATCCAAAGATAAAGCAAACGATAAGAACCTGCAATTGAAATTTAAAAAAATCGTGAGTCATATTAGTTTGAATTTCAAAAAATAGTAACTTACAATTAAAAAGGATTTCATTTTGAAAAGAAGTTTGAGTTTCTATGAAATGACTCTGTTGAAATGTTTTAAGAATCTGATGAATTATATGTTTATTCAAAGACTATTTATACAAAACTTTACTCAGTTTATCAAATCTCAAAATTTTCTACACATAAATGAATCACACAAGCTTTTTGATTTTTTTTTTTGCATTTTTAATTTGTCTTTTGCATGCAAACTTGTAGCTCTAAATAGTTTGAACTGTACAAAGTTGTTATGCTAATTTTTAACATTGATAATAGTTTTTATTGACAAATTTGATTAATTTTTAACGCCGACAAAAAATGTATTCATTTGTATTTAATATAAGGTGGTGAACCCCAAACTGCAATAATTTTAATTATGTTTACTGTTCATATTTTTATCCTTTAAGCTCGTTTCCAAAATGGTTCTTATGTGGAATTTTTTCTAATAGTCTCAAGACTGGTAATAGCATATACATAAGTTCTTTAAAACTGCAAGATTTATCGGATAACATAACAACTGCCGTGAACTAGTTGGATAAACAGACTCTGTTCAGCTCAAAACATTTCAAACTCCAAATAATTATGCAAAAGGCAAATTAAAAATGCAAAAAAAAAAATAAAAAAAAAAAAATCTCTTGTGATTCATTTATGTAGATTAATTTGAGGTTTGATGAACTGAATACAGTTTTATATAAATAGTCTCTGAATAGGAATTTCAATCAACAGATTCTTAAAACATTTCAACAGAGTTATTTCATAGAAACTCAAACTTCTTTTCAAAATGAAATCCTTTTTAATTGTAAGTTTTTTTTTTTTTTTTTTTTTTTTTTTAATTTAAACTCACGACTTATGATTTTTTTAAATTCCAATTGCAGGTGCTTATCGTTTGCTATATCTTTGGATTAGCATTGGTTTCAGCATCGGAAGAAGGAATATTTGGCGATTTACCAGACAGTGATGTAACCAACCCACAGGAGCCAAACGAATCATTGAAACTGTTGCTGCTGAAGAAACTTAAGCTAAAATTATTGTTGAGGGGATAAGCTGTTTTTTAAGGATGATTTAATTTATTTATTTTTAACTATTTTTAAGTTATTATTTAATAAAAAGAAAATTATTATTACAAAATTCAATTATTTGGTCAGACCTTATTTTACGATAGATAACTTGAAAGAGTTATTTCTAGTCTAGTACTCTTTATGTCTCTGTGGTAGTACCTATACGTACTATGACTTTGTTAAGTATATTGCTCTTTGCAATCTCGTTGTACAAAAGGAGAAGTTGTTCCAACTTTGTATGAGTACTGGCTCTTAAAAGAATATCCAGTTTTAAATGCATTTTTGACAGAAGATTGTGTTGTTTTATTTTTTTTATAAATTTTCAAAAACTGAAAATACATATATAAAGAAATTTGCAAAAAGCAATACAACAGTTGGTATGTATAAAGGAAAATTATAATTTTTTAATATACGTAGTTCAATTTTTTGATAATGAAAAAATTGGTTTTGAATGGCAACCAATTGTAATGTTATTTTATTTTCAACTTAATTTGAGAATACATACTTTTAGCCAAGTTTACATAGATGTCGAAAATTTAAACTAACGATTGATTAAGTTATGATTTTTAACATTCCATTCATTTTTAGATAAGACTTTATTATCCCAATGTAAGCCAAATCTGATACCAATTATATGTATTTAACTCTTTTACACAAAACCGATTTTTTCGTAGTAGTATTTTAGAGAGTTAACGTGGCAGTCTTTCCACGCCATATTCTAAGATTGTTTTTGGGTATATCTCAGATGAAGATCTAGAGTGTAGAAATGGCCATCTTCTGCTCCAGTTTCTAATTCCTTTATTTTGTAGCTTAAAAAAATGTATCCACTTTATTTATCCTTGGCTAAACATTTAACCCATTTTTTGTAGTTATATTTTCCGGGGCGTTTATACAGAATGTCAATTTAATTTTTAACAAGAATGCCAAAGGAATTATCTAGTGAGCTTAGCAACATCTAGGTCTCTTATGTTTATACGTTATATAGCTATACGTTTCTCCTATATGAGAGAATTCAGGACATACAAAACTATTGCTCTGTAAATCATTTTTTTTTTCCAAAAATTCCCTTATTTTCTGTAAAAAAGTTGTTTATAATGGACTCATATATTGGAATAAATTAAAGTGTACTGAATAATAGACCGTGAAAATGAGAAACGTTAGAACTCGTTGCATTCAAGAACTCGCCTAAAAAAAAAGTGGTGATCTTTCGGCCCGACCGATACGCAAAGTTCACGAAACACAAAGAACCAATCCGTATTGACTTACATACATTTCTTAAGAATTCCTGGGTGTAGGTACATATGTAATTATGGATAACCAACAATTTTCTGCGGAGTCAAAATTTCTGTAAAATATGCATTAGAAAAGGGAGAAGTATATTCATATCATTTTGTTATCATAACAAAGTACTGAGGGATTCCCAAATTCTAGCAAAACATTATTCCTTATTTTGTATAGATACCTAGTATGAGGTCTTTGCAATTCAATGTAAATAACAATATACATAATTTGCAGATCTCTTATGAATAATTCTCTTCAATTTAGATGAGACATTAATTTTAAGTTATCATCATTTCTGCGGTGCAAATTACCATATCTTAACTACTATAACTATTCAAAGTGGCCTGGCTTTAATTCATATGCACAAAATATATACCAAACAAAAAATATGCAAAATCTTCTTTCATTTTTTATTTTAACTTGAGGTTTGATAAGATTAAATTACTATAAATAGAAACTGAAAATTTGTTTGACTACGCAGACATTCATTTGATTTCGATTAGCTTGGATCAAACAATTCAAAACATTCTTAAAATGAAATCCTTTTTGTTAATTGTAAGTTTTTAAAATAAATGTTTAATATAAACTGTTAGGAAAATAGTTATATCATTTAAATTACAGACACTCTTCGTATGCTTTGTCATTGGACTAGCTGTGGTTTCAGCTGCTCCATCAGAAGAAGGAATTTTTGGTGATTTACCCGATAGTGACATAGTCAACCCACAGGAGCCAAATGAATCACTGAAATTATTGCTGCTCAAGAAACTTAAGCTTAAATTATTGTTGAGGGGATAAGATGTTTAAAGACTGAATTTATTTATTTATTTACAATAAAATATTTTTAAGATACTGTTACAATAAATTTATTTAAATGAAAATATATTCCAGTTTTTTTTTCATATACGTATTTATAAAAAAAAAAATACAAGAAGCCTTTTAAGCTTTTCAAGGCTTAACCTTTAATTAAAAAAAAAAAACTCACAGCCGAAAAATCATTTCAAATACTATAAACAAAAAAACAGGAGTAAACTTGTTAATTTTAGCTAAGCTTTTTTAAGCTTTACAAATTTAAAAAATATCTGTTTTATGTCAATAATACCAGTGCAATTATAAGGCAATAATCGAAATTGTTAAAAGCATTTTCAATATAAATTTGAATAACTTATACTCCCCAATATATCTAAGCTGCTTTTAATTAAAATAACTAAATAAACTACATTTTTCTTTTTCAAAAAGTAGAACACTTTCAGGAGTAAAAAATTTTTTTTCAAAATCGTAGAGCCGTTTTTTAAAAAACTAATTTTTTATAAATAATTTTTTGAAAAAAAATATTATTATTAAAATAAATTTGGTATGCCATTTAGTAGAAACTATAAATCAACACCTAAAACCAAAATTTCAAAAAAATTCAATATCTCGTCTTCGAAAATTCGATTTTTCAAAAAAAGAAAATTGTTATCTCAGTTTTTTGTTTAATCCAAAAAATTATTTTTTTAATTTATGTATGTATAGGGTAGGATGGTATAAGAGTGCGCGGTCGATAAGAGTGCGCAAAGCGATTTTCTACGATTTGAAAGGGAACATTAGACTGAATGCACTTATTTTGGAAATATCTAAGTGAGTTTGATCTGCTGTCAAAATTTCATGCAAGTGTGTTTGTAAACAGAGGTGCTAGTTAAGTTTAAGTTTTTTAGCTCTTTTTTTCTAATTATTCTTGCCAAACAAATTAAATTTTCCGCTAAACAACAAAAAATAACAATAAACAAAGAATGGGATATTGAAAAGCCGACAAAAAGAAAACATTTCAGAAACACGTAAGATGAAGTATAAGAGTGCTCGGGTTATAAGAGCAGTTAATGCTATCCAAGGCTTCAAAATAACTGGAATTTGTCCATATACCATCAAGCAGCAGCTAGAAAAAGCAATTCCTACCAAAAAGAAACCAAATACAAGTTTTACAAAAAGCAAGCTAATGGAAGTAACTAGGAAATGTTGAAATATTCTCGGAACCATTAATCGAAGACTTAAAAGATTGTTCCTCATGCAAGGAGTGATGCGTCGAAAAATACTCTGTTTATTTTAAGATAGGCAGTTTTATTTGCGACTTTTGTGCGGCGAACTTGCACCTCTGCGCAGCTGCGCACTCTTACAAACTAAGCCGCGCACTCTTACACAATAGTATGTATAAGAGTGCGCAAATGACCTAATGTGGTATTTTGTTTATAACTATTTAATTAATACATTTTTGTTACCAGTTTTAAGTTTTTTTGGTTGCTTTGATTATAAACTAAAAAATATATATAACAAAAGTAGTTAAATTCTTTTTGTTATTGTTTTATTTGGTGTTTTGTCTAAAGTGCGCACTCTTGTACCATCTTACCCTATGTATAAAAATTATAAAAGTGCTTTTGTTTAAAAGATTTTAAAAAATTTCGTTGAAATTAAGCAAATCGTTTGGGAGAAAATCTGATTTAAAAAAACGGTTCTAACAGAGGTAGATACCGTTAATAACGATTTTTGAAAAAAAAAACTTTTTTCATTAAAAGATAGACCTTGTCTTAGAATTAATACTTAAATTTTTGTTATCAAAATCGTAGGAGCCGTTTTTGAGAAAATTAGACTTTTACAAAATTAATATATGACAGGTACCGTTATTTTTCGCCCAAAACAATTATTTCCAAAAACCCCTCTATAAGGTATAAGATTTTTGACTGGGGTAAGGTCATTGGAGTATTAAAATCTATTCAATTTTTAGCAGACTATTTAGAAATTCTTAAATTTGTTATTTTTATAATAGAAATAACTAAAACAAAATTATTCTTTAAGTTTGAATATTATTAATTTATTGCAGTTTTAAATTTGAACAAACATTATGCAGATATTTCATGAATAATTCGTTTGAAAGTGACTAAAAAATTAATTTTAAGTTACCATCCATCGATTTAAATTAACATTTATCTTAGCCATTGGAATTGGCATGGTTTTAGAAGAAGTAAATAATCAATTGAGAAACTAAAACTTGAAAATTGTTAAAATGAGAATAGTATAAATAGTAATTAACTTTTAACTAAAGTCAGCAGAAATTTATTTGATTTCACTAAGATCACATTCAACAGTATCTATTTTATTCTTTAAAAAAAATGAAGTCCTTTTTAATAATTGTGAGTTTTTTATAAAATTGTATTTAAAAAAAATATTTTTTACTAAAGATGTTTATAAATTAAATTACAGACACTCTTTGTTTGCTTCGTCATCGGACTTACAATGGTTTCAGCAGCTCCATCGGAAGAAGGAATTTTTGGGGATTTACCCGACAGTGACATAGTCAACCCACAGGAGCCAAGCGAATCATTGAAATTGCTGCTGCTCAAGAAGCTTAAGCTTAAATTATTGTTGAGAGGATAAAATGCTTGAAGACTGAATTAATTTTCGTATTTATTTAAAATAAAATAGGTTTAAGTTATTGTTACAATTAAATATTATAAAAACAAATAATTTTTTTATTTCTCGTTATTTTTAAAATTGAAATGAATTATGGAAAAATTTTAAGTTCCAAGATTTTTTTATGGAAAGCAAAATAGAATTTGGTATCGATAAATATATTTCAAGGCAGAAAGTATTAAAATTAGCGAACATTTTGTAAGCTTAAGATGGATAGTGGTCAATAACTTTTTGGTGGCCTTTTTTTTATCTTCATACACAAAAAAAGAAATAACTCTAACACTTGAAAACGTGAATATACCTAAGCAAAAAATGGAAAACTATTTGGTATGGATTCTAAAATAATATTTACCTAAATCTGGAAGATCAGACTTATAATTCTAAAAATTTGAATTCCCTAAAATAACAATTTCTGATCCTTGTTGGACAGTTAAAAAATCAAATTAAAAAATTAATCAAAATTCTTCTTTAAAGAGCTTTTATAATATCCCGTAATCGCGTCCGGTGACTTAAAAAACCTACGGTTCAGTTTATATTTCGTCAAAGTCATTATAACAAGTAAAAAATATTAGACCTCTAAAATGAAAATATAATCTATAAGTTACTCCCATATCCAAGCCTTTTTGTAAGAAAAAAACAAAAAAAAGTGCAAGTAGAAAGTTTTTCATGATTTCTTAAAAATCTTGATAAAATTAAAGTAGCATTTAATTTTACCCCAGTTTTATGAAGTTTTTAGGTATAGAATCAGCCTTCTTTCACCTTTTACAAATGCTTTAAATGAGCTAAACAAACTAGCGTCTTTAGCAAAAATGAGCAGAGCTCTTTTTAAACTATCTACATCATTCATCATTGAGAATTTAACATTGCCAATCAAATAAAACATTTGTCTCTTCAAGAAGAAGAAGAAAATGTAAACGAGAATTTGTTTTTGTTTTATGGACTTTATGAAATAAATTCAAAAACAAAACATCAAATTGAACATTTATCTTTTCAATAGTTTAAATTCTCCTATATTTGTAAGGATTAAATACTAACATTTTGAAACATTTGCTTTTTTGTCGATATATCCAAAAATTGATCCAATTTCTGGGCTGATAATTTTGCATGCAACAAAATTCTGGTTTTTGTTTTTCTATTCCAAAGACTATTTCCAAAGTTTTTCAAGTTCAACGGTACGTACACCGAAAAAAAAAAAAACAATATCAATTTAATATTTTTTAAATATAAAACTAACATTTATTAAATATCAGCCAAAAATGCTCTATAAAATGTGTTTTATGATATTTAAAATGTTAAAACAATATTTTTATTATCAGGATGATATTTAAATGTCACATTTTGGAAATTTTTTTTTAATATTTCATTATCATTTTTTCATATCAATTTCTCCTTCCAAATTATTGAAAAATATTAAATAAAAAATTCTTAATGTATACTAATTTAAAGGCGCTTTGTGTTTTTTCGAAGTAAAATGTAATATTTACTGAGAAAATTTGATCAGCAATAAGATTTTACTTCACATAGTTTGGGAGAAAATAGCAAAACAATTATATCACCTATAATAGAAAAAATCACCACTATTTTGTAAAGAATATTCAGTAATGTTCAGTAATCAAAATTGATATTTTAATTGTTGGACGACTTTTGTCACTCAAAAATGTTAATTTGATAGGTGTTATTATCAAATTTTTTTTTCGGTGTATTTGTTGGTATATATGTATTGCATGAACAAAAAACACAATTTCTTTACACAAGTCGAGTGCAAACAAACTTGTTTTCTATTGGCATCAGATTGTGTTAGGATCAATTTTTATTTAGAGCCATTTTCAATTTTAATTACTTTTTAATTTCAATTGGATCTTTCAATACAATTTTTGAATCTAAAAAATAACTAACTTTGATAAAAAGTAAATACAAAATTTTAAACGATTTAGTAAAATGCTAAAGCCATTTAAGTAAGTTACCTACTAAGTCAAAAAGCAGACTGATTTTTAATTTAGTCAATTACTAAAATGGTTTTATCATTTGAGTAAGTTGTTTATAATTTTGAGCCAATGTTTTGATAAAATTGACTCTTTTTAACGATCACAAAAAAATTGAAGTACTATAACTCATATTATTACTTATCTACTACTGAATGCCATCAATGCCAAAAAAAAGTTACTATAGTCTGGATTTGAGTTTAGACCTCCTGGAGTGACATTCCTTCTAATCTTTACGCCATCGCCATGGGTTGCTTCTAGAATTCCAAAATTTTGAGGTCAATTCCGGGCATATTTTTAAATGCTGTTAGCTATTATTAAAATTAAACCTCACTTGATAAGCTTAAATTTAATTCATCTAACCATTATAGTGTCTGGCGAAACCAAGCTTAATTTAAATTGTATCACATAACCGGATGTAAAGCCTAGTTTCTGTTATTAGAAAGGAGTTCTTGTACAACCTTCACAAGTCATGCAAATACCATCTTCTTTTTATCAGAAGAAGGTTCTGCTGCGACCTTAAAAGCATGATGGTCACTCGTGGTGGTTTTAGTGCTGTGAATAAGAACTAAACGTTTATGAATTCAAGATAATAACCACGAGACAAAAAAAAAATAAAATTTGTCGCAGCTTCAAAAATCTTATGAATATTTTAATGAATAAAATAAAAACAAAAAAATACAAAACAAAAACAAAATGAGTATACCACAGATATATAATTACCATAATTTTAGCAACGATTTAATAGTGCGTAGTTTTGTTTTGTTTTTTTTTTTTTTTGTCAAATTCACATAAATTAATTATAAACAAAATGTAAACAAACTATTCGCCATCATGGTTCTATGATTCATTCAGCAAATTTGAAATTTGATAAGAGAAAAATAGTATAAATATTAAGTGAATTGATATCTAACTCAACAGATATGTACTTATTTGATTTTAATCAGTTCGTTTCAGAACAAAGCTTAGCCAATATTCCAAAATGAAGTTCTTTTTGATTGTAAGATAAAAATATATCAAAAGATTTAATTAAAAACTGTAATAAATTGTATTATTTCAGAAACTTTTTGCTTTCTTTATCATTGGACTAGTAATGGTATCAGCTGTTCCATCGGAAGAAGGAATTTTTGGTGATTTACCCGATAGTGATATTGTTAATCCACAAGAACCAAACGAATCACTGAAATTGTTATTGCTGAAGAAACTTAAACTTAGATTATTGAGAGGGTGAATTATTTAAAGATTGTTATATTTATTTAATACTAAAATTATATTATACCAAACAGAATAGTTTTAAGTTATTTTTTAAAATAAAATATGTTTAAAAATTATTTAGGGCCATTTTGTTCACTAGAAGTTGAACATAACTTGAGGATTTTTATCTTCAACTTCCCAATTTGCTTTTGTTCACTGAAAGTTGACGTTTTTAACTTTCGATTTTCAACTCGAGAGTTTGTCAACTTTCAGTTTTCTCAACTTCCGGAAATTGTAGAAGTTAAGTAAGCAAACTTGAGAGTTTGAATGAAAATGTCATGTTTTTTGTTTTATTTATTGAGAAAAAATAAAATTGAGCCAAATTTTCCGAATTATAATATTTATTAATAACAAATTGAACAGAAGTATAATAGACAAAATGGGTTTTATAAAGAATATTTCACATATTATCAAAAGACAAATACTTATATTTTTACTTTCTTTTACACAAATTACTGATTGTTGCATTTTATATTAAGCTTCTGAATATTTTCCAACTGCAGACAAACAATTGAAAACAAATTGATTTTTATATAATCATTTTTTCTTAGAAAAAAAAACTAAATAATTCATGATATATCATTTAAATTATTATTCACTCAAATTTGACATTTTGTTTGCATTTCAGACTTAAAGTTGACAGATTTTGTATTAATTGTCACAAATATCCCAGGGATATTTTTGAAACTGGAAGTTGGCCAACTTTTGTTTTTCAAACTCGAGAGTTAAGAACAAAACAGTGAACAAAATAGATTCTCAACTTTTGTTTTAACTCTCGAGTTAAAGTTAACTCTCAAGTTTGTCAACTTGAGAGTTTGCTTCAAGTTGAGCAATAGTGAACAAAATCGCCCTTAGTTGTTTAATTTAATTAGAAATAAAAAGTTTTGTTTTCAGAAAATTTTATATTTCGGGTAGAATGTTCTTAGTTTACATTTCAATCAAACTTTGCTCAGAGAAAGCAACAACATGCGATACAATCCACACTTCAAATTTTGCAGTGATGAATGTATGTGTATGTATATTTGTAAAGTTATCAACAAAATAGTACCGAAAAAGTCAGTAAAATAATAATAAATTTACTCCGATAAAATTTGGTGTGAAGGTTTTTTGATGAATTAGAACTACAGAATATGGACCACCAAGTATTCCTTTTATTAAATTTTAAATTCTAAAAAGTTCATATAGTAGACAAAACATTAGGAACAAGGTAAAGAAGATAAAATAAAACTTTTTAAAATACTTGACTCCAAAAAAAAATTATATGTAGGTACGCCAGTACAGTCATTTAAACTGGTTTCAAACCAAAAATCCCATTATTTGGTATCAAATCAAAGATAATTTCAGTGTCTTTTGTAATTTGTAAAGTGATAACAAACTATGGGTGATAAGACCCGAGTGGGTCACATGGGTGAAAAATTGATTTTTCAAAAACGAAATTTGAAATATTTTTTTTAAAATCCTAAAATGTGTTTTTTAATATTAGGGTATTAAAATTGTTGTTGAAATCGGGTTAGTCGTGAACGAAATATTCAAAAACATAAAAACTGGTTCTATGGCAAGTACCGTTAATAACGGTTCAAAAAAATATTTTTTTAATTTCAATAGTTTGGTCTTATTTTTAACATTACACTCGAAAATTTTAATCAAAACTGTAAGAGCCGTTGCCATTAAATTCGTTCTAGTTCAAATGGAAAAATATGGTGAACAAAAAATGATTTTAAAAATTCTTAAGTTTATTAATCAATAGGTCCTAAATCTAGGTTAGTTGCCAAAACTATGTATGCATATTTTATACATCGTTTAAAAGTTGTGAATATTTTTTATAATGTGTCAGTCAATGAAAAACAACTGTGGTAAAAACCCCAACTGCAGAAGTGAAAACTATCTATAGTTTTTACAAAATATACTGTCCATTAGGGTGGGTCAAAAAAATCGAAATTTTTTTTTTTGATTTGGTACTCCGAAAAATCGATTGCTAGACAACTCTAGAATATATACACCAAATATGAGCTCTTCATATTAATGGGAAGGTCCTCCGCTTTTCAATTTTCCATTTTTACATGAAGCTTCTACTAAAAAAACATCATTTTTTTATTAGTTGACTTTTTAACAAATTTCTTTTCATATTCTTGTAGGAAATTGAACCCTCTACAAAAAAGGCCTTCGACACTTTTTTAGTTTATCTAACCGTTTAATAGATATTTAAGGTCCAAAAATCGAAAAAATCTTTAAAAATTCGTTTTTTTGTTCTTAATTTTGTAACAAATTGAAAAGTTATAATAATCAAACGCGCAAGACATATTCTTTTAGGAAATTCATTGCTCCACAAAAAAGGTATTGTTAACTTTTTTCATTAATCTAACTATTCTAAAGATAATTGAGGTCAATGTTAAAAAAAATTATAAAAACATTTTTTACTTTTCAAAATTTTCCAACACTGAAAATTCATTATTTTCAATTTAGCAAGATATATTCTTGTAGAGGCTTAAACGTTCTAAAAAAAATTCCTTAGCATCAAATTGATTGCTTTAACCATTTAGAAGATATTCGTATCCAAATCGCAATGCATACGGGTCAAAAGAAAACTAATGAAATCAGTTAACTAAACGGTTAAAGCAATCAATTTGATGCCAAGGATTCCTTTGTAAAACGTTTAAGCCCCTATAAGAATACATCTTGCTAACTTGATATTAATAAATTTTCAGTAAATTAGAAAATTTTGAAAAGTAAAAAATGTTTTTATAATTTTTTTTTTAACTTTGACCTCAAATATCTTTAGAATAGTTAGATTAATGAAAAAAGTTAACAAGACCTTTTTTGTGGAGCAATAAATTTCCTACAAGAATATGTCTTGCGCGTTTGATTATTATAACTTTTCAATTTGTTACAAAATTAAGAACAAAAAACGAATTTTTAAAGATTTTCTCGATTTTTGGACCTCAAATATCTATTAAACGGTTAGATAAACGAAAAAAGTGTCGAAGGCCTTTTTTGTAGAGCGTTCAATTTCCTACAAGAATATGAAAGGAAATTTGTTAAAAAGATGTTTTTTTAGTAGAAGCTTCATGTAAAAATGGAGAAGCGGAGGACCTTTCCATTAATATAAAGAGCTCATATTTGGTGTGTATATTCTAGAGGTGTCTAGCAATTGATTTTTCGGAGTACCAAATCAAAAAAAAAAGAATTTCGATTTTTTTGACCCACCCTACTGTCCATATAATATTTTTCCTTTAAGGTATTTCCAAAATTTGTTCAGCATAAGTTTTGTTATTTTTAAGGCTTTTTTTAATGTGCCAATAGAAAATACGAAAAAAATTATAAAATGCTTCATGACTGGAATTTACTGAAAAATGTATACCAAATATTTGTTTTTTAAGTATTTTTTGGAATCCAAATATAATTGGACCAATAATCAAGTTGAACGGCAAATGAACTAATTCAAGTAACAACCTGACCTTAACCAATATAAAAGTTGTCTTAAATTATGTCTCCATTGTAGACAACATTTATACAAATTCAAAACTAAAACAAATTCTTTTAAATATAGTTTTTATTCAATAACTTAAAAATAGTGCATTTTGGGTGTTCTTAAAATAATAAATAAAATCAGTCTCTAAAAACTTAAACAGTTTATCCTCGCAACAATAATTTGAGCTTAAGTTTCTTCAGCAGCAATAATTTCAGTGATTCGTTTGGTTCTTGTGGATTGGTGATATCACTGTCAGGTAAATCACCAAAAATTCCTTCTTCTGTTGCAGAAACCATAGCTAGTCCGAAGACAAAGCAAACGAAAAGTGTCTGTAATTTAATTTAAATATTAAAACAAATACAATTATTAAGATCAACCAAAGAACTTACAATTAAAAACAGTTTCATTGCGAAAGAACGATTGTGTTTAGTTTGAACTAAATTGTTTGAAATCTTCTAAGAATCTGTTAATTTTTGTTAGTATTCAGTGACTTTTTATACCAATTTGCGAGTATAATTTTTGCCATACCTCAAGCTTATCCGATGAACATTTTGTTATTGTTATTAATTTATTTGTAGTAGGGACCATCTATGAGTTAATGAAGCTATGTTAATTTTTTTTCTTGTGGTGAATAAATTGTTATCGATTTGCTTTGTTTTCTAAGGAAATCTCAAGTATGTTTAAATATATTCTAAACTGAACAATTTTTCGAGTATTACAAGACGATAGCTTGACAAATTTTTTTTACTTTTAATCAAAACAAATTAGACCATTAAGTAGCTGTTAGTTTTGTTTTCGTTTTGAGTTTTATAAATAAAGAACTAGGTTGCAATTTGTCAAGTTTGTTGTCGTTTTAAAATTGTCAAAAATTGTCTTTGAGATAAACATAAACAAATCTATAACAATTTACCAAACGAAAAAGATAAAAATTAACATATCTTCACTGAGCCATGAATGGTCCCATGCTGCAAATAAATTAATAACAATAACAAAATTCATCGGATAAGCTTGAGGTTTGAAAAAATAACTATGCAAAAATTATACTCTTACGTTGGTATAAATAGTCACTGAATGCAAACAAAAATTAACAGATTCTTAGAAGATTTCAAACTATTTAGTTCAAACTAAACCCAATCATTCTTTCACAATGAAATTGTTTTTAATTGTAAGTTGAATGTTTTAAATAAATAAAAGTTTTTCTTTTAATGTATTTAATTTAAATTACAGACACTTTTCGTTTGCTTTATCATTGGACTAGCAATGGTTTCGGCTGCTCCATCGGAAGAAGGCATTTTTGGTGATTTACCTGACAGCGATATTACCAATCCACAAGAACCAAACGAATCACTGAAATTATTGCTGCTGAAAAAACTTAAGCTCAAATTGTTGTTGAGAGGATGAACTGTTTAAGTGTTTATAGACTGATTTTATTTAGTATTTTAAGTACAACCAAAAGACTCTATTTCTAAGTTATTGCCAAAATAAAAACTATATTTTTTAAAAAGAATTTATGTATTTTCGTTCTAAATTTTTTTCTAATTGCTAGAATAAAATTGAATATGAACCTCACGACATCAATTACAAAATTCATCGTTGTCAATTGTAACGCAAGTCAGGATTATTTTCAACTGAACGGTTGTACAGTGGCGTGCACACAATTAGGGTAACCGAGGCAGTGCCCCGTTACCCTGTTCACTGCCAGGGCCCCCCGGCAAATAATGAACTAAAGACACCTTAGATTAAATAAAATAAAGAAAAAAAGCATTAGACGTCCAAGAATCTTTTGGTTTTCAGTTTTGAGCTGTGCTTAAAGAGACCTTTTTTTTGTTGTATCACTCGAGGGATTTGGAGGACACTTTTGAAAATGACTTCTTTTTAGGCCAGGGGTTAACCTTGATTTTTTCTCGAAAATGTAAAAAAAATAGATTTTAAATTTTTTTCCATAAATGTGTAGACCTGCTTATTGTGAACTCATAACTGTAAACCAAAACTTGTTTCGAGACCTTGATTCGAAAATATTGGCTTCCAAATGCAAAAAAAAATATATTTTTATTGCAAATAATTCAGGAAGGACAGGAGGACATTTTTGAAAATGACTTTTTTTTAGGCCAGGGGTTAACCTTGATTTTTTCTCGAAAATGTTAAAAAAATAGATTATAATTTTTTTTCCATAAATGTGTAAACCTGCTTATTGTGAACTCATAACTGTAAACCAAAACTTGTTTCGAGACCTTGATCCGAAATACTGGCTTTCGAATGTAAAAAAAAATATATTTTTATTGCAAATAAATCGGGAAACAGACGTCCAAGAATCTTTTGGTTTTCAGTTTTGAGCTGTGCTTAAAAAGACCTTTTTTTTTGTTGTATCACTCGAGGGATTTGGAGGACATTTTTGAAAATGACTTTTTTTTTTAAGCCAGGGGTTAACCTTGATTTTTTCTCGAAAATATTAGTGGAGTAACTAAAGCTCAAAAATTGGCAATATTAGGGAACCCGGCCGAACAGCTTAGATTTTGATGATCTTTTTTTTCAAACGTCGGTAATTAAAAATACTTTAAAGTCTATAGATTAAAAATTGCCGGTGTTGCCGTTTTGATTTTTTAAATTTTATTGAAGATTTTTGTGAACAAAAAAAATTTTTTTTCAAAAATTTTTCTTAAATTTCATAAATTAATTGATGCCAAAAGATTGTCTAGGAAATTCAAGGAAAAAAAATATATCGGAGTGAGGGCCAATCTTTCATCGTTCAAGCTATAGATGCAATTTTCTTATTAATTGACTTCAAACACAAAAAAAAAAATATTTGAACACAACGGCAACACCTACAATATTTAAATGTACATTTTTAAAAAGCTAGAAGCTTAGTCATATTTGTAAAATTAAAATTAAGTTAATTGAATTAAGGACTTTTGAAAGAATGGTAACTCAACTCAGATTCTTGAAAAAAAAAATTCTTGAAAAAATTTTAACATGTGGTTTTTAAAATTTTTCGTAATATAAAATGCATTTTTTTTTTTTCAATTTTTTTTGGCCACATTTATTATGATTTGAAATTATAAAAGGAAATGTCAATATGTATTACGGTTTATGAAAAAAATTAAAAAGTATTTCATTTTCGAAGAACTTTTTTGAATAGAAGTCAACTTCTAAATATAAAATAATTTTTTATTAATTTAATAACCCTTACTGTTGAAAGCTAAATAGCAAAAATTTAAAGTTCTTATTTACCAAAGTCTTTGAGAAAATCAATTATTTAAATGCAAAAATTCAGTTTTTATCAAAAAAAAACCCATTGAAATTGAAGTAATTTTTAATTTTTTTTAAAACTGTAATATATATTACCTTTTCCTCTTCGGAATTCAACTGATAATATTTATGGCCAAAAATTTTTTTAAAATAAATTCATATTTTATTAGAAAAAGAAAAAGGCATTTAAATTTTTTTTTTTTACATATTTTTTTAAATTCTGAGTTTGAGGACCATTTTTTCAAAAACTCTTCATTAAATTTAGTGGATTTAAATTTAAGAGATAAGAATGAGCTTCTGGCTTTTTAATAATGTATTTTAAAATATTGTAGGTGTTGCCGTTGTTTTCAAAATATTGTTTTTGTGTTTGAAGTCAGATTGTGAGAAAATTGCATTTATCGCTTAAACTTTTATATTTTGTTTCCTTAAATTACCTAGAGAATGTTTTGCTATCATTTGTTTTATGAAATTTAAGCAAAAAAAATGGTTTTGTTCAAAAAAAATTTAATTTTAATTTTAAAAAACAATACGGCAACATCGGCAATTTTTAATCTATAGACTTTAAAGTATTTTTAATTACCTACGTTTGAAAAAAAAAATCGTCAAAATCAGAGCTGTTCGGCCGGGTTCCCTAATAATTTGCTTTAGTTACTCTACTATATAAAAAAAATAGATTTTAAATTTTTTTCCATAAATGTGTAGACCTGCTAATTGTGAACTCATAACTGTAAACCAAATCTTGTTTCGAGACCTTGATCCGAAATACTGGCTTTCGAATGTAAAAAAAAATATATTTTTATTGCAAATATTTCAGGAACCAGGCGTCCAAGAATCTTTTGGTTTTCAGTTTTGAGCTGTGCTTAAAGAGACCTTTTGTTTTGTTGTATCACTCGAGGGATTTGGAGGACATTTTTGAAAATGACTTTTTTTTAGGCCAGGGGTTAACCTTGATTTTTTCTCGAAAATGTTAAAAAAATAGATTATAATTTTTTTTCCATAAATGTGTAGACCTGCTTATTGTGAACTCATAACTGTAAACCAAAACTTGTTTCGAGACCTTGATCCGAAAATATTGGCTTCCGAATGCAAAAAAAATATATTTTTATTGCAAATAATTCAGGAACCAGACGTCCAAGAATCTTTTGGTTTGCAGTTTGAGCTGTGCTTAAAGAGACCTTTTTTTTTGGTGTATCACTCGATGGATTTGGAGGACATTTTTGAAAATGACTTTTTTTTAGGCCAGGGGTTAACCTTGATTTTTTCTCGAAAATGTTAAAAAAAATAGATTTTAAAATTTTTTCCATAAATGTGTAGACCTTCTTATTGTGAACTCATAACTGTAAACCAAAACTTGTTTCGAGACCTTGATCAGAAAATATCTGCTTTCGAAAGTAAGAAAAAAATATTTCGATGTTTAATATTTCAGCAACCAGACATCCAAGAATCTTTTGGTTTTCAGTTTCTTTTGATGAATCACTCGATGGATTTGGAAGACTTTTTTGAAAATGCCATTTTTTTAGAAAAAAATGAAGGTTAACCCCTTACGTTAACCTAAATTTTTTCTCAAAATCCAAAGAAATAGAAAAATTGAAAACTTTACTATAATGCTAAATAGCTTAGTCCTTAGGTGGAACGGAACAAAATGAGTAACGTTTTTTCATGGATGCAGTCGAGGCTCGTTAAATTATTTATGGTTTCAGTTTTAAATCTTTTAAACATCTTTAAGATTTCTTAAAAAAAAAAAACAAATCGATAACATTCACAAAAAAAAAAAATTAATATACAATCACTTAGCCATGAACAAAAAAATGTTCATTGGATAAGTTTAAGATTCGATAAACTTAGTATGCAAAAATTATATTCGCAGATTTGTATAAATAGTTACTGAATGCAAACAAAAATTAACAGATTCTTAAAAGATTTCAAACAATTAAGTTCAAACTAAATACAATTTTTCTTTCACAATGAAATTCTTTTTAATTGTAAGTTCCTTGATTGAGCTTAATAAATTTTTTGTTTTAATATTTAATTTATATTACAGGCACTTTTCGTTTGCTTTTTCTTCGGACTAGCTATGGTTTCTGCAACAGAAGAAGGAATTTTTGGTGATTTACCTGACAGCGATATTACCAATCCACAAGAACCAAACGAATCACTGAAATTATTGCTGCTGAAGAAACTTAAGCTTAAATTATTGTTGCGAGGATAAGCTGTTTAAGTGTTTAAAGACTGATTTTATTTATTATTTTATATTGCTATTTTTAAGTTATTGTTAAAATAAAATCTATTACAAAAAAAAATTGATTTAGTTTTTATTTTTAATTGAAAAATGGAAAGAATAATTAATATCACTAATAATGCGTGCATACATTGAATCATACCTTTACAAAAAAAGGTCCAATTTAAGATTTCATGTTGGCAAAGCTTGAATTGGCAAATTATATTAAAAATTTTGTTTATTTTAACAAAAGAGGGATTGAATATGACCCATTTTGGAATAATCATGGCTTAATTTTTTTTGGATATGGAACGGATTTTTCTGACTGATTTTAAAGAAGAGAACATGATATTAACTACCGGTAGATACTATAAAAACGTGCATAAGTTAAAATATATGTAAACATTTTTACGGAATTAAACATTTGTAAGAATTTTAAAAAATGTATTAGACATAAAGAAGAACAACTAAAAACATATTTAATATCCTTCCGCTTCTATGAATTTTTTGACCTCCTCTGTAAAATTAACAATTCTGAATCAGTTGAATAGTATCCAGAATATACCTACTTTTGCTGAATTGAATAGAAGGACGTGAGGCTAAATGGAGTATATTATTAGTCGTGGTGTCTCTTCTTGATTAGATATGTTTAAGGTTTAACTAGTGTTTTTAAAAAGAAGTGTGAAAAACTTGTGAAACAGATTTAAAAATAGAAATCCAAGTGTAGGAACACACCGATTATGGTATGATTAAAGCCATCAATCTGGTTGCAAACGCTCTTTAAAATCACCCAGTTTAAAGCTGAACTCGTTCACACATTCTTGCGCTTAAGCATTTAAAAAAGTGATTCAAACATTTACTTATTCACAGAACCATGAATTCACAAAATCACGTATTCAAGCACTCCTACACTCACAAGTTCACGCAATCACACATAGACGCATTTGCATATTCACGCATTAACGCATTCCAGGCTATCATATCAAATCCAAACGCATTCACACTATTCACAGATTAATGCTTTCAAGCATTAGTGTAAACAAGCATTCTCAATTTCACAAAGTCACTTTTCATGCTCTAACGCATACAAGTACTTATATAGCACTTATATAGTACACTCTGAAAATTGTTCCTGTTTCCGATTTATTAGAAATTAAATGCACGACTGGGTCACATGTACTTGATCTTATGTTAAAAGTTGCTTAGAATGTTAAAGTTTTTATAGCATTCACAAAATAAAAATTATATTTTATTTAATTTATTAATTTTATAAGAAACTAGCTGACCCGGCGGACTTCGTTATTCGGCTATTTACTTCCAATTTTGGAGTGTTTCAATCTTTTCCAAAAAAAATCGGGTCACAACATCAAATGTAGTATAAAGGGGTCGAACTACGGCATACGTTCGTTAACGTATTGACGCCTTATGTCTCTATCATTTTCTTCTGATCAAATAGAGAGAGAGAGAGCAATAGTCAAAACGTTAACGAACGTTTACCGTAGTTCGACCCCAGGTCTTCATAAATAAATGAATGTGTTTTTTTTTAGTTCTATTGATCGCATTATCAAGATTGATGTTTGTAGGCTTAAAGTTTCTATATTTAGAATATGAAATATTACGAATTTAGGCTATTCATATGATTTGGAAAGCTAACTTTTTTGAACCCCTTGAAAACAACATAAAGCCAGAACTTGAAAAAATAGTTCAAAAAAAAATTTGGAGTGGACCACGCTAACCATTTATGGTATGGAAATAGATTTTGACCGATTCTTAGACTTACCCGATGTACCCACAAAATTTCATAAAAATCGTTCCAAAAATATATGTATACAAAAAATTTTTGGTTGGGCCACCATAAATATTTAGTGGTATAAAAATAGATGTTGGCCGATTTTAGACTTACCCGATATATGTACCTACAAAATTTCATAAAAATCATTTCAATAAAATATAGAAATTTTTTTGATTGGACCACCCTAACGATTTAATGATATGAAAATTCATGTTGGTCGAATGGCCGATTCTCAGACCTCCTGACATACACAGAAAAAATCGTTGCAAGAAGATATAAAAAAAAATTTGGCTGGACCACCCTAACAATTTAAAGGTATGAAAAATTGATGTTGGCCGATTCTCAGACCTACCCCATATGTGTACAAAATTTCATAAAAATCAGTCTAGCCGTTTCGTAGGAGTTTGATAACAAACACTGCGACATGAGATTTTTATATGTAGGTATATTAGAAGATAATGTAAAAATGTTTTTAAAATAACGAGAAAACACCATCTAAAATGGTTTACATCTTCCAAATGAGTATGCCATTTAATTTCTTGTAAAACAAAAAATTTTTGGAATTTTTTTTTTTTTCGAAAATCGTAGGAACCGTTTTTTACAAAATATTATTTTTTTTTTTTTAAATTAAAAATTTTAAAGCATTTTTTCAAAAAAAAATTAGGTATTATTTTGAAATCATTATTCGAAATATAAAAACAAAAATTTCAAAAAAAATATCAACCCGTTTTCAAAAATCTTTTTTAAAAATCTAAAACTGAAGATTTTGAAAATTTTAAGACGCTTTAATATACTCAAATTGTTCTATGTAAAAATTTTCGTTGAAATCGGTTAAAGGGCTTATGAGTAAATCAGAAATCAAGAAAAAGGTTCCATGAAAGACCAAAAGATTAACGCAGCGTCAACGCACTTGTGTATGATTCCTGTAGAGTCAACTGGCGTTAAAAACGCATCATGTGTGAACCGGGCCTTAGTTGAAATTTACGTTTTCATGGCAATCATACTTTCGGAGGCCTTGTCAATTCCTCGTAAGATACAATAACCCCTGGAAACATTTCCTAAGGAGGCAAGATTTGAACAGTTCATCGCACTAACCACCATTGCACCACTGGATACTTGGCACATTAACAAGCAAGAAAATGTTTAATATTGTTTTCATTTTTTATTAAAAATAATATATTTTTTAAATTCTTTCTAAATAAAATTTATTGAAAAAATTATGTTAAGGCTAGAGTATTTTGGTATAAAAAAAGTATAAATTAAAGTAAAGTCTTGAAAAGTTCAACCCCTCAAAAGTCTAAGCTTGAGCTTCTTCAACAGCAACAACTTCAGTGATTCGTTTGGTTCCTGTGGATTGGCTACATCACTGTCGGGTAAATCAGCAAAAACTCCTTCTTCCGTTGCAGAAACCATAGCTAGTCCGAAGACAAAGCAAACGAAAAGTGTCTGAAAGTAGAAAACAAAATTAATTTTACTGTTTTTTCCTCAAAACGGCTAATTTAAGTAAACTTACAATTAAAAAGAATTTCATTTTGAAAGGAAGATTAAGAATTTCTTAGAAATGAATTGGTTGAAATGTTAACAGAATCTGATAATTTTGTATTCCTTACATCAACTATTTATACTGATCTATAAAATCAATATTCGATTCTTTACTATGTTATATGAATACATAATAGAACTTGCTTACAAAGTTTTATGTGCAAATTTAATTTACTAGGAACATACAAATTCTTCGGAATGTCACAACATTATGTAAATATTGTGGAAGTTGACAATCTTCATGAATAAATCAACCAATACATAATTTAATTATTGTCTGTCTTTCATAAAAAAATATTAACATAATAGTCTCAAACGATTCCATAATGCTAATAATTTTGCACATTCAAAATTTGTAAACAAATGATCCAAACATATTTTGTGATTCATTCAAGATAAACTCGAAGATTGATAAAATTATAGATCGGTATAAATAGTTGATGAAAAGAAATTAAAATTATCAGATTCTGTTTAGATATCAACCAATTCGTTTCAAAGAAATTCTTAAGCTTCCTTTAAAAATGAAATTCTTCTTAATTGTAAGTTTCCTTAAAGTATCCTTTTTGAGGCGGAAATACAATTTTTTATTTTGATTTCAGGCACTTTTCGTTTGCTTTGTGTTTGGACTTGCTATGGTTTCAGCAACAGAAGAAGGAGTTTTTGCTGATTTACCCGACAGTGATGTATCCAATCCACAGGAACCAAACGAATCACTGAAGTTGTTGCTGTTGAAGAAGCTCAAGCTTAGACTTTTGAGGGGTTAAGCTATTAAAAGATAAAATTTGTTAAATGCCTTTAAGTACACCAAAAAATAGTAGTCTTAAGTTAATGTTTAAATAAAAGTTTAAAAAAAAAAATGCTTTTGTTCTTTTTTTTTTCTATTAAAATATGAGAAATTTTGATTTCTACTTTTAATATCGACAGATTTCTGTATCCTTTTTTGCCAAGCTGAAAAGTTATTCGGTCTTAAATGAAGCGGACAAAAATTCTTGAATGTCCCAATTTGTGTACCTGTTTATCAAAGCCTCTTATTAACTGTGTTAGTAAGTGAGTAAGTATCCTTTTGATACTTCAAGCAGAATTAATTTTGAACTCACATCCTCACTTTGTTTGGGAGCGAATTTTCTGAAATCTAAAGAACTGATTCTTTATTTTTGTATGTGCTTTTGAACTGTTCTTTATTTTTAATCGCATGTAAACATCTCTTATGATATTTTACTAAAAAGTCAAAGTTTAAGGATTTTTTAGATTTTTTTTCGCTCGATTGTAGAGAAAAATTATATTTGTAATGACTGTGCTCATATTGGGCAGACACTTTATTTTGGTTCATCATTTTCAGTTTTTCAGTTTGAAATGTAGCGTTGTTTGGAAGCTTTACAGAGATTTTTTTGAAATTATTATTTTTACCAGAAGTAATCGTACCTTTTACATACCAATTTTGGAAAAGATTAATTTTTCTCAAAAACGGACACTACGATTTTGGTTTAAAAATTCGAATTATAATGAGAACACATTATTAACGGTTCTTGCAATTGAACCGTTTTTTGGTTTCCAAATTTCAAACATTAATTAATTTTCAACAATTTGTTTTTTTTTTTTTTTTTTTTTTGTATTATAAAGCTTTTATATCTATTTAACAAAAAAAAAGAACGAATTAAAAAATTCAAACATCTGATTTTTTTTTTTTTGAAAAATCATATTTTCGAAAATAGGACATTGTTTTCTTTTAAATTAGATTTTTTTGAAATTGAATTTTTTTTAAAAGCATACTTTCTTTTGAACTAAAATATATTTAAGAAATTTTTTTTTTTGTGAATAGTAGAGTAACTAAACCAAATTATTAGAGAACCCGGCCGAACAGCTCTGATTTTGACGATTTTTTTTTTCAAACGTAGGTAATTAAAAATACTTTAAAGTCTATAGATTAAAAATTGCCGGTGTTGCCGTATTGTTTTTTAAAATTAAAATTAATTTCTTTTTAACAAAACCATTTTTTTTGCTTAAATTTCATAAAACAAATGATAGCAAAAGATTCTCTAGGTAATTTAAGGAAAATATATAAAAGGCAGTAAGGGACAATCTTCCATCGTTTAAGCGATAAATGCAATTTTCTAACATTCTGACCTCAAACACAAAAAAAAATATTTTGAAAACAACGGCAACACCTACAATATTTTAAAATACATTTTTAAAAAGCCAGAAGCTCATTCTTATCTCTTAAATTTAAATCCACTAAATTTAATCAAGACTTTTTGAAAAAATGGTCCTCAAACTCAGAATTAAAAAAAAAAAAAGTTATTAGAAAAATTTAAAATTACTTTTTTCCAAACTTTTTCTAATAAAATATGAATTTATTTAAAAAAAATGTTTGGCCATAAATATTATCAGTTGAATTTCGAAGCAAAATAGGTAAAATATATCACACTTTTGAAAAAAAATGAAAAATTACTTCAATTTCAATGGTTTTTTTTTTATTAAAACTGAAATTTTGCATTGAAATAATTAATTTTCTCAAATACTGTGGTAAATAGGAACTTTAAATTTTTTCTATTTAACTTTCAACAGTAAGGGTTATTAAATGAATAAAAAATAATTTTATGTTTAGATGTTGAACTTAAAAAAAAAAAATAAGTTACATTTTTTTTCAAAACTTTTATTAAAAAAAGTTCTTCGAAAATGAAATACTTTTTAATTTTTTTCATAAACCGTAATACATATTGACATTTCCTTTTATAATTTGAAATCATAATAAATGCGGCCAAAAAAATTTGAAAATAAATGCATTTTACATTACGACCAAGTTTAAAAAACGACATGTTAAAATTTTTTCAATAATTTTTTTTTTTTCAAAAATCTGAGTTCAATTACCATTCTTTCAAAAGCCGTTCATTCAATTAACTTCATTTTAATTTTACATATATGACTAAGCTTCTAGCTTTTAAAAAATGTATATTTGAATATTGTAGGTGTTGCCGTTGTGTTCAAATATTTTTTTTTGTGTTTGAAGTCAATTAATAAGAAAATTGCATCTATCGCTTGAACTATGGAAGATTGTCCCTCACTCCCATACATTTTTTTTCCTTGAATTTCTTAGACAATCTTTTGGCATCAATTAATTTATGAATTTTAAGAAAAATTTTTGAAAAAAATTTGTTTTTGTTCAAAAAAATCTTCAATTAAATTTAAAAAATCAAAACGGCAACACCGGCAATTTTTAATCTATAGACTTTAAAGTATTTTTAATTACCGACGTTTGAAAAAAAAGATCATCAAAATCTAAGCTGTTCGGCCGGGTTCCCTAATATTGCCAATTTTTGAGCTTTAGTTACTCCACTAGAAGAAAAGACTAGTTTATTTTATTTTTGTGCCCATTAATATTTGTAAATTTTTATATAAAAAGTTTTAAAACGGCTAAATAGGCTTAAAATTAAATAGCACAATTTGTTTTTTCATTCACAATCATTTTGTAACTGTTCTCACCACAATTTTGTTGAATCATCAATAAATAGCCATTGTGAAACTTTTATCCTTAGAATGTAAATTTTAAGCAACATTTAAAAACAAAATAAGAATCCATAATTCGATAGTTCATTTCAAATGTATGTAAGTACTCTACGTTTTATAGTACCCAGAGTATTTTGAAGGCATACTCAAAGACATGTTAAATTTTAGTTTTTTTTTTAAATAAAGAAACGGAAAACACAAATAAAGGTATAGGTACACACACGATTTGTTGTTAAAACAGAGGGGCTCTATTTACATGGTTTTTTTTTGCACTTGACTTGGTTTTTTTTTTTCATATTTTTCAGATTCTTTAAAATTTTTAAAAAACTTTCTTCCTCTTCATCTAAATAAGAACACAAAACAAAAATAAAAAAAAGGGTTTGTACATCAACTCTTTTGTTTAAAAAAATAATCCTTTTCACTTCTTTTAAATCTGCACAAAACTAGAGGATTTTCGAAAAAAATCTCAAATTTCAAACAGATACCCGATACTAATTCTAAGAAGCGCGAAGTATTTAAAATCTATTTGAACTGTTCTAAGTTCTTTCGCATTGAAATTGTGACTGATTGATGCTATAAGAATATTTGTTCTGTTAAACTTCTATATTTAAAAGAAAATTATTTTCTTAAGCAAAGAATATACGAATACGGATACTTTTATTTAAGAAATTGTCTTCACTTGTGGTTACTTAATTTAAATATTAAATTATAAAATATAATTACTCAAGGAACCTGTACATTAAAATATTCTAGAAATCAATCAGTTTTAACATAATTCAAATTCATTCTTTCCAAAAATATCCATAATCTATTTTTGATTTTTTACCCAAATACCTATAATTTCCGTACCTAATATATTTTTTTTTTCTAATTGAAAATGCATTTTTCGTTGACATTAATCTTAAAATTCTCACCCCTAACAAGACATCCGGAAATCTAATCAATATAACAAATATATTCAATTGCATTGGAATAATCAATGACTTTGATCATGCAATTTTATTCCGGCACGTTTGTCATATTGCCAAAAGAATCCATAAAATTAAAACAAGTTTAAATTTTTTGAATACTCATCAAGACCTTTTAACCACAAAATTATCTATCCAAATTAAGTATATGAGGAAGCTCATTTTTTCGGATCTAAGTTTAAATAAAATTCCCATATTTCTATCTTCGGAAGTGAAAGATATTTACCACAACTCCTTGGATATGAATTCGAATTGAATTTGCGGAAGAAGATAATAAATTCCGTTTAGACAAATGTGTATTCAAGAACATACAAAATCTTTAACTAATCTTGAATAAGAATTTACTATATTTTGGCTTTAATCACATTAAAAGAAACCAAAATAAAATAAAGAAAAAAAAAATGACGTAGAATTTGCAAATTTTTAATTTGTATGCGGGATTCCCATTGATGAGATACAAATTTTATTTAAATCAAGTCGGTATTAAATTGATGCTGTCAACTCAACTTCCATCAAAGCCAAACAACTTGGAAGTAATATTTTGAATATTTAATATATTTGACTATATTCAAAATGGAACCGGTTAAATAAACAACGAATCAGTTAATTAACTTTTGATTGCTTTGCTTTGTGTCAAACATTCAACAAGTCCATCAGAATATATTTAAAATAAAACCAACAAGTTAAAAAAAAATTCACGAGGTAGGGTTTACCACGAGGTGTGTACAAACAGAAAGATCGGCAGTTAGACAGAATGGCCAGATCAACTTTTATCACATTTTCTAGTATCGTAAGGTTATCGCTTATTCGTTTTTTAATTAAAACTTAATGTGCCTATATCGGAAGTAATACTGTAGAAACTGAATAGAAAAACAAAAGTGCCTATGTCGTTCTTAGTTTCAACTTTCAAGTTCTTTACGGTCTTTTTGTCAAGTTCTCTATTCGAAAAAAAGTCGTTTTTTATTGTAGTGTATAAAAAAATCTGTGATAAATGGCGCTTCATAGTATTTTCAAATTATTTTCAACAACAATTTAACAATGAGCTTTAACCAACAGTTTGTTTTGAGACTCTTTTAACTTATTCTTTGGTGTATCATGCTAGCTACTCAGTTCATGTCTTGTAGTCTGTGAAAACTGTTCGAAGTGTCTTAATAAAAGAAAGAGTGGAAAAGAATAGAAAATCAATAGTTTCGATTGCTTTATTATCAAGAAGAAAAAGGAAAATAATGTTCTTTTCAAAAAAAAAAAAAAAAAATCTTGTAAGGCCTAAAATGTTGTTGAACATCTAGTACGCAGCTGAAATGTAACGAAAAATGTTCTAATTCTCCAAAGTCGACAGTGAATATGCTAACGAAAAATTAATTCCCAAATTAACTTAAATATCAAGAAAAAACATTAGAAAATAAGTTTTTAAACAAGAAATAAATTAATTAAAAATTAAAAAACCGTGAACACGGTTCTTTGAATCAAGAAAATATTAGGGTTTTCGGATTATCCGCGTTATATCCGAAAATCCTAATAATGTCATGTGTTAACAACCGCGAAAACCCCTTGAAAGTTACCTGAGTGAATACTCTCCATATAATCTGGATTATTCACCACAGCTGCGTACTGAAAAACGAAAAACGTATCGCAATTTTTCGTGTAAGATTTCGTTGAGCTACTTTCATATGAACCGTTTTTTGCCCAAGAACGTGAACCAAATTATATACATAGGTACTTGCCCTAAAACCGTTTTGTTTATTTCTAAGGTTTTCTGGTTTGAACGAGAATTATTGTAATAGCCTGTTTTCACTACAGCCCAAATGAATTAATTTCGCAAATTAAGTCTGTTCTCATTTCAAATTTAATTTTTTTTCCATACGATTTTACATTCGAAATGCGATAGTTTGCGAAATTAGCTTATTTGGACTGTAATGAAAACAGAATATAAGAAAAGGTTAATTTAACTTTAAACAACGTTTTAATGATTGATTAATGAATATTATTGAAATTTTGTTTAAATATGTGGACTTGTAGGTTTCTAAGAACAACATACCACTTTTTTTTTTTTAATTCGCAAATACAAAAAATATTTTTTTAAGAACAATTTCAAAAAAAAATTAAAATTTCTTTTTATACAATAAATCAAAAAGGATCCGTTTGGAGATTTAAAACATTTAAAAGGAAAGCGTTTTCCTAAATTTAAAAATAACTTTAAAAATTTTTTTTTACATCTGAAATCAAATAATAATGATACAGTTAAATTTATCCTCTTATGAGTATTTTAAAAAGGCTTCAACTTTCTTAGCAACTTTTGCCATAAAAGCAAACAAATTTGGAAATACATATGTAATGTACAAATTTTGAAACATTAAAAATATATTATTCTGATGCTGCACAAATATTATTTAAAACACATAAAGACATGAAAATTCATCATACCCGTTTTTAAAAAATATTTATTCAAAAATATTTTAAGATTTTAAAAAGAATTAAAACTGAGGTAAGGTATAATAGGAGACCTCTGAGAGAATTTCCTTAAAATCGGTTGAGTCATTTACGAAAAGATTAAATATAAAATTTTATTTTTCACTTAAACATTGGTTAATAGTTGAGATAGATTCGAATTAAACAAGATACCACATTCTGAGAGTGCCTTAGGTGATCCTTCAGGATATTTCGTTTAGGACTATTACTTTCGAAACACCCTGTTAACAGATATCATTATTTTTGCTCCTAAAATAGTTATGTCATGTTTGATTGTAATCTAAAGATCGATTTTTTTACAAAGGCAGAAATGTCTACTCATATACCAACATATTTTATTTTTAAGTCACAATCTATCATCTTATTCAAAATGAGGCTTTTTATTTATACATACATCGCAAATAAAATACTAGTTTGTGTATTTTGACACTTAATTATGTGAAATGTGTTGCGGCTATAATTTTAAATTCAAAAACCAGATATTTTAAATAGTGTGAAGAGTTAAATGAACTTTGATGAAAAAATAAGATCACTGAAGGTTTATTGTGTAAGTAGGTACCTATTAATTTTCGCCTCTAAAAGGAAGAAAAGTAAAAACTTGTTTTTATAGGTATGTTGCCCCAGTTTTTACAAGAAAAAATTCACATACATAAATTTAATGAAAAATAAAATATAAATGAAATGCAGACAAAAATCCTGTGATTCCAATAGGGTAAGTTGTGAACTTGATTCATAAGCTAATGGCAATATTTTGAATGATAAAAAAAGTAGAAAGTTTCCATATTTTGTTTGGTTATATACGATTGCTTCTAAAAGAGTTTGGCCCAAAAATTCAAAGCTTTGGGACAATCTGTGTTTTTCAGAAAAAGTTAATTCCCAAAAAAAAAAATAAAACACAAGTAAAGTCTTTTTTTATATTTTCATACATCATTTTGTTTTTCTTTATTTTATACTTCAATCCTATAACTTAACGGTTCTTCTACTTAATGAACCAATAAACTTAATATTTATTTATTATTATGTATTAAAAACTATATTTTAATAATAATTATTTCTGTTTTATTTATAATTAAGTTAAAATACAAATTTATATAGGTACTGACAATTTTGTTTACTTGTCAAACAAATATTTAATTTTTTTTCCTTTTGACAAAAATTCAAAAACAAAATTTCCTTTGTAACGACAAAATAATTTCGCAGAAATAAAATTTTTAACACCATTTATTTAAGTTGTGCAAATAAATATACAATTATACATAAAAATACACGCCATCATATTTTTGAAATCAAAAAAGATTGTCTTATTAAAATTGTTTTGTTTATTTTGTTGTTTCTTTTTTAAAACAATTTTTATTTGCATATAACCGACCAACAATAAATGACCAAAATAATTTAAGTGATTTTTGAATTTAAATTATTATTTTATTTAATTATTTTTTTTTTTTTTTGTTTGTACTTATACACATTTATATAGAGGCAAGCGTGGTTAGGTTATATTTTAAAATGATTTCTGTATTTTATCATTTTTGCAATATTTTTTTTGTTTCTGTTGCTATTGTTTTGTGTGTAAAATTTCGATCTAAAATTTGCGTTTTGCTTACATATTTTGTTTTTGTTTTTGAAAAATTAGAAAAATAAAATTTTTAGTAGCAAAATATTTTGATTTGTAAAAAAAATCCTTATATTTTTTTTTTTTTGTTGACAAAAAAAGCTAAATTTTGTTTGTTGTCTTTATTTTTTATTGTTTGCTTTTTATTTATTTATTTTTTTATTATTATATTTATTTTATTGTTGTTATTATTTTTTCTTCGTTTATTTTTGTGTTGTTTAAGGCACTTTTAAAGCAAAACATATATAATATGAGTAATTTGTTTTTGTTTTCTTGTGTAAAAATAATTTTAACTTAAATAAAGCTCGATAAATCACAACGAAAAAGAAATTAAATAGGGAAATGTATTTTAAGTGAAGGGTAAAAGGGTCTTTGAAAGATTTTGATTATTAATTTTAAGACTTGTAGGGTATTACATAATATATATAAAACATGTTTTGAGAATTTTTTTGCGTGACAAATAAAATTTATATCTTTAGCAAGCCATGCACAAATATTATAATTATTCGATAAAATATAATTATATGTGTTGTTAATTTTTAATTTTACACCAAAGCATTAATGAGGAAATATTTGTATATAAGAAGTAGGTATTTTGAAGGGTTAAGTTTATATTAAATGATAGAAGAGAAGAAGGGTGTGTGGAAATGCATTAACAATGAGTTATCGTAGTTTTTATGGTCATTCATTGAGTCATTCGAAATTTTGGAGGCGGAAAAAGATTTTTCAAAAAAAAAAAAAACATGATTTTCCTTTTCTTCAAAATTAAATGATATTCCTGGTTCTGTCATTCTTTTTTTCTTTCAGTTCTGGCCTAGTTTCTCTTATAATGTACTATCTTAACTGATCAAAAACCGTCTAAAATGCCATAACTCTAGAGAGCATGATTTTTTTTAAACGACTCCGTTACATTGTATGTTATGTAATATTTTCGTCAATTTCCTGTAAGGGTCTGTCATTATTTCATTTTCCGAAAATGTTCTCAACGTAGTGCAACTCAACTGAGAACAACTCGTTTTAGCCAACAAACTCGATTCTTGAATTAAGAGAGTCCAACTCCGAAAGATTTTGATTTTCGGTTTACTTTTTTTATTTGAGTTGTGCCGAAAGAAGCTAGTTACAGTTAAATTGAGTATCAGGTTGAGAATGAGTTGTCCTGAATAATATTTAGTGTCGATCCAATCGAGAAATAATTTCGATAGATTTGAACATGAAATAATCACCCCTATTGTGAGTTTCACGTGGAATGTTTTCCGTCCGGAATATTTTTGTTCCCCCGGAATATAAAAAGCTATCATGAGTTTCACCTGAAGGGAATTTACATTTTCTTGTTCAGCACCAAAATTTTAGTGAGAGAAGAGCTGTCGAATACTTGGCTAATTATCTGAAAAAAAGTTGAAAATACAAGAAGTCCGAACGTGAACAACTTTTCGCCCGGAACTCACAATAGTGGAAAATTGAAATTCAATTTTTCCGGGTGGAATCTTGTTCACGTGAAACTCACAAAAGGGCTGAATATGTATATACTGTTTAGGACTCAATTTAGAAATTGAATTTTAGAAAGAATTTAGAGATGACAAAGAATGATAGAAGGAATGGGTTCAACAATTGTGTATCTTGTGCATCTCTAGTTACAGCTTAGACTGCGGAAGAGACTTTCATCACATGGCCTCTTGCACCATCAACTTAAATTTCTTACTCCAATTTTTCAAGAAAAACTTATCTAAACTCAAATAAATATCTATGAAATTTCAAGTAGGCCGATTCAACAATTTTTTAACAAATTTTATGAAAATGGAATATTTTGTAGTACCTACCATACTACTGGTACCATAACTTTCAAACTTCAAAAAATCTACTTGTGAACTTCGGCACTTTGTAAATATAGGTTATCTTTTTCTTTTTGTTCCAACCTAGTGTAGTATTGTATGCTTGATTAAAAAAAAACGCCACTGAACTTTTGTTTTTTTTTTTTAACGCAGATACAAAGGACTTCTTATGTTCCTTTAAGTTGAAATGTTCCAAGAAAGATTTTCATAGTATTTCATGTATTTTGGTATTTTGGTTTCACAACGAAAAATTAAATCGCGACAAAAAAATGCTAATTCGCTTGGAGATGGGAGGATTCTTGCGAAGGGGACCAATGGAAAGACTAAGCTCTGAATGGATGTCTCCCGCCCAAACTAATAGTCTAGGGATGAGATGAAAAAGGTAGAATGGTCATTAGGGTGGGTCAAAAAATCGAAATTCTTTTTTTTTGAATTGGTACTCCGAAAAATCGGTTGCTAGACCCCTCTAGAATATACACACCAAATATGAGCTCTTTATATTAATGGGAAGCTCCTCCGCTTTTCAATTTTCCATTTTTACATCAAGCTTCTACTAAAAAAAAATAGTTTTTTTATTAATTGACTTTTTAGCAAATTTCTTTTCATATTCTTGTAGGAAATTGAACGCTCTACAAAAAAGGCCTTATACACTTTTTTCGTTTATCTAACCGTTGAATAGATATTTGAGGTCCAAAAATCGAAAAAATCTTTAAAAAATCGTTTTTTGTTCTTAATTTTGTAACAAATTGAAAAATTATAATGATCAAAAGCGCAAGACATATTCTTGTTGGAAATTGATTGCTCCACAAAAAAGGTCTTAATAACTTTTTTCATTAATCTAACCATTCTAAAGATATTCGAGGTCAAAGTTTAAAAAAAATATAAAAAAATTTTATATTTTTAAAAAATTTCTAATTCACTGAAACTTCATTATTTTCAAATTAGCAAGATATATTCTTGTAGGGGCTTAAACGTTCTACAAAAAATTCCTTGGAATGAAATTGATTGCTTTAACCGTTTAGAAGATATTCGTATCCAAACCAATGCTCACTGGTTTCAATAGTTTTCTTATGACCCGTATGCATTGCGATTTGGATACGAATATCTTCTAAACGGTTAAAGCAATCAATTTGATTCCAAGGAATTTTTTGTAGATCGTTTAAGCCCCTACAAGAATATATCTTGCTAATTTGAAAATAACGAAGTTTCAGTGAATTAGAAATTTTTTAAAAATATAAAATGTTTTTATATTTTTTTTTAACTTTGACCTCGAATATCTTTAGAATGGTTAGATTAATGAAAAAAGTTATTAAGGCCTTTTTTGTGGATCAATCAATTTCCAACAAGAATATGTCTTGCGCGTTTGATCATTATAATTTTTCAATTTGTTACAAAATTAAGAACAAAAAACGAATTTTTAAAGATTTTCTCGATTTTTGGACCTCAAATATCTATTCAACGGTTAGATAAACGAAAAAAGTGTATAAGGCCTTTTTTGTAGAGCGTTCAATTTCCTACAAGAATATGAAAAGAAATTTGCTAAGAAGTCAATTAATAAAAAAATTATTTTTTTTTAGTAGAAGCTTGATGTAAAAATGGAAAATTGCAAAGCGGAGGACCTTCCCATTAATATAAAGAGCTCATATTTGGTGTTTATATTCTAGAGGGGTCTAGCAATCGATTTTTCGGAGTACCAATTCAAAAAAAAGAATTTCGATTTTTTTGACCCACCCTAATGGTCATCCCAGAATCGAAAGTCACTGCAGAAGTTTACCTACAGGTTCTGTAAAATGTGTTAGAGCCTTCTACGTTGGAGCTATTTGGTGAAACTTGTAATTTAATTTTTCTATAGAAAATATTTACCTTTTTTAATTTTTTTAGTTTAGGAGTACTTCAAAGACAATAATTTCAGTGTATAATTTTCACCTTGCTACATTTCAGATCTCAATCCAATTGACAATAACTGATTGCTCAGTTATAAAACTAAAGGTTGCGCAGAAGCGCCCAGTGTCAATTGAAGACATACAAAAATTAATTATTCAGACCTGCATCCACATGAAAAAACCTATCGGAAGCAATTTCTCGAAGATATGCAGCTGTATAATAAAAGCATAGGAGCTGAAGAAGTCTCTTAGTAAATAAAAACCTCAAAAAAATACTGCACCATTAAAGCATTTTTTCTTTAAAATCAAACAAGTACCTAAAAACCCATTTTTCGACTTCGTCAACACGTATACAAAATGCTAAAACTTTTAATTAAACTATCATAAAACGATTTAAACAGCATGAAGAAATAAAAAAATTGTATAATTTTTGAGGTTAAAAAAATACGTTGCTTGTATCAAATCCAAAATTTAAAATAAATTCCAAGTTACTACGCTGTCAAGAAATTATTTAGTTTACCCTTTTTTTTCAATGTGTGTAAATCATTCCACACACCCTTTTATCTTTTTTGAAAACACTTCTTATTTCTTTGCAAATCTTTCTAACATTTGCTATTATCCTATCAGTATTACCATACCTAAATTTACTGGACATTGATTTGTTATGACAGTTAATTTTAAATATTTTGTTTTTGTTTGCTAGTTGATGATAATAACAATAATTTACGATCATTATGTTGTTTTTATCATTTATGTTTGTGTTTTTGTATTTTATTTGTTTTTTGTTTTTTTTTTTTACAGTATATTTCTATACATAAATATTTTAACATACATTACATGGTTACATTTGATTTGATTTTATATATTTTACAACTTATATCTATACTAGACTGGGCCAAAAAAATAAAATATTTTTTTTTTTGAAATTAACTTCGAAAATCTTGTTCAGGATGATGAAAAAAAAATTTGGTGAAAATTTGAGCCGTTAAAAAAAATTTTAAGAGGTCTATCATCGGTGTTTTTTATTTTTATACATGATATGATGTTTTACAACAGAACTGCTAGACGATCAAAGTAAAAAAAATTTCTGTTCATTTTTTCTTATATAAAATTAAATTTCCTACAAAAAAGATCTAAATGAAAATTTTCGTATTCGAGTAATTAAGCTTTTTAAATCGAAGTGTTTTTTCAATTTGCCTGTTTCACTTTGGAATTTTGTGATGAGCAAATAAGTGAATAGAAAAATAAAACCTCGACAGATTCTTATAGGAAATTTAATTTTCTACAAAAAAGGTCTTATAGTAATTTTCCCTAAATTGAGTTTTGAAGAAGTTATTCACGATTTAAATCGAGAAAAAAATTAAAAAATCAATTTTCAATTTCAAAATTTTCTAATTCACTGAAAATTCAATATTTTCAAATTAGCAAGATGTTTTCTTGTAGGGAATTAAACGTTCTATAAAAAGTTCCTTGGCAGCAAATTAATTGCTTTAACCGTTTAGAAGATAATCGTATTCAAATCGCAAATGCATACTTGTCATAAGAAAATTATTGAAATCAGTGGGCATTGGTTTTGATACGAATATCTTCTTAACGGTTAAAGCAATTAATTTGCTGCCAAGGAACTTTTTATAGAACGTTTAATTCCCTACAAGAAAACATCTTGCTAATTTGAAAATATTGAATTTTCAGTGAATTAGAAAATTTTGAAATTGAAAATTGATTTTTTAATTTTTTTCTCGATTTAAATCGTGAATAACTTCTTCAAAACTCAATTTAGGGAAAATTACTATAAGACCTTTTTTGTAGAAAATTAAATTTCCTATAAGAATCTGTCGAGGTTTTATTTTTCTATTCACTTATTTGCTCATCACAAAATTCCAAAGTGAAACAGGCAAATTGAAAAAACACTTCGATTTAAAAAGCTTAATTACTCGAATACGGCTCGTCTGACGAAAATTTTCATTTAGATCTTTTTTGTAGGAAATTTAATTTTATATAAGAAAAAATGAACAGAAATTTTTTTTACTTTGATCGTCTAGCAGTTCTGTTGTAAAACATCATATCATGTATAAAAATAAAAAACACCGATGATAGACCTCTTAAAATTTTTTTTAACGGCTCAAATTTTCACCAAATTTTTTTTTCATCATCCTGAACAAGATTTTCGAAGTTAATTTCAAAAAAAAAATATTTTATTTTTTTGGCCCAGTCTAATCTATACATACACAATTTATGTACAACAGGTAATTTAAATATTATTTGTATTTTATTTAATTAAGAATTTATTTATGTAATTTGAAATTTTTGTTTTGCAAATTGATATAACTTGCTATATGATATAATTATAATATATAATTATTAATATTATTATGTTTGATGTTAACATTATTCCATTTCTTTTTTTTTTAAATTATAACATATAATTATAAATATTTATTATAACGACAGATTTAACCATCTTGAATAAACTTAATTGTTTATAATTATTTTTTGCTTAAACTTACATTATTTTTTTTTTTTCTTAATGAATAATGGGAGGGTTGAGGGCTAAGAGGTTCTTTTAAAAAATAATAAGTCGTCAAGGCAGAATTTCTACTTACTAAATTATTACAACTAAGATAAATAGTAAATATTTAAATTAAATATTGTGTTTTGCAATGTATTTTATCTTAATACAATAATAAGTATTCTGTATTTATTTTTTTTGTTTATATTTTTAAATTAAATTCCAATAATTCTAAAGTAAATGCGTTCACAATTAAATGTTTAATTTAA
Source organism: Episyrphus balteatus (assembly GCF_945859705.1). Classification (NCBI taxonomy): domain Eukaryota; kingdom Metazoa; phylum Arthropoda; class Insecta; order Diptera; family Syrphidae; genus Episyrphus; species Episyrphus balteatus. Next base: position 34,981,750 of record NC_079135.1, read on the forward strand.
CTTAAAATCTAAATAATATAATAATAATAATATACATAATTTAATCGATTAATGTCTATAATATATCATATTATTTATATTTTTTAAGTTTTTTTTAAAATATTTTTTTGTTTATATTTAAGATTATAATTAATATTAAAATGTAAGTTTATGAGTCTTGTTTTTTCTGTTTTTTTTTTTTTTTTTTGTTTTTGTTTTGTAGAACAATATTACCATGTTCATTATTTTTCCTAGTGTACATAAATTAATTAAGTATAAGATATTTTTTTTAAGAGGAAGGAATATTACTGTTTTCTTTTTTAAACCATATTTATTGCACCAGCTGATGCTGGTGTTGGTATTGAAATGACATCGCTACTTTTTAAAGCAGCATTTTGGCATTTATATTGATTGAGTTGTGACGATACAGTTGGACCATCATCCGAATCAGAATCACTTGAGTCTTCACTATCCGATAGGGTTGTAGTTGATGCGGTTGTTGTCATTGCTTCAGTTGTATTTGTTGCTATAGATTTGGTATGGATTTTCATATGTTTAAGAGCCACTGGCAGATCGGTGTTGCTTTCGAGCGTTGAATGTTGGCTGGATGGGGAATGGCTATATTCAGAGGTATTCTCTTCGTCTGACACTACAACAACACTTCGCTTATGAGTTGGAATTGGTGCTGATGATGGCATTTTGTAGCAGCGACGTGCTCTCATACCACGACCAATTGGTTGTCGTCCAATACTGTAGGGTAAAAAATAAAAGAGTGTTATACAGGATTTTCGTAAAGAGTTTGTAACTATTCCATATTTCGTTCGAAATTTTATTTATTGTTTAAAAATTTTTGTATCTTAAAAAATAACGTGGACGTTACGCGGCCAGGAATGAATTTGTTATTTTTTGATGTAATTAAGGTTTAAATATATTGTGCAGAAGTTTTATCCCTGTGACGTATTTCAATAACGGATAAAATGCATTTTTGCATTTAACACTTTATATATGTCTCAATGTTATAACTCAATTGTGTATTTTAAGTGCAAAATATTATTTTCTGTCATTTTCCCTGAGTCTGAAGACCTTTATCTTGAATATCCAACCACTAAACCCCAAACTATGAGCATTTTAAAACAACAAATTCAAGCCTATTTTTAGAGTTTTGTTGTTCAATTTTTTGTTACTTTGAATTGTTTGAAAACTTTCGAACCTGAAATGGTTGTCTTAAAAATCTTATATTATGAGTTCTATTGGTCGGATTTTCAAGATTAATGTCTTCATGCTCAGGGAAAATGACAGAGCATCATATTTTATATTCCATATAAAAATATAAATCAGTTTTTCCTTCATACATTGAACAATGCATTAACAATACTAATACTGCATTATATTGCATTCTTAACGCAATACAGCGAAACGTCCATAGTAAAAGTTTTTCCTGGGCTATAATTCTTTCATTTGATACCAATTTTATTGATGGCCGCTCAACGTCCAAAATGCCCATTCTCCTTTAATTAAATATAATAAAACATGTAGATATATCTGTCGTAGTTTCAACACATTTTGAACTCCAAAAAAGACAAAAATAGGAGGTTTCTCCAAATGTAATTTTTTTTTTGTTCAATACCTTATTTTAAAGAAACGATATTAAAAGAAATGTGCCCAAAATAGATTATTTTGAGCAATATTGATAAGGAAACATTAACTTCTACTAATTTCGTAGAGTTCTTTTTTAGATATTTCAATGTGGATAGGTCAAAAACGCTGCTTTTGAGTCAAAAAAAAAAAAACATCAGCAAATATCAATAGTTTGGTTTGAATTTAAAAAAGAATTTCAATGGAGATTAGTTTTTGAGGCTGTAACAAATACTGGCAAGAACAACAAATTAACAAAGCCTACGAAGAAAACAGACCCCAAGACAAAGTTACTTTAACACAAAATCAAAGATTTTCGCAAATATTTCTATGATCGATTTTGCTCATCAAATTCAAATCTTACCTCCTTCTCCTTAGTGAATATTTGTAATCGGTGTCTTCGCCCTCCTCATCCGACCAGCTATCATCGCACAGATCTTCCTGAGATTCTCCATTAGCATTATTCATTTCCACTTGCCGTTGACGCATGTGTCTCATAGCATTCGGACTGTGATGTTGTTGGTTATTCGTGTCGAAACCATTCAAATCATTGGCACATGACGTATAGCTGCTTCGTTGTTTATTCTTTTTGCATGCCGACGCATAGATCAGTGAGTCGCGATCAAAAGAATTGCCATTTTCCGAGTGTTGCGTCAAGCTACCACCGCCAACACCACCACCAACACTTCCTGGAAGACCAGTTGAAGTTGACGTCGTGGTAAGAGTTTGAGTGTTGCACGAGGAACTCGTTGTCGTTTGTAGGCGATTCTCATGGATGAATTCGATAACTTTTCTATTCAAAGTCTCAAGGTTTTCGTCATCACTGCAACAACCGGTAATGTCAAGCCTTTCGTTACTATTCATGGCATCGTCATAGGCCAATTGATCGGGACTAGAGCAGGCATCTTGGAATGTCATTTCGCTGGTTGTCATTGAGCTCGAGTTGCCATTGGGACTTATCGGACTCGATACTTGAAGAACATTCTGATGCAGGATTTGAGTTTGCAATTGTTGCTGAGGCTGATGCTGGTGCAAATGTCGATTATTATCAGCAACACCAATAATAGTCTGATAGTCGGCAACGGGTGTCTGTGGCTCGGCCATTTGACAATTGACCAGACGCATCGCCTCGACAGTGCAACCACTACCGATCAAACTGGAAGAAATTTCTCTCGACGCATAGAATGCACTTGGACTGGCATCAGTCTCACTGATATCCATGGCATCGGTTTGGGTTTCTGTATCGACAAGTTTGACTTTGCGATTTTCCGGTTCACTTTGATAGCGCCTCTCACGTAATGGGCTGACTTTAGGAGCTGCTGCAAAGGTTCCTGAACCAATGCGTCTGTGACGGGCTTTCTTCGGTTTCTGGGTACTCACACAGATTGACTTTGTTTGCGAACCATCTAGTTGCGCGTAAAGAGTACACTTTACGGGACTCTGGAAAAAGGGATAAGAAAATATAGATTTTTGTTCACTGATTTGTGAAAAGGGTACTTACTTCTGGTGTCGTTTCCGGATCCGGTGTGGTTGACTGATTATCACAGAGCATTGGTGGATGATTGTTGAGTCTTCTTCGGTAGTATTGCATCTTCCGAAGAGTATTTCCCAATCGTCTTGTTGGCTTATAGCCTGGCAACTTCTTTTCCCTCCTGAAAACAAAAAAAAAAAAACAAATTCAAACTTAAAAACTGGAAGTCTTGAAATTTATTTAAAGAAACTTACTCAGCAATTTCCTTCTCCTTTTCTTGCAATTGAGTCATGCATTCGCTCAACTCCAAATACAATCGATTCGTTTTCTCCAACTTATCTTCGTAAACCATTCGAATGTCCTGAGCATGTCGCCACTCAGCCGTTCTCCTCTTAATCAAATCCTGCTCGTATTTGTGTATGCTCGTTCCGTTTTGTGTGATCTCCTTCAAATGTGACCTAACCTCTTCCTTCCATGATCGTTGCGTTTCGAAATATTGCTTTTCGTTTTGTTTAAGTAGTTCTGGGCCAGCAATACCCAAATGTGTTAGAATATGCCGAAATGACGGACGGTTTCTTGGTTTGGCACTCCAACACTGTTCAACGAGTAGCTTAAATCCTGCGGGGCAACTTGATGGTATCGGCAGCCGCAAGGAATTATTTCCAACACCCCAAATTATGGCAGATGAGTCGACGTCTTTGTAGGGTATTTCACAGGTAAGCATTTCCCAGAGGACAACACCAAATGACCAGATATCGACTTTTTCCGAACACGGCTCATTACGAATAACTTCGGGAGCCATCCAGGCCACAGTTCCGGCAAAGCTCATTTTTGTACTAATTTCATTCCATTCACGACTCGTTCCGAAATCACTGATCTTTACAAGGGCATTTGTTCCAATCAGGATGCTGGAAAGAAATAAAAACAGAGTGTTAATAAACTAAACAGAAGTCAACTCGTACAGTACAGATTTAGGGCAAGCAGAAATAAGTTTTATAGAAAATTGTTCAGCTGTTCGGGGCACACTATCAGTCTGATGATATTTTGACCAAAGTTTCAAAAATAGTTTAAAGATACGAGTTCATAGTCAACATTCAGTTAAAAAATTACAAATTTATTTTTTTCAGACTTTCGAGAAAAAATCAAGGTTACCCTTGCCTAAGAAAAGGCATTTTCAAAAAAGTCTTCCATTTATCGAGCGAGACATCACAAGAAAGGTCTTTTTAAGCTCTTTTCATAACTGAAAACTAAAAGTTTTTTGGAGGTCTGGTTCTTGAGATATTTTCAAACAAACATATTTTTGTCTTACATTACGATATCTTTTAACTTTAGTCTCGAAATTGGTTTTGAATTAAAGATACGAGTTTACAGTCAATAGGCCTATGACGGACTATGTAGGTATTCAGGTTAAAAAATTACAAATTTTTTTTTAGATTTTCGAGAAAAAATCAAGGTTAACCCCTTGCCAAAAAAATACATTTTCAAAAACTTCCTCAAAATCCATCGATTGAGACATCAAAAGAAAGATCTCTTTGAGCTGTATTCATAACTGAAAACTATACGTTTCTTGGAGGTCTAGTTCTTGAGATATTTTCAACCAAACATATTTTTTCTTACATTCCGAAGCCAATATCTTTTGACCAAAGTCTCGAAATTAGTTTTGAATTAAAGATATGAGTTCATAATCAATAGCACTATCCATTCAGGTAAAAAATTTACAAATTTTTTTTTTCAGATTTTCGAGAAAAAATCAAGGTTAACCCCTTGCCAAAAAAAATACATTTTTAAAAACTTCCTCCAAATCCATCGAGTGAGATATCAAAAGAAAGGTCTCTTTAAGCTCTATTCATAACTGAAAATCAAAAGTTTCTGTGAGGTCTGATTCTTGAGATATTTCTAACCAAACATATTTTTTTCTTACATTGAGAAGCCTAAATCCAGATAACATAACTTTTCAAAAATTGGTACGGAAAAGTAAAGAAAATTTATATCCTCGGCTTGTCAATCAAAGGCAATTTACGGGTTATCTAAACTTTAGTTAAATGGCGTTTTTAATTGGCAATCCGGAATTGTTCTTCGATTCGGAATCCCAATTGAACAGTTTTTAAGAAACCCGGGATGTATAAGTGTCCCGTATTTTGTAATTTGTCGCGTGATTGTCCCGTATTTGCACATTCTCTAATTTTTGTATTCAATATTTTAAATACTTTGTACGGAAAACAAGCAAACAGTGGTTGGAAATTAAAATTTTTCAAATTTTTCGGATAAAGTACTAAGCCTATGCTTAGTTTCACCTCTAGACTAGGCTATAGTTTTTCTTTAATGTTCGTCAATTATTTAGTTCCTGCCAGCTTCTGTTTGTGTGGTTGCTACACCAGGAAAAATGTATTCGAATAAAGAACAACATATGAAAGAGTAAAATATCCCAGATAAGTTTCAAGACTTTCAAGGGCATGTTAAAATTTGTGTTAAAGATCATACAATTTCAAAATCATTTAAAATAACATTAAAATGTTAAAAAGCAGCTCTCCCGTACTTTGATTAAAAAAATATTTTTATAGAAGTTATTAACAGACATTATTATATAAAACCATTTTCTTGATTTCTGATTTCGTAAATGACTTAAATGATTTCAACAAAAACGCTCCCAAAAAATCGTTCTTGATATCAAAATAAGGAAAAATTATGAATTGAATTTTTTTTTTTGAAAAATCAATATTTTCAAAACGATCCAATGAATTTGGTATCTGTCCTTGGTTTGGCTTCCACAAATATGGTCACCGTACATATGTATGTGACATGTTTCACATATATGTGTCTTCGCGCCAAATATGACATTGGTCAAGTGTGACATCTGATATTTAAATCTATGAATGTGTGAGTGATTCTGCTTCTGATTCTGTTTTTAGAGAAATTCTCTTTTTTTCAGAATCAGAACTGTCAGTTTTGCCCAATTTTACGCATTCAGATTGCTTTTTTTTGCTTCCAGATTGCCAATTAAAAACGCCGAAAGTAAAAATTGCTGAGTTACGAGTGACTGTGCTTTCTACTTAAAAATAACACAAATCATCTACAAATTACTATTAAAATAAAGCCTTACTGGGTATATTTTAATGTCGCTGACTGTATACTCATTTAGTATTGACATTGATAAAATAGATACTTAGCAAACATTACAACAACAAAAAAAATGTGAAAATAAATACATTTAAAATGCTTTCCGATTGTAATCTATACTTTTTCCATAAATATCAGCTAAATATCCTCCCTCAAACTTCCCTTTATGTTATCGAATTCTACAGGAATTCATTCATTAGTTAATGGAACAATTATTTTGGTCCTGTTTTTTTTTTTTTCAAGAGGATAACCCAGCAACGACAAACAACCTCATTCTTCAAGCAACCGGTCAAACGTTGCTTTGGCCGGTCATGCTCGTTTTTCCTCATATACTTAGTCCAATAATGTCCCCAATGGCAAATGAACTTTCTGCGGCGACACATCAATTGAGGACAGCATGTTGTCGGGCAATTATACATATATGAAACTTGATGCCACCAAACGGGCTGGTCGCAGTCGAACTATATAAACTTGTATAGTACAAATTTCATTCCTCGAAAATGAACAAAAGGTGTATTTTTTTTTAGTTAGCTTAAGTTTTCGATTTTTATTCGCGACATAAGATCCAACTTGAAGCAAAATAAATGGCGGTAGTGAAGGTGGTATTGGTGGTGTTGTTGGATAAGTATGGTGGGAAAAACAGCTGCAGACCTTGCGATTGCAATAATTTTATTTGGCATGAGCACAGCATAACAATATAATAATTGCAGGGAAAAAAGTCTAAATAGTGTGCGCCAGCAGCGACGACACGCCGCCATTGCCGGCCGACGACGACGCGACAATGGGCGCCAATTGATTGTTATAATAAAATAAAAAAAAGAGCTCCATAATAAACTCAAGGGAAATACATATTGGTATCCACTTTGGATCCCCAGTTTGTTAAGGGTTGAGGATGTAGGACGCATGCTGAAGTGAAAGTTGAGCTGAGGCAAGGTGAATTTTTAAGTCGGAAATTAAGAAGCCAGTTTGATTGTTTCTAGTTTTTTTTTTTGGAAATTTTGAGTACGGTGTCCAAAGCCTTGCTAAGGGTAAGGGTGCCATTTTTTACAGTTATTTAAAAAAAAAAACCACTAACCTAAGATCTTTGAAGTTCAAATGAGGACCTTCATAGGTCGAAAGAATTGTGGTGTTTCTTTCATGTGACAAAGTCTTGTAGTCATCTATTTTTCGTAAAAAAAAAAATCGACAGATCTGACTATTTTCATTTTATGTGAAATAGTCACTCGATTGTATGAGAATCAACAAGAACGAAGTATAAAAGAAATTTTTCGTTCACTTACAGTTTTTATTTCTTTTGATGAAATTTTTCAGTTTCTTGCTGGATTGGAAATTTTATTCTTTTGAGCACTAAATTTGAATTTATTAATGTATACTTTTTAAAATAATTAAAAAAAAGAAATTATTTTATAATCCAGCTATTATAAGACACAAATGTCTTCAAGGTTTAATTGTTTTTAAACGTTGGTTTTTGAATACAAATTTATATGATTAAATTAATAGAACATATAACTATTTCTAGCTTGTAGAGAAAATACTGAACCATAAAGTAGGTATTTCTTCTAAATCAATAGATGCCTACCAAAAATCTTGCAACTTCAATTTCCTTTTAAAATCCATCAAATAAAACGCTTTGATTGACGGCAACAAGATTCAATAATATAACTCACACTTGAATAACTTTGTAATCGCCATGTCTTTGTCTACCCTTTAACATCCTTCAAGGATTTTATTTTTTTCATAATCCCAAAGTTCGACGCACTTTTCATCTCTTTCAACTTCCTTAAAAAAAACTACTCGTCCTTTCAAAAAAAAAATAAACGACAAACTTCGCAACATCGCACATTTCAAGTGCACTTTCGTGTTCCACAATGTTTTGTATACTCCTCGAGCAATTCCACCTCACAAAATGCGGGGGTGGAATAAGAAAGGAAGTAGATTTCCCTCACATAAACCAAAACGAGAGAAGAAAAAAAAAGAGAAAATAACAAACTTTATCCTTTCAAGGGTTTGATGGGGTGAATTAATATTTTGCACCCTTCTTCATATTTTTCATTTCAACTGCGTCACGAAAACGAGAACAAACTCCTATTACATTCGTATTCGTATAATATAACTTTGAACGTCTCAACCATCTCGTATCAGTTCCGCATTTAGATGGTAGAGCGCCTTGATTTTTTTTTAATCTATTGTTCACATTTTTAAGAGCAAAATTGAATTTTAGCCAGGATAACTCTTTCTACAAATCAAATAACAAAAATATGTCTAGGATAATGTTTTAAATTTTGCAATGTTCTATAAAAGAGGTAAAAACTGAGTAGTACCTGAAACCCTGTTAAAAATGTTACAAGTCTGACACTGTTCCCCCATATCAATCCATCAACTCCTCATTTAGCGCAATCCGTGCAGAAGGGCAAACGAAGTCATTTTTATTGAATTAACGTGGTTTCGAACACAAAAGGACTATAAAAGCAGATAAGGATAATGCGGGCATGCGCTCATATAGCGGCGCCTTTCATATATTCGAAGGAGGGTAAAAAAAATATGTATTTTTTGGCAATACATACAGTCGCGGTCCTTTATATGAAATTTTAACTCCTCTGCACACCGCACATTTAAAGAGAATATAGAAAACATTTGCCCCCCTTGTGTCATGTTGTGTCCTAAAGACTGACATATTTATGAACCCCGACAGAGTATAGTGAGCTTTTCGAGAAAGTTGATAGTTTTTTTTTATGTTTTGCGACCAACGCGATTTCCAGGAAATTGAAATGAATTAATCCCGAAGGAGTATGGATTTCGAGGGGTAGAATGTAAAAATACGTATATTTCAAAAGGGATGATGGTTGATGGAGTGCAAAGTAGTGCTATCTATAACAGTTTATCAGCTGGTCGGACAGTGGACAAAGTAAACTTGGGTGAAATTTATTGTTGTTGGGTGCAAAATAAAGTTTGCTAAGACAAATTATATATATTTGGATAAATTGGTATAGTTTGTGTCAATGGAAATAGAAAGGAAATGAAGGTATACACTGTGCGTCGTTGAAAAATTTAACACATTTTGACTTTTTTGATCGAACAAATATTACTTTTCTATTCAAAAATGTGTTGGGATTTAGATAATTTTGAATCGTTTTATAATTTATAAAAAAATTAGTACCGAAATCAATTAGGGGTCTAGCCACCCCAGCCAACCGAAAAATACCGTTTTTGTTTTTTATTAATAAATCCAAAACTATGGGCAAAACTAATGAAGATATCAAAAAATCCTACTCTACATTGATAGAGCAAGATCCCAGGGCCGCCAGACATAATGAAGATAATGTGTTCAAGAACATTTAGTAAATTTGAAAGCAATCGGATGAGTTGTGTCGTAGATCTCAATGATACACGGAGAAAAAGAACCACATAGATTTAAGCGGATGATAACTTAATTCAAGAGGATTTCCGCATGGTTTTTTGCTAAGATGACTTCCATCTTAAATTAAGGTGACAAATCACATTAATTTCTTGAATGCGCAAACTGGCAGCCACCGGGGATCGAACCTACAACTGTTGGGTTACTAAACGAGTGCCTTACCATCGTGCTATCTCACTGTTGGGGTATGAGTATGATAAACTGCAAGTAAAGCTAAAGTGTGACTATAATTTTAAACTTTTTATTTTTTGTTGGCTTTTTTAAGACTAACATTCACATTAAAATAAGATAAAGTTCATCTTAAATTTAACTAAGTTTAAGTGGAATCACCTTATTTTAAGCGGATATCTTTTAATTTTAAGGTGGTAAAATTTAATGCGCATCATCTTATTTTAAAGTTACATTTTTTTCTCCGTGTACCTGCTAGATATCACGCAAAAAAATGTAGTTTCGAGATAATCGCAAGAAAGAAAAGTAGAACGCCCGAAGTGGCTCAATCTTCTTGTCGAAAAATGCCTGTAATTTGGCCAATTTTTAGTGTTTCGATACGCAACACGTTTTATTGTGGGAACAAAGGCAAAATTAAAATTTTTGAAACTATTGAAAATTTATTTAAACTCGTGCAACGGACATTGACATTAACAAATTGGGGATTGGGGTCGATGCAGTAAATAGAGGGAATATGGAATCAAATGACGCATTGAAGTGAAAATGTCCAAAAATGTAAATTCGCGGTTTTGGCTTTGTGCCGACGATACTTTAAGGGGGGAAATCCCTCTGGACGACGGGTTTTTCAAGATTTTTTTTTGGAAAACTGAAAGCATTAATTAAAGTTTGGAAAAATAAATGATATTATTGACATCATGAAGTGTTAACACAATTTTTTTGAAGTAATAAAAAACAAAATGGCGGCTCTACATCTACAGCCGTTTAAAGTTGATGCCTCGCATTTGCGCCGTGCAATGCCCAGGTCCAGTTAATTATTTATAATCAAAAGAGAATTTTTTTTCCATTAAAATATATTTATACGCATTGCATGAACCTAAATTTAGCAAAAAAAGTGTAAAATAAAAATTAGAGACCAAAAAAACGAAAAAACACAATGTTTTTTTATAAAAAAAAAAATATTTATTGTGAAAATTATATTAAACTTTTAGGTTCATGCAATGACCAATGAGTTAACGAGTATTTTGCACTTTATTTCAAATCGATAGCTTCATTAGTTTTTGAGTTACGTTGCACGGCGCGGAAAAAAACGTGTTTCGAGAAAAATTCGTTTACTGTAGTAGGCTCGGAACCCATGGGTTTCAGGACTATCTGGGGATTTTTTAGGCTTCATTTAAGGCTAAGACCACTAAAATAGTTTTTTCGGTTGATAAATGATTTTTTTAGGCAAAAAATTAATAATGCAAAAATAAAAAAATTCCAGAGGGTTTTCCCCCCTTAATGAATTAACTTCCATGAATTTTAAATGAATGAATAATTTTTTTAATAAAAACTAATGATATAAGGGTCAAAATCAAGGAGGTGAGAAATTTTGAAAACCGAATTATTAAAAATTTAACCTAATTTTTTGCTCAAACATTCGCTTTAGGTGGAAAATTGACTTAATCGTCGTCACCTAAGGTGTTCTTTTATGGACAAAATATTTCATCAACACCTTTGGAGCTAAGTACCAGAACTAGTTGACATAATTGCTTATTAACCCTTTCGGACCCAGCGTTACTCTCATGTAACATATTTTTAAAAATTCGTAAAAAATATTCCATTAAATATTTTTTTATATTTCCGATGGCTTAATTGAAAGATAATAACGCCTAGTTACTGGATTATTACAAAAAGTTAGTCAAATATCATACCTTTAATTTTTGTTTATCGAAAAAGGGACTGCAATTCACATTTTTTTCTTTTTCTTTGCAAAAAAAAATTTATTTATATATGGTCATACTTTGAAATAAAAAATGTTAATCCAGAAAGTGTTTTGTTTTTTGGCTTAGAAGAAGTAGCATACATTATTGTTCTATAAAAAACTATTTTCCCAGTTGTCCGACTTTTTTTGGTGGTCGTAGGCAGTGCATGTTACTTACATGCAACAAGAGAGTAGCACATTATTTTTGCTATTTATTATTTTAGAAAATAGCTTTTTGCTATTCAAATTTCTTATTTGTGATGTTTTTGACACGATGATACTGAAAAAACATTTTTTAATATTGATTTTCATAGCTTGGGTTCGAAAGGGTTAAACAAGGAACGCCTTTAGGTTTACAAAAATTTAACTGAAAGCGAAATAATTTTATTTTATTTTTTGTTCTAAATTGTTGAGGAGGAAATTTCAATTTTCTTCAAATTCGGGTACCACGATAGTTAATCCGAAATTGAAGAAAATTCCTACATTAAAAAAAAGTCTTTTCAACTACTCGACTAGAATAAATTTAAATCGGAATTTTCTTTTACTTTCTTCTTTCATAATGTTAAAAACGTTCCTCTAAACCGGAAATTACGAAATAAATCCGAACTTTGTTTTCAAGCTACTGAAAAATTTCCTTTTCTTCAAAAATATTTCTATTTAAATATGACATAATAACATTAAAAAGTTAGTACGTGCAACCAGTACTATTTCAAGCTTTCCTAATCATAAATAACCAGGTTTCCATTTGCACGCAAATTAAAACCAAAAGCATGCAAAATAGAGGAACAAAAAATGCTCATATCTTATCGACTTTATTAATTTATAACCACACGTTTACACCTGCTAAAGTGCTTGTTATAATATCATCATGACATGTTTCTAGCCTAGATTTCTATTTTTTGCATTAATACAACTTTATCTATACTTTTTTATAGCTCAAACCCTCCAAAAAAAAGAAACTCCCCTAAATACCACAAAACGTAATATTTAACAAAAAAAAAAGGGGAGGTATTATCTATATTTATAGATATCAGTTAAAACAGTGTTCAACCCATCTATTTTTCATTATAGCTAGCTTTATCATTTTTTGAAGCTTTAATATCGATCCATGTTGCGCCAAAGGACACTCTAAATTTCATTTCGCTCCTTTCTACCATTTTCAAGAATCGATTTGTCTTCTTTTGGAGAAAAATTATAGCTACACGAAAAACAAATGGTTGCCAGCTGCAAAATGGAAACAAGAGATTTTTTGCAAACAACAAAAAAAAAATAGGATATCGAAAAGCCTTTACCCCAACTTAAATTTCGTTGTTTTTTTTGTTGTTGACATAAATAAGAACGGAAATAAATAATAAATAAATTCAATTTAGAAAAAGACATGAGCAGAAAAAAAAAATAATTTTACTTACTTTGGACTCTTTAAGTCACGATGAATGATTTTATGAGAATGAAGATATTGCATGCCAAGAGCAATTTGCTCCGCCCATGAGACTAGACGCGATGGCAACATAACGTCCTCTTCCTTTAGGATATTTTGCAGTGGGCCATACGGGCAGAATTCCATTATTATGCAGAATACTGGTGAATGTGTGCAAACGCCTCTGTGTGGAGTAGAGAAAAAAAATTTGAAAAATTTTTATTATAAAAGAATTTAATGTAAAAGTGTGTGCGTGATGGTAAATTTAAAAATAAAAAAGGTTAAATCATTTTTAGATTTTTTTAGTTCTATTTCTGTTCTAACATGGAAATAATTTCTATTGGATACTTATATGATTCTTATTCGTTACAAGACAGTTTTAGAAAAAAAAATTAGTCCTGATAGAGGTCAGGCAGTATATTGTTTGTTTCAAAAGAGAGAGACAAGCCCATGTCTAGGTAATCAAATTAGAAGGAAAGTGTATTATTTTGTTTGTTTGTAGTTCGCCGCCTTGCCGCCTAACTAACCACAGACATAAGGTTGTTAGAGGATTGGTGGCGCCACATTTGACCTAAAACGGGCCTATATTGTGGGTAATTATAATAATTGAAAGTATGTTTATGACTTTACATACGATAACTTATAGTACGATGAAAGCTCTATTTTACGGAAAAATAGAATTACGTTTAGTGTGAGGATACTCGTTTGTATGTAGATCTGACAGCATCTAAATCGGCTGTTGTAAAAATAATTTATAAAGCAGAAGAGAAACTATTGATTTCCCTACACCTACATGATAAAAGAAATATAATGGATAGAGAACTTTCCAAAAAATGATTATTTCCTCAAAAGAAAACACTTTGTGAGAATTGTTCATGCATGTCGATATATAGGGTGCCCAACAGTCAGATGCGGATTCCATGGGGTTACATCCAAATGTAACTATACAGGGTGTCCCGGAATGAGATAAAAACATTTTGAGGGATGACTATTGGATATGTTCTAAGAAAAAAATTGTTCTACAGTAACTCTCTATCTGCAAAGTTGATACCCTTTAGCGATGATTTAAGAAAACGATTACCTACTTTGGTATGCCTTTACTCATGTTATTGTTAATAACTCCGTTAATTCTTATGATAGAAACTTTATTAATGTCTTGAAATGCTATTCCTTGTAACTGCATTTAAAAAATGTTAATATCTTTTTTTATTGCTCAGATATTAATTTTTAAAGGGAATAATTTTTATTTACCCATGATAATTTTTGACTTTAGGGCCGATTTTCTTCGATAGATGTAAAATAAACATATTGTTCTTTAAATTTATTCTTATGAAGCAAACAATAGTGAACAAAAAAGTTGTTTACAAGTTTGCCAGAAAACTCATAGATTTTATGATATTTAGAAAAACCTGCACCAAGTAAAATCTCTAAAAAATGTGTTTTTTTTGATTTAGTCAAAAATGGGTAAGAATTAAAAACTTTTTTTTAGTTTTAGTTTATTTTTGTTTAGGACCTAGTTACAGCAATTATTTGAAAAGTTCTTCTGGATTTTGTGTGCTTGATAGAGCTCGTTTTTTTTTTTTATTTTATTGCTAATAAAAATACAAAATTGTTATATTCTTTTTAAATTTTTTGTAAATAATCCTTAATTGAATCGAAAACGCCATAAGTTTTCATAAAATTCAATACTAATATAAGACTTACTTATGTATATGTCGTCTAATATCATAATATTGGAGCAGAGATTTTATAAAAAAAAAGGACATGGAGGAAATTTGCTAAAATTTCTTTCTCGCAAAAAAAAAGTTTTACGAAAGCTTTTAAGTAATCTTAATTTTAAAGCTAAGAAAATTGTTCACAAATATAAAATTTGGATTTGAAAAATCAATTTTTTTTAAACGGATCGATGAATTTACTTTAAACTTTGTTTTCATATATGGATTGAAATTTTCTTTTAAATGGAATAACAATTTTTTTAAATTAAAAAAAAAATAACAAAATACCTATTTATAAAAAAACGGTTCTAAAACTTATCAAAATTCTATTTTATGCAATAAATCTAACAGCATACTTCATTTGAAGGTTAAGTTGAAGGTGTTTTTGTAGTTTTAAAAACGAACTTAAATCAATTTAGTTCAGAGATTATTAATCTCGTATTTAACAACTGCACTGAAAAACTATCCTTGGTAAGAAGATATGAATGTTTCTCTCCTAAAATCGTTCAAGCTATCGAAAACAAATGAATTTCAAAATGTATACATACATATACAGGGTGTCCCAAAAGTTAACGTCGAAACGAAAACGGTAGATAGGGTAGGTGGTGACAGTTATCAGAAAAATAATAAAAAAAATCGCAGCCATATATTTTGGGAGTTATGGGCATTTGAAAAAAAGTCGAAAAAATGTGCCGTGACTACAAATCTTAATTTTTCTCATTTTTTTCTTTTGTTACGGAACCTTGAATAACCCTGCTATCAAATGCATTCAAAAATTTTAACTCAGCTGCATCAGTTTTAAAGAAAATATTACTTTTTTACCCAACTTAGTACTAAAAAAATTTACATGACTCTAATTCAATGAGCCGCAGTGTAAAAAAAATGCACTACGATGTTTCGGCAAGTTGCCTTAAAAGTTGGTGTTTTTAATTCTCTTTTCAAAATGGTATAACATTGTTGGGAATATTTCATAAATAACCGAGATAAATTTTTTTTACTTAAGAAATCCGACTTTTTTATCAGGTAATTTTTCCATATTATTCAAGTTTTGTATCCTTTCAGAACCTTTCAGATATGGATATGGAATAATAATAATATAATATGGAAAAATTACCTAAAAAAAATGAGAAAAATTAAGATTTGTAGTCACGGCACATGAAAAACCGTCACAGGGTGACAATTTTTTCGACTTTTTTTCAAATGCCCATAACTCCCAAAATATATGGCTGCGATTTTTTTAAATTATTTTTCTGATAACTGTCACCACCTACCCTATCTACCGTTTTCGTTTCGACGTTAACTTTTGGGACACCCTGTATAAATGAATATAAAAGCTTGTTATTCGGACCAATGTGTGATTTTGTAAGGATTTATTTTTTAGAATTTATCTCTTTTATAAAGAGTATCTATTAAAGAACTAATATAAAACACAGAAATTCAAACATTTCAAAACAACAAAATTGACATTTCATCTAAATAATTTTTCTCGAATTTGTCAATTAACATAGTCCTGCTTTGTTCATTTTTTATTCAGAAGAGAATGATAAGAATCTGTGGTCGATGTCTACCTACTCATCCTTTTTTGTAAAGCTTTCCAACATGCCCTATAGTAGGTACCTACTAACATTTTGAGAATATTAATGTTAGCTTTGTGGAGTATGAGACAAATTTCTAATGGTAAATATCGAGTTGTAACATTTTGTATTTTAAATGTGTAAGGTGTATATGGAGTGCCTATAATACTATTTAGCTTGAGAAAAAATCTCACAGTTGTTATGGTGTGTAAAACTGGAAAGATTATTTTACATATGGGACTCTGTGGTGTATACGTACTTTTTTTTTGCTAAATAAAATATTAATTGATTTAACGAACTTACTTGAACTTAATAATATTTTCATGATCCAATTTCCTCAGATGTTTAATATCAGTTTCCTTAACATCACGTACTTTCTTCACAGCAACAATTTCATTCTTCAGTTTACCACTAAAAACTGCACCCTGTGCTCCGCTACCCAACCATTCCAGATCTGTTATCGCCTCGAATGGTATTTCCCAGTCTTCTGATTTGTTATTTTTTATCTCAATAACTCCAGCTTTGCCAATAAATGACAAAACTGGCTTCATACAACCCAAAAGGCCATACATCCAACCAATCGGTTTGTCAGGATGGCCAAAACCTCCGGCATTGGGTGGCCAGTGCGTTTGACAAGTATTTTCCGCACTACTGTCAGTTGCTTCAGTCTGATGATTATTATGATGCGGATGATGGTGGAGGTGATGATCATCGTTTGTCTTATATGGCAATTCTGTCGGACCAACTAGGCCCATGTGTCCTAGTTCTTCTTGTATGCATACCATACTGAAAAGAAATTTAAAAAATAAATAAATTATTAACGATTGAAAATAACAAAATGGCAACTCTGTGAAAGTAATTCAATATAATTTAGGTTATCGTTGATATTTTTCTACGTCAGTGGAATGTACAAGTCGCAAAATCATCCATTCAG
The DNA here is from genome assembly GCF_945859705.1 of Episyrphus balteatus. Taxonomy (NCBI): domain Eukaryota; kingdom Metazoa; phylum Arthropoda; class Insecta; order Diptera; family Syrphidae; genus Episyrphus; species Episyrphus balteatus. The sequence continues at coordinate 34,998,916 of NC_079135.1, forward strand.
CACAAATCAACAAAAAAAAATACACAAACAATTTAAGTGTCTATCGGGTTTTGCAACATAAGAATCTCATAAAATGGCAACGTAACAAAAAAAAAAAAAAAAAATAAAAAGAATATTTTATCACTCTAGTTTGTCGTCAAAACTGCTGAAGTCATAACAAAGGTGACATTCTCTCAAAGACATACTATTTGAGGCATCTTTATACTTAGATTAGATAAGATAAGTCAACCTTTTGCAGGTGTGGTTTTAAAAACTTGAAGTCCCCTGAAAAATTGTTTGATTGAATAAATACTAAATTATCAATGTATTCAATGACAACCAGAAAACTGTTAATGTTTTTTTTTTTTTGCTATTTCGCATTGTTGCGATAGATTTATTTTTACTTGCTCAATAGGGCAAGTATTGGTTTCGTGTAAAAAAAAAAATTCGAGGTTTTAATCAAAACTAACATTACGATGATGGAGAAGTCCGAAAAAGTGGTTTTCGTCATGACGTCCGTCGGTCGGTGCGTCGGTGCGTCGGTGCGTCGGTGCGTCGTCACAAAAAGCTGTACATGAAGCTGCAGCCTAAACGGGTTGAGGGATTTTCTTGAAATTTGGTACAGATGATTTTTTTGTAATTTCCAAGGTTGGTTTTTTTTTGTTTTTTAATATCTCGCTTTAAACGTATACCTCCCATACAAAGTTTTGGAGTTATTGCAACTTTCTTGAAAACGGCTCTAACGATTTTGATTAAATTTAACATACGTAATGCTGTTTGCAGTTCTAACATAACTGCGTTTTTAGTTTTTCTCAAAAAATGCGGATAGTGAAAATATGACATTAACTCTTTTTTAAATCGCGGATGTCGGCTCTTCCCGTACATCTTAATGGAGTTATTGCAATTTTCTCGTAAATGACTCTAACGATTTCGATTAAATTTTACACAAGTAATGTTATACGTAAATCTAACGTAACTGCATTTTTAGTTTTTCTCAAAAAATACGGATAATGGAAATATGACTTTACATTTTTTTTAATCTTTGATGTCGGCTCTTCCCGTACACCGTTAATGAGTTATTACAATTTTCTAGACTAAATTTGATATACATAATGCTTTAAGTGATTTTAATATATGTAGCTAATTGCGTTTTTTGTTTTTATCAAAAAAACACGAGTAACAAAAATATGGCGTAAGAAAAACTAAAAAAAATAATTTCGTATTTAAAAAAAAAAAAAATCTTAAAAAAATCAAATTTTAACTAATTCAATATATTTTTTTTTTAAATCTTTGACATAAAAGCTACTTTTATCATAAGAGCAAGTACGTGCGGCCCCAGTCGTGCATTTTATTTTATTTGCATTCTTTATTTATTTTATATTAACAAAATTATCAAAAAAAAAAACACAAATAATTTTAGTCCACTTGATTGGCGGTTCTAGGAACTGTGCCAACTTTAAATTAAACAAAACGAAATGTCAAACGCACGTTTATTTTTCCTTATCTTCGATTTAATTACTTAAAAAAGTGCGAATTTTGCACCGAGTTTCTGCTATCTATTATAAATTTTGTATTGATAAGGTGGACAGACACACTTTGTTTGAACAGTTGTCGAGAGGGAAGTGATGAAAAAAAAAATTGAGCACTTAAGCTTTTAATTCGAACTTAAATTAAGTATTCGTACACCTATAAAAAGATGATTAGAAAAAAATTGGTTTAAACATTTTGGGAAATATTTTTAAAGATATAGTTTACCCTTGATGTGATTGAAATGACATCAACTAACTGAAATATGTATTACTTTGAAGCCAAATTTTTTATTTAAGGCTTGTGAAGTTAAAACTTCATTGAAGTTAGCGAATATTTTCATCAAAAATAGAAACTTAAAATTTTTGACTTAGTACCTACAGATGGAGATTTAAGCTGAAAAGATTGCTTAAAGATGGAAGCGTTATTTCATTGTGGTCCAAATTTAAAAGTGATTAAACCTATATTCGGTCATATTAATTGCCTTATAAGACAGAAAACGCGTGTTTACGTTGATAAACTCGAGAAGCTATTCCCCAGTCGAAATCAATACTCGAAACAATGGTGTTTTTTTAAAGATTCCAGAGTAAAAAACCATTAACAAAGTCATTTCTTGACGAAAATTAATGAACAATTAATAAAGTTAAAGCCACACTTGGAGTCTTCAAAATGACGACAAGAAAAAGTAGTTAAATTGATATTTTTTTTAATGAGGACATAAAATTGAAATTTTGCTGATATGAAAAAGATGCTTGAGCTTTGATTCGAAATTTTTTGAATTATAAAAACAAAATCCAGTTGCACAATTGATTTTCCAAACATTAAAAAATTTAGATCCTTTTAAAATACAAGAGAAATATGTATTTTTGAAAATTTTGATATTTAAAAATTCATTAGGGTGTTTTATTTTTATATGATAATACTATTTTACTGAAATGTTCATATCTTACACCTTATAAATTTTCATTTAAATATAACATGTCCAAGTTGAGTGCAAAAAAAATAAAATGCACGACTGGGTCGCACGAACTTGCTCTTAGAGTAAAAGTTGCTTAAATTTTTAAGACTTTTTATATAGAAATTTGGAAAAAGTATAGGTAAAAAAAAAAAAATAAAAAAAAAAATAAAATTCGTTTTTTAAAAAAATAAAATAAAATTTGAAATCAAATTGCCCTCCAAAACAAGTATGCAGTTTTGATTGATATATTAAGATGCATTTTTAGAAAAAGAATTTTCAAAATCGTTAGAGCCGTTTTTTAAAAAACTAATTTTTTATAAATAATTTTTTGGAAAAAAAGTTTTAAAATAAAATTGGTATGCCATTTTGTAGAAATCACTAATCAACATCTAAAAACAAAATTTCAAAAAAATTCAATGTCCCGTTTTCGAAAATTTGATTTTTCAAAAAAAAATTTTCAAAATTTTTTTAAAAATCCAAAAATTATTTTTTCGAAAATTTTATTTTTGGCTTATACTAACATCATATAAATGCTTCTTTACAAAAAGTTTCGTTAAAATCGAATAAATACTTTCGGAGATAATCGGATTTGAAAAAAACGGTTCTATGGCAGGTACCGTTAATAATGATTTTCAAAAAAATTTTTTTTTATTAGAAGATAGACCTTGTCTTAAAACTTACAATTGATTTTTTTAAACAAAATCGTTGGAGCCGTTTTTGAGCAATTTCAATTTTACTAAAATCGGTATATGACAAGTACCGTTATTTTTGGTCCAAAAAAATTAATTCCAAAAACTCCTCTGTAAAGTCGCCAAATAATGCTACATACCAAGTTTGACATCAATCGGTTCACCCATTTAGGCTGTAGCTTCGTTTACAGACAGACAGACTGACAGACTGACAGACTGACAGACTGACAGACTGACAGACGGACAGACAGACGGACTTTCGGGACCCACTTTTTTGGCATTCTCTACCATCGTAATGTCATGGAAAAATGTTATCTCAACTTTTTTTTTTTGTACGAATGCATAACTTGATATATAGTACCTATATCGCAAGTAAAAATCTAGCTTCTTCAAATTTTTACCCATTTTCGATTTTTTTACAGTTTTTTACAGGATAGGAGATAAATATACCTTTTTAACTATGTATAAAACATGTAACTCGGTTAAACCACCTAGAATTTATAAGCTGTCAAGGTTCAAAAATTCGTGAAAATATTCTAAAATAAGGGATATGACATTGAAATGTGGAAAAAAATGCAAGTTGGCACTACAAACCCGGATTTCGGTAAAAATTTTTAAGTTATTTATAACATAGAAGCGAATTGTGCTTAGTTATAACTTTGTATCAAAAACCATTAAAAGAATGGAAAAATGCAAGGAATAAAATATAAGAAAACTCATTTTCTCGTTAAATTTTGTATGGAGCGGCTTTTTCGATAATTCCAGGACTGATTTAGCGATTTCTATAATATTTTATGGTTCGGCTTCGAGAAGACTCTGGTATTTTAAAAGTAAATTTTAAATCAGTTTTCAAAGCCATCTATAGACAAAAATTGTTGTGTACGTTAGTTCTGGTAATGCCAATTGTCCGCATAATTATTCCTGGGATTGTTGCCATGTTGCAGGAATGATGCTGGCTGACACATACCAAGATGCGACATAAAAGCGCATAGGAAATATTAAACGAATTGATTTCGTTTTAGTCGATTTTTTTGCAATTTCCTATCAACGCAGGACGATCTAAGCAACAAAAGTATTACCATCGTCATTGTTAACCACAGACATTACAATTAAGTGAATGAACAATTCTTGCGGCAAAAAAAATTCACGATCTAAAATCAAAGGATGGGTCCACAGCCCACTTCATTTCCTTAAATTGTGCATTGTATATTCTTATAGTACTCTCATGAAGTAGAATTTTCTATTTTGCGTCGCCACCGCTGGGATCGGTAGTTTATTTTATGTTTGAACCTTATGCAGAAAATTGAAGTGCAGATCTACCAAAAGATGTCGCTAAAGTATTTTCATGGATTGATAGTACTATAGAAATATATATACAATGAATTGTGTAACAAATGAAGACAAGCAACCAACTTTCCAAGTAGAACAAGGTTTGTTGGGTCAGCTAGTTTGTAATGAAAATCGATAGAGCTAAGATCTCAAAAGATTTATTTTATGCTCTAGTCTAATAGCTAAAAAAAAATAAATTTAACTAGTATTGAGTTATTTGATGATATAGGTACAACAACCATTTTATTCAAAATGGTGGACCGAGCTCAACAAAGACTTTTTACTAAAAAAAAAATTAATAAAATTAATCAATTTCGACCTAATTGATTAAATTTTGAATAAATTTTGTTCTGGAAATGACTGAAAAATTTGGATATTTTTTTAAACATTTTTTTGTACCTATTTTTGACAATGTTTCGTTCGACACTCGTGTCCTTAAAATCAGGATGTTCATGAGGCCATTTTATTAAACCTCTGTACCAAAAAAACAGAACTTCCGGATTTGACGCGTGGTGTGATGTGATAAGGTTACTGTACTAAAAAGTTTTTATTTAACAAAGCAGCTGTATCAATATTGTCTTTTTGAGTGAAAAACAGAATAATTAAGGATTATATGTACCATGCCATGGCTCTAATGACTTGTTGTCATATTTTGTGAATAACAGTTTTATTATTATAATTATTTTATTAATGATAGGAAATTTTTGAACTCAAAATGTTGATAATTTCTGAATTCTATACAATGTAAACAAAGATGTTGTTTTTAAATCCTTTTCACCAAAAAAAAAAATATTTATTTTTTGTTTATACATATTTACAATTCATCTACAGCACTGTCAAAAAAAACTCTTATCTTTTAACAACGGTTATTTGAAACTTTCAGTTCCAATAATTTATTTTACAAAAAACCGAATGGTAATTTTAGTACATTTACAATGTGTTTTAAGCTGTATCAAAATTGTTTTAATGGTATATCCGAGAGATAACACGATTTATGCAATTAAACAAAAATTAAATATTGTTTGGCAAACTTTTACTCTTTATTTAATACACATATGTGGGGACGGGTTATGTTTTTTAATAATTATTTTAAATTTGTTAATATCCATGTCCCTACATTCCTTCAATGTACAAAAGTATAAAAATATCAACAATCACACATTCCAAAAATGTATGGATCATCACGTTGATCTTTCAAATTAAGCGGAACAAAACAAATAAATGGTAATTATTTTATTTTATTTTTACAAAGGCCTCCCATGAAGATTTATTTTCTTTTTTTATATTATGTTGCTTAGAACGTGTATGAACGCAGATAAGTTTTTTTACAGTCTTAAGGTTTGTGCTTAATGCGGCTTTATCTTTCATGCGATTAATCAAAATTCAAGGTAGGATGAGTTCTGTGGTTAGAAACAGGCACGTGTGAACATTAAATATTTGAATGTACTCATACATACAAAACATTATTATGTATGTAATTTGGATATTATTTTGTTATCCAGCCACACCTGCCTCATCAAAACAATGATTGTTTAATGAATTTTGAGGCATGATTTATTTAAGAAGCCTTATTAATTTTTTTAATAAATAATAACTTGTTGAAAACTATTTTTCAAGATTTGGTTTTCGTACTTCCGAATGATTATGAATACATAATATCAGTTATAATTCAAATAAAACAGAAATATGCAAATAATTATTCAAGATTTTTTTCATAAGTCAATGACTTAAACGTTAAACTTAAATTGAGGTTAACTTCCTTTTTTTCCTCGTTGACATTTTTACAAAAAAAGACAAGAAAAGGGCTACCTCTTGAAGCTAAAATGGGTAAAAAGGTGGAGACCATAAACTGTCGTTTGACCATAGTTGTTTTCATCATTTGAAAAATGCAAAATCTTTGATGGCACTGGGTCTATGTATAGATTTCATGTTTACAATTTACAACAAAAATTATACAAATTATATCTCTAATACAATAATCACATTTTAAATCTTAAAACTTCAAAAATCTGTGATGCACTTAATTCATAAGGAACAAAGTAAAAGTAAACTGTAACACCAAAATCTTGAAAAGCCCCCAATTTAAAATTAGGCATTTATAAAGCCTTACAGATGATACTGTAGCTCTTGTAAGGCTTTATGGAAGCAGAATTGTTAGTAAAGCTGTGAATTTTTGATCAATTCGTATATCAAGCTTCAAAGCTTAAGGTTCTATGATAACATTCTAATACATTTTTCTTCAACACCCTACGTCTATTAATATTCTATGATAAAATATTTTGTTCATGAGGTCATATTTTTATTTAAAATAACTGCGACGTTTAAAAAAAATCCTCTTAAAAGCAGACAATTTAATTTAAAAATATAATGTACTTTCCCTTTGTCGTGTGTGATGCGCGTATGTACATATACATTTTAAATTTATCAACAATTTTGTGATAAGAATTTACAACAAAAACAAAAATATTTTTGTTGTCTCATGCAATAACAATGATAGTATGCCTGAGAGATACTGCATGGAGCTTGTGTTTATTATTTTTGTTCTGGGATTAACCTGAAAATACTTTTTTTTTTGTTTTGTTTTTGTTTAATTCATATATAACTAAAGCCAGGGGTCAAGGCCGTACAGTTTATTCACACAATGTGTAACAAAACAAAATCTGAGTTATTTAGTGCAGAATATTTACAATTTATTCATGCAAATAGTTTATATTTTTTTTTTAAATTCCAATTAATTGTTATTTTTTTTTATTTGGATTTGTTTTGTTTGCGGGTGCTATCAATGATATTCAAAGAGTAAATTAATATGACGTAGTATTTACGACTTTGTGGTTGAAATCAAAGTGCAATGACCAAAGTTCAAACAGATTTGTAGACAGGGTGATTCCATTATATATTTGTTTTTGTATGTATAATTGTAAATTCTATTTATGTGTGAAATAAAAGCGGGGTGAACATCCTTCGATGAAAATAAAATACATATATGTTATAATTGAAAATCTTAGATTTTCAAAATCAATTTCGCAAATTAACCAAAAAAAAATATTTCAGAGCAGCAAATTATATTTTTTTTGAATTTCTAATACAAATTGTAGGTACCATTCACATTATGCGTGACTTATTCGACTACAGCAAAAAGTCAAATGAAAAGCAAAATTAATTAGAAATAGAATTTGATAGTAAAAAACTCTGATAGCATTTGGTTGATACGCGACACCTTTTAAATATTTTTTTTTTATTTTTGCGCTTTGTACCTTTATGCCACAAAAAAATATATGTCAGGATGTTAGTGAGAATTCTAATTCATTCATAACTGATTGTCTGGAACTGGTAATTTTTAGGTGGTTCAAATTTTGTTGATTTTATCAGTGAGATATTTTCAGTAACTGGATTCCTCCAAGACTAAAAAATGTATTAAGAAATAAATACATATACATTTACAAACAAGTTTAGAATCTTTCTTTTATGATATAACAATTGCCATTGGTATATCACCACTTCTGAAATATTTTTGATCTCATAAACTTGAAGCTTAAAACTTTACTCTAATAGTGTCATTTAACAGGCCTAATGCCCATGAACATGTCTGACAGGGAGGAACCTATTGTTTGAGAATGCATAGTTTAGACATGCTGCCGCCCTTACCCTGAAAAGTCTAGTCACGAAGCCAAATTTAACTGCAACGCACCTTGAAGCTTGACTTCAAATTTCCCAACACAATCATCAGCGTCAATTAAGTGAAAAACTGTTAGAAAACCTAAAGGAAAAAAGATAACTTGCAATTAGGAAGCCAGATATTTACGATATTCCACCTTTTTCTATAAATGGAATATCTACGAAACGAAAGCTTAAACAAAATCTGAATCTGAAGCTTATCTGCAAAAAAACATATTAATCTGCTAAGCGAATTGAAAGAATCTTACAAAAAAAAGTGCAAAACACTGCAATTTTCTATTTTTGACCAAATTTACGAAAAAAAAAATTAATGGGTTAAAAAAGGTGGCATTTTTATATTATAGAACTAAAAAAAAGATGACATCTTATAACGAACCACAAAATTTACAAATTTCTCGCTGAACCACTTTTTGATACAATTTATGGATAATATTCAAATAAGAATTATTTCCGACATTTAACATTTTTTTTTTTTAAATAGAAAAATCCTCTAGACAATTAATGAACGTAGGAGAAAAAAAGTGCAGAGAATCCAAAAGACGGGAATTTTATAACATTGTCAGCCTACAAATTCTAGGTATGGTTTAACCGAACCACATATTTTATATATTGTTGAAATTCAAGTTGTAAATGTCTAAATATCTTCTATCCAAAACTTTAAAAAAAAATCTAAAATGGGTACAAATTTGACGAAGCTAATGGGTGCAGGTCCGAAAAACCGTTTTTCCTCCCTAACTGCAGATTTTGGGGGAGTTAGGTAATTCTAAATACCGTTTCGAAATCAGTGCAAAACTAGCTCTACAAAATATATATCTATAGATAGGATTCCGCCTGCGTATATTTTTCAACCTTTTTTTTTTGACACACATTGTAATTCACGCAGACATGGGATTGATGGGGACTTTTTAGCCAAATCAAATAAGGGTTCAACCTAGCATTCATGCTAATAGAATTTTTTGCTCAATATCTTTGCTTGAGTATTATAAAAATTAACTCACAATTGAGAAAAACCTAATGTCCGCAAGACCTAATTTTCCAGGTCAAACCAGGTTTGGTGCTGATTTCAAAAATTGAAAAACAAAGCTTTAGAAAAAAAAACCAAAAATGCGTCCAAATATGAGCTGTATCTAACGTCTTCCAGCTATTGTTTCGTTTTGGTTTTTATTGATTCTGTTCCTTGTATAAAAAAAAAACGGCAGAACTAAACAAATTATTTTTTTCAAGGTCAATCAATTTTCATTGTAAAGCGTTATGTGGAACGTTTTACGTATTTTTTCCAATGGATTGATATCTTTTGCTTTTTTTTCAAAAACCGCTGTAACAAATTTTATGAAGGTCAGTTTTGGGGACTAAAAACTCATTAAGTACGACACTGTTTTGCATTTATCTAACTCATTATGAGATTGTATCTTAACGTTGTTTTGGTATTGACTCTTTTGAAAATATTTTTCGAAATCGAGGAGACATTCAATAAAAACATGCACAAAAGGGAGAAATTGCAGTTGAATCGCTTATAATGCTGAATATAAAGAATTTCACCAAGTATATTGAACCGACTCCCACTTATATTGATAGCATGACTACCCAAATCCTGTGAATAGGCAAATGCATTTAGGTTCATGCAGTATTTTAAATTCAATATCGACATTGGGTTGGATGCGAACAGTGGCGTATTGAGGGGGGGGGGCTCAGGGGGCTCAAGCCCCCCCCCCCCCCCAAGCCTTCAAGATCATGTTATTATTTAGCTGATTTCATCATGATTTACTGAAACTTTTTCGTAAATCTTAAAGATTTAGAGGCAGCTCAGATGCTCGAGCCCCCTCCAAAATCTGAAACGGATGTTTATGTTTGTTTGAGTAAGAGCCTCAGCTGACGTTGAGGGTTGGCGTAATTTTTTTTTCGGATTTTAGTTCGATTTGGAATTTTTCAGATCATTTTTTTTGGTATTTTGACGTCGAATTACATCACCGTTAAATTTTGCAAAACTTCTTATGCAAAATGCAATCTCAAAACGCCGTCTTTTAAAGATATTAGAAATAGAAATTTTTGATATCTCAAAATCTTAGTGGCCAACATAACTAATGGTTTCTCTTAGCAAATTCCATTTTGCGCTTTTGATTTGGATTAAAAAAGCAACATATTACGAAAAAATAATATGTGTTATATGTGTACAAGAACTTAATTGAAAATTAATATTTGAGACTTTCACATTCTGCATTTAACTTTTTGGGCATTCACTTGCCGAAAGTGAAATTAGGTGTTCTGCATTTTTTCACTCATTTAGATTTTCTCATCGAATTCAGTTTACTTTGAATTTAGTGCCTTTTTCAATGAATTTGCAATTTTTGGACAAAATATTATCAAAACTTATATGTATTTTTATTGTTTTGTATAGTTTATTTGTTGTTGATTTAATACAAAATACATAATGCCTCATGGCATGAAATATTATCTATTATTCATCACTGCCTCTGTGTTTGCAGTGCGCAATTCTCCAGGTACCTTCGGGAATTGCGCAATCCTTCTGTGTTAGCAACCTCATTCGCTTTACACTAATTCATTTTTGTTTTAAAATTTGCAATAATACTGCCCATGTTTTGCATTTCACTTACATATTTGATTTGTCTCACAAAATGTGTCTTCTTCATTTTTTTTTTAAATTCTGATAAAATTCGGATAAAATTGCATCCATGTCCAAAGCAGTAGTAATTTCACTTTAGAAACAAAATAAAAATGAATGATCCTTCAGTTTTGACAGTTTGAAGCAATTTTGAAGTTTTCGAAATCGATCGAAATGAAGAATATGATATTTCATTTCACGTGAAATTGAAAAGTGATTTCAATTCACTTTCGTTCAAATTGCGAAACATGAGCATTTACATCGAAAATAATAATGAGCCTATAGCTCAATAACTATAAACGTGATAGGAATAAATCTGTTAACAGTTTTGAATTCAGTACATGACAAAGTTCGAACGAAATAAAGTGTTTTTTTACGGATGACTGAACTCCTTGCTCATTGTGTAAAATGTTTGCAGTATAACAACTTTGAAAAAACACTACTTTTATTATGAAAGGAGGAGACAGAGTACGAAGCTGTCGAGTAGTAGCAGTAAAATGCTACTTTACCACTTTCAGTACCGCACCACAGCTCTTCACTTTCGATCAAAGATGGATAAAAAAGAGAAACAAATTTTTTCGTACATTTTCCCTCTAAAAAAATTTTGAAAAATTTTCTAGAACCCCCTCCCCCCCCCCCAAATTTTTTTTCTGGATACGTCACTGGATGCGAAGAAAAGAGTAAATTAAAATGAGGATAATTACAACAGCGATAAAATCTAAAATTTCAAAGTCTAAGAACCGAAATGTCTAGGCCAGAACGAAACTTGACACAAAAACAAAAATCATCTAAATTTGATCGATTATAAAAACTTTGACAGTCTTGAACTTATTTAAAAGGCACAAGTTTCCATATTAGTTATGCTATCGCTAAGAAGGAGATTTAATTGTATACCATGTGGTTTTTAAAAATTTTCCACGATGTATTTTTTTTTTTTTTTTTTATTTATTTTGAAGTTCAAATAGAAATACAAACTTTCACATAAAAGCATAAAAACGTTTTTCTTTTTTTTAATAAAAACAAATTTAACATAATGAAATATCACCCTTAAATTTAGCAAACAAAGTTGAAATTTCATCTCTCACCTTTTATCTGTATTCACTTTTTTATCAGGTGGTTCGACATGTCTGCCCAAGAACGATATATAAAAAACCATTTCTTCTTAATTGTTGACTTTTAAGTAGATATTTTGTTGTTGTTGTTGTTTTTGTTGTGGTTATACCAACCAATTTAATGATATGGTGGGTTTTTTTTTTTTTTTTTTTGTTATGTCTTGTTGATTTTAGATTTTAGAGCACGTATCCGCTTTTTTGACTTTGCTTAGCCCAATTTTTTGTTTGTTTTCTCTGTTACACTTGCTAAAAAACAACAATAACAAACTCAAGACGTAGGTTGTTATTTGACGAGCTTTTCTATTTTTAAGCCTTCATAGTTGAACAGGTGGCTTATTAATAATAATTTTTCTTGACACATTTTCTATAAGCATTAATTATTTTTTTTTATATAATTCACCTCCGATTTCACAGGAAAATTAAATTTTTTTATCAAATTTTGCACAAAATCTTCACTTCACCAACAGGTTGGTTCTTTTTTTTTTTGCCAATTTATTGGTAAGACAGAGTGAAAAAGAAACAATTATGGCCGACTTTAATATTTTTATTTTTAATTACCTACTTTTTTTTTTTGGTTATAATTGTCGCACAAATATGGTTAAGTGAAAAATTTGAAACACAATTGTGGTAGTTGATATTTTGGCTTTAACTAAACAAATATATCAATGACGTCAATAAAAGGGTAGAAGAAGTTGCTTATACAAAAAAATCGAATTTAAACCAAGAGAATTTTCCATACGCATAAATTGAGGGCTTGAAATGAAAATTTTTTGTTTCACTTTATTTTTAAACACACGTAAGCCGAAGTTTTTTTTTGTTTTTTGTTAATTTGTATAACCGATTAAAAACAGGTAAGAGAGAGAGATAGAGAGAGAGAAAAAAAAAGAGAGCAAATATATATTTTAGCCCAATTCCGAATATGAGCTTACTGAGCCTCTTGAATCTCTTCACAGTTCGATTGGTGTTCACGTACTACTATAATGAAAACTGATAGCAAAAGATCTTGGCGATTCAGCTGTTGAAGGTTTTAGAGAGTGTGTGCTAGCAGCAGTACCAGGCACACAATCAAATAAATATAATTGCAAACACTATCACAAAAGCATTCATAATCTATCTTTGCAGGGTCGCAATTTGTAATGTGACAAAGTAATAATTAAGTAAAGGCCCGGATTAGCCATTTAATCAATGATTTATTTTTTATGAGAAAATATCTTTGGACTGAAACCTGTAAGGATTACCAATTGTTTTCATTTGATGCAATATCCTCATTATTTATTTATAAGAATCTAATTTTTCAACAAATGCATTTGAAGTTTTATATCAATGACATTTTAAGTTAAATAAATAGAACTTTGACAATTCTTAAGAACTGAAGAATGACGTTTTGTAGGGTTAAAGGTTAATTTTTTTCAGAATTTTTAAACCCTAACTACAAATTCGTATTTTTTTAAATTAAGACAGTATTAAAGCAAATGAGTGACGTTTGAAAATAGTACCTCAAAATCCCTCTATCTCTACTAAAATAGAAACAGTAGGTTACTACTTTAATATCTACTACATTCTGAAAACCTATTTTTTTAGTTCTGGAGATTACATTACTTTTATTACTACAGTCAACTTCGTTTTAAAATTGAAAAAAGGAGTATTGATTTCTATTGTCTTGCTTCACAACAAATAAGTAAAATTTCCCTTCTCACCCAGTCCCAAGTACTGAAGTAACAAATATAAAAAAAAGACGAAATATTTCCTTTTTTTGGAAATCGGTTGATAAGCAAAAATATGAAAATACACTAGCCCGACCCTCTCAAATGTGTCAGCGAAAATTTTAATAAGCTTAGTGAGCTTCGAAAAACCATTTTAAGAAGCCAAAATCACCCATACGCTACACAACAGAACTGACTTGAGCTTTACTCCACTTTTCTTTACATACAATCATCAAACTTTTTAGAAACAGCTGGAGTATTCGATATGCCTACTATATTTTATTATATTTGCCGCTATTTTTTAAATTTTGTTGGTAACCTGAATTTGATTTCCGGTGTCAGAACAGATTTATCAGCTTTAGTTTTTGAACTATTTGAATCTATAAAAAGAGTTATTCTTGGACCGCATTCGAAATCAGTTTGATAAAAAAATGTAATTTTTATATAAATTTGAAAGTAAAAAAAAAAACTATACCTACAGCAACACTGGCAATTTTTAACCCATGGAGGTTAAAAAAAAAGACGTTTGAAAAAAAAGATCATCAAAATTGGATCTGTAGAGCCGGGTTTCCTAATATTGCCATTTTTGGAGCTTTAGTTACTCCACTAATAAACAAACCTCGAGCGCCAGACGAATAAGTTTTCACATTTGTAAGCAACGCTAGAAATAAGAATAAGTTATAAGACTTGAGAAAACATACGAAAATTAAAACCTTATAAAACTGAAGGTTTAACTACATCGGACCCTTTTTGTAAATTAACAAAAGTAAAAATATTTTTCTTCTCACTAGCGTAATTGCTCTCGAAAAAAGTAAAACAATTCTTTTTTAAACCTTTCTGCATCATTTTTTAACTTTTATGGTCAGCTCATTCTCATTTATAGATGATAGCAATAGCAAGACTGCGACTTTGTTTCAGCAGAATACTCAAAAACGAGTAATTTGAAGATTGCAATTTTTTCGCATTATTGTTTTTAATAACTCATAAATTTACTGAATTTATTTACCTACGTAAAAAACTAGCCACGATGAGGTAATAATGTTTTTTGTCCCTTCAAAAATCATTTTGTAAAATGTAGTTTTATGCCTTACTCATGAGACTCGAAAAAAAAATTTGACTTTAATTCTGAACTTTAATATTATCCAACTTAAAGCTTTGTTCGCTTAACTCCGAGAGATACGTCTGTTCATCCTATAACATTAGTGGTTAGGGGAAGTCAGAATTTTCAAAAATCGATTTTTTGCATTTTATCAAACTATTATGTAGGTATACACAAATTTGTACTTGTAAATTATTGTACATTGGTGGGTAATTACAGGCCCCAGGCTTTTTACGCCTAACTCCTCCACCGTGCTTACGTTTAACTCCCATTTAGTTAAACTGCGTTCAGAAAAATCTCTCAGGCATCATAGAGCAGAGAGTAAGCCAAACCTATTTTACAATACAGCTTAAACCTTTCAGGCTTACAATACTCTCAATACCTGCTGGCTGAGTTACTGTGTAATCCATGGATGGGAGAGCTGTTGAACACTCCATGTGTCGGATTTGGTTACCAACTCGATTTCTATAGACAGACACATAAATTGTGAATGTATGTATGTCATTGTGTTTGTTGATTTTGTGTTGTTATTAATATTTTATTATTATTATTTTTTTATTTTTTTGTGAATTTATGATAAAACCTAACACTTGCACAAACGAGAGGTAGAAGATAATAAAATATATAAAAATACGTATGTGAACTGTGAAGTTTATTCAAGTGTTTTTGAGTTTTTATTTTGTTGTTTCTGTTTTTTTTTTTATTTTTTGCAAATAGAGATATGATGTTTTCTTCGTGTTTTGTTTTATTTTTGGTTTTGATAGGAATATAAGAGTTACCAACTGGACAATATTTTTTTTTTATTTCTTTGTTTTTTTGAATATTGATTAGGTAAATTAAGTTTTTTGTGTACAATTGAGGAAGAAAAGGTGAATGATCTTAACTAAGAAAAAAAAATATTATCACTATTTAATCACCTATGGGACATTTTAAGAAATTAAGACAATGATCTAAAGCTTATCACCCAAAGTGTTTGAACCAAAAGGTCAACAACATCTTCTATGAGAGAAAATTTAATGGCCTTGGAAGCAAAAACCGCGTGTTGATGTTATTTTTGTTTGTTTTTTGGTTTTGAGGTCAGAACTTAATGTACATATTTTAGATATATGTAGATTCTTCTAAAAATTATAAAAGTGTTTGGCTTGGTAATAAAATTGAATAACTTTGTAAAAAAAAATCTCATAGCCATTAGGATTAGGAGATCAGGGAAGTAATCGATGAGAAATTGGACATGACAATTGAAACGTGGAAAAGGATTTTAATAATAAAAAACAAAAAATGCGCAATAACTTTTGTCCTCAAATCATATCAGATATCACCAAATTTGTTAATATTTCCAAGAATAAATTGATTACACATAATTTAACAAACTATACACAAGTAGGTACCTACTTGTAAATTATAACATTGGCATTGACTTCCACTTTATCTACCTGCCATTTGATTTTCTAGTTATGATTAGTATATAATTATTTATTATCTTTTTAAGCTAACCTTAGTTTAATCTATGATAAACATAAAATAAACAATTTTTGGGGGGAATCACATCCTTAAACGCCACTGCGACATTCAATAATATTTTGCAGATAAGAACGACGTAATGCGGTTATTTTAGTTTGATCTTAGTAAAGATTTTAGGGTATACAGATATAGTAGGTACCTATACAGGTAAAATAGGCAATTAGAAAAAAATTGTTACTCTCTCATGAAACTTGGCAAAAAATTTGCTTTTAGGGTAAGAACCAAGTAAATATAACCGAAAGGTAAAACATAAGCAAAACCCATGGGAAAAACATGATACACTGATGAAATTGGGGATTTCTTTTCTATTTCTTAAAAATATTTTTGGTAAAAGGGTGATTTTTTTAGGTGTTAAGTTATGTGTGAGAAAGGTATCATAACAGCTGATATAAGTTTTGTTAATTTTTTAAACTTGGTGAGAGAGTTTATTATTATAACAACTAAGAATCCACAGAGTCTACAAAATTATTATTAGTGAAAGGGTGTTTTTTTTTTTTCAGAAATGATGAAATTCGGAATTAGTAGGTACCACAAAAACTAGGACAAAAATGTTATCCCAATGAATATTGGTACAAATATTTCATTTATAACAAAAACCAAGACTCATAGCAGCCTATAATAATATTTTAGGTGAAAGGGTGTTTTTTTTGGGAAATAAGGAAAATCCGCGACAAGTCATATAAAATCAATCACAACAAAAACATTACTGTTAAAAAAAGAGCCAAGAGCTGGCACAAAAAGTAATTAGATGTAAAAGTGTACCAAGTTCTAAAGTTTGGGTTCAAATTCTTATCAATAAAATTTTGATTCTTCTCTTGACAGTTTTTCTTTTAATTAACGATTTTTAAAGTTATTTCAAAAATTTCCAAGTAAACAATAAAAATTTTATTGATACGAATTTGAACCCAAACTTTAGAACTTTTTCCCTTTGTATAAACCACAAGTCCTATCACCGTGTAAAATGTCAAGTTTCTACGAAAGCGTTAAGTTCTCCATAATTTTGATGATCTGTCAGTGAATCAGTGAGTGGTTTTTGTGATTTTTGAGCCTTGTCTTCCCCATGCGAATGACAAATAAAATAAGTCTAAAATTTTTTTCATGTGAAAAAAGTGTTTTATTTAGGTGGTAGAGAAAATGTTGGTATATTGAAAAAACTAAATAATAATAGTGTTATTCTATTGAATTTCAGCACTTATGTTACTTTTGAGATTGGAAACAAGAATCTTGAGTATCTTAAGAATATCATGCTTAAAAGGGTGTTTTTTTGACTGAAAACTAAATCGATGGACCACCCTAATGAAATTTGGTAAAAATTTTGCATTTGGGATAGAAAACAACAATAAAGAGTTTTCATAATAAAAATTTAGGTGAAAGGGTGTTTTTTTTGAAGCGACAAAAAAATTAAAGAACTATGACAACTACACTCGCAACTGCTAACGTCAAT
Source organism: Episyrphus balteatus (assembly GCF_945859705.1). Lineage (NCBI taxonomy): Eukaryota > Metazoa > Arthropoda > Insecta > Diptera > Syrphidae > Episyrphus > Episyrphus balteatus. Next base: position 35,016,572 of record NC_079135.1, read on the forward strand.
TTGAATTCATCGTTAGGGGCAGCCTAAGAAGCCGAAAATCCAACATAAGCCTCGAATCCAAAGCAAAAAAAATTTGTACGAGCTCTTCGAACAAAAAAAGAATTTTGTTTGATCTTTATGCTTAGCTGGGAAGACAAAGTACCTTTGGAAGCCCGCTTTAGATAGATTCACACACTCCGGACCTCTATTTGCAGATTTATTCGCACCAAAAGTTAAGCTCACGCATATTTTCCGATTTTAGGCTTTGAAATAGCCACCTAAAATAAGTTTTCAATTGCGGAGGTATTTGAATAATTAAGTTTATTTTATTTCCGAATATTAAACCACCTACACATGCACGTAAAAATTCTTAAACCGATTTAGAAACCTGAAACTTTTCTTATTTTATTTCATTGCAAGTCAAATTTTTTTTTTCAAAATCTGATTTAACATCCTATTTTTTATTTAACAAAACAACATTATCATTCATAAAAGACCTCGAGAACTAAAAACGTTCTAACGAAAAGAAATACTAGATTCAACTTAAGTCGTGATTAAATTAAGAGAAAATATATTCTTTTCAAATCTAAACTCTCCTTGGCATTTAGAGGCTGTGTATAAATATACGAGGCTTGAGATTAATTTAAAATATCTTAACATATAAATTGCAAAAAATTCTATTTTTAATTCTAATTAAAATAAAACCTGCTCCAAGTGTGTAATGTATAATGTACACTGTATATGGTTTATACCAGAATAATTATTATGCTAACCTCACGATTTATTTCAATGTTAACTTTTAAGACAGAAAAAAAAAAAAAAAACAAATAAATATAAGAAAAAACTTAATTGAGAAGACTTTCAAATGCTTCATTATAGAACTTTGCCACATTGAACTGTTGTCGTTTTAAAATTGAATTTAGCAAAAGATAATAATAAATCTTTAGAATGCGAATTATCAACTTCTATAGAGCTCAACCTTTAAGCTTTGATAAAACATATTGCATAAACAAAAAGAATACAGAAAAAAAAAACAAACACAAATTTGATTACCCTGATAAGCTTTAGCTAGTAGACGTCTAGACGCGCCCGATGCCGATCAATGTGCCAAAGTAAAACAAGATTTGTCGTCAATTTAATGTTTTTGTTCACACGGGATTGTATAATGCCTTGTGGATCAAGTTTATGTATAAGTTTGACGTGTATATCGGATATAGGTGCAATAGTCGAAGTCGATTGACAACTTGGATTCCTTTTTAAACGTGATTGTTAGTTGTAGTAGTTTCAGAGATATCTCTAATGTCTCTGAGTTATAGTTTTTTTTTTTTTTTTTATTTTACTATTCGAATGGGCTTTGGAACTGGATAGTAACAATGCATTGACGGGTGTTAGATATTTTGATTCCATGCAATGAATTAATTTTTTTTCTAAGAAAAAAATATGTCTTTGGAAAAATAACAATTTCTCTAAAAAATATGTATCTAGGTACTATACAAATTAATTTAAAATTTAAACTTAAGCGTAGTACTTCTAACACTTATTTAAGACAAAAGTCACTGATAGTATCTTTTTTTGCAGTCTCTCTGAACTTGTGAAAAATATTTTAATATGTCATTTCTGTAGCCTAACATGCAGAGACAAAATTCAGAAGCTTACATAATTTCTATACATTATAAACATTGTTCGATTAACATGGGCATTATGTACAACGTTATTCAATTTAAAGAAAAATATCATGTTATATCAACACAAATAAAACTGTACATTCTTTATACCTACCTGATGACATTGTTAAATTTACACGGTAGCACATGTAATTTCATCATAAGTTAATAGATCACAATGCCCCTAGATAAAATGTAGGTATGTACATTATTGTATTGTTAAAACAAAAATGTATCTATTAGATTTTAAAATGCGTAAACTGATGAATTAGTACCAAAGACAAAAGTCAACTGCACTCTTTTCGCAATTGTTTTCAACAGTAGTTGGTGATTTTTTTTTTTTTTTTTCTTAAATGAATTTAATAGTATGTATAAGAATAAATACAGATAATTTAATCAAAATTGAAATTGATTTCTTGAACTCTGCCTTAAAAAAAACACTTTTTCCACTTAATGAATTTGAAGAATTTGTCATTCTTTACTTAAGAGAAAAAAGTCTATTCCATCGTTTTATTCCAGGCTTTTTTTGCTGCTTAAACACAGGAGAATATTGTTAATTACAGTGAAAAATGTAATTGTTGGTTCGACATGGTTAGTGGGTTTTATTAAATAGTTTAGTGGAGTTAGCCTAAAACTTTCTATTCTTAAGTCTTAAAATCTTATATCAGCTTTCAGTTTTAAAAATTTTGAATTTATTGGTTTAAACATATTGCATTTGTAGGTACTCGAAAACCTTTACCTTTTTTAATGTTATTGATTTATTCGAATTTTTTTTCCGAAATAATTTTGCTTTTTAAAATTCTTTTTTGTTTTTCAATACCTATGTAATTTTTAGTTAGTATTCCAGTCAGTAAAAATAATAAAAATGCATTGGATATTTTTTGTCAGAAAAAAATTAAACAATTCTTTTAAAGTGTTATCTCATAACTGACTTACCTTCTTCGAATGTTATCCGTTTGATCTTTACTAAGACTATGATTACTTCCATGATGATCATCAATTTTAAGAGCTGCAGCCAAATCCTCACGGCTTTTGCTCATTGTCTCAGATAATGGATGCATGATTGGAATGTTTGGTGTGTTAGTGTTGGCTTATTTTGTAAATCCTTCAAATAACGGTGTAGTAAAATGAAACATTTTTCGTTTATATTTTGTCTGACAAAATGTTTGTTAGATAAGATCTCATATTGCTTATGGAATGAGTTCGAAGAATCTGAAAAAGAAACAAAAAGAAGAAATTTAACAAATATTCAACGAAAACAAAAGATTTGACGTAAAAACTTGATCTTAAAATGAAATTTTTTAACTGCACAAAAAAAAATACTCATTTGTTAAGAAAATTCTAATCTTTAGTTTTCAGATCTCTTCTGAAATATTGTTTTTGATTTTTTTAGATTGCAATGAACAATAGTCACCTGATTTTATTTACATTTTCTCAACCTGTCGCAATATTCATTAACAAAAGAACATAAAACTCAAGGTCTTTCATAAGAATATACCAGGTATACTTAACACAATAACACAATGGGGTTGTAACTAAGCTATATTGTATTGTATTTATATGAAGCTGCAAAAAAGAAAAAAACCGACAAAAATATGTTTTTTGTTTTGTTCGTATAGAGCCGCCCGCCGCAATTGTATTGAAAGGAAACCTCTCTTCCTTCACTCTGTCTACCTTATCCCTTCTACATTATTTATAATAATTATCTTTACAAAAAAAAGAAACAAAATGTGTGCAAAATAAATATGAAAAAAAGTTGAATTTAAAAAAAAAAATCAACCCCTATTCGAGTCCACCTGTATGGATGTTGAAGAAAAAAATATATTTCTTTGTTCTCTTCCACTGTCACTCTATTTACCTCTGCCCTAAGGGTTCAAGTTGACATTTTGATGTAGGTATGGAAAGGGAACAAATGCAAAACGACTTAATTACTAAGAAAGAATCTCCATCAGCCATAATACGAACAAAAAGATTAGGTGAGGTTTAATGGAATGAAAACGAAATTCACTACCTCTTGCATGTCGTAGAGGCTTGCTGTTACCAGAGTGATGGTAAAAAAATATTATTTTTTTTTAAACTAAAATATAGTCCCCTGGAGTGGAATATTTTGGAGAAAATACGTTAACGACAAAAGCTTCATGAGACTTCGTTGAAAGTGAATATGGTAAAATGTCAGATTTTTCAATTTAAGTAGTTAAATGTCTGAACTTGAAACTGCAGTCTAATCTATCATTTATCAATAATGGCAAATTTGTTTCTAAATTCAAGAGATTTCGATTTTAGATTGACTATATGAAATATGAATATAAAATTTACAGAAATATTTTAAACAGACGTAGGTCGCGTCGATAAAAATCCTAAAACATTTCTAAAAAATTGTCATTTTTGAAAAAAAAAATATTTTTTTTTATAAAATTATCTTGAATCAACTAATTTGAATTAGAAAATCCATTTTCCGATGAATTTTTCCAGATTAATCAATAAAAAAAAAATTATCTAATTTTCCAAACAAATTCATGCTGTGCTATTTTGAATTTTTTTTTTTTTTCTCAAAAAATTAAATTTTTTTTCCAACAAAATTCCATGCTCTGCTAAAAATTGAAATGAAATATTAAATGTGTACGGAAAATGAGAATATTTTTTTTATTGGAAGATCTCGGAAAATTATTTGAACACCAATTTGACAAAAAAAAGCATTTTTTTCATAGAAAATTAATTTTTTTTTAAATTCTGCTCACCTGGCACTATACACTTGCGTTAAAAAATATTGCACTCTATTTAAAATTATTAGTTGTTTAAATTATGTGCACCCCCAAATTTCGAGGCATTTTTGCATCATAGCTATTAGTTTAACATATTCACGATGAGCTTGATGCTGATCAACTAATAATGAATGAATCCACAAATAGTCCTTAAAGTACTCGTTCCTTCCTTCGAAAGCAAATAATAAAAAGTTGCAAAAAATAAATAAAAATACATTCAGTGTTTATGCAGGTGTGGCATGTTCTTGGTACCTATAAGAGAATTGAAGAACCCTAACCTAAACCTACCAAAATCTATTATTAGTTATTTTTCATTATTTCGTCTCTTTTCTTGAAAATAAATGCAAAAGATATATCTACCTGTACCTGTGCATAAAACGCAGTATTACTGATGTCCATTTATAGATTTTGTGTGGGTGACCCATCTGAGGCGTACAAAAAAAGTACTCCCAAGTAGGACGAACCTATTTTTCTTAGGAAGCCATACCTATACAAAATATTGTAACAGAATTCATCGGATTTTTAAACCAGCAAAGGTACAACTGTATGTCTTATATACTGACTGACAACAGAGTGCATTCGATTTTATGTCACTATGGCTTTTGAAGATTTATTTTTTCTTTGTTTTTGTTTTTTTTTTCATGTTTTTGTTATTTTTGTTTGCTGACCCTTTTTCTTGTTTTATTTGAATTTGTGTTCTTTGCGTACTTTGAAACTAAGAATTTCTGACGCACGTTGGTAGCTAGTAATAGTTTAGGAAAAAAAGTTGCATTTTCATTTATTAAATTTCTTTGTCTTTCTTGGTCAATATAATTTAAAAAAAAATACTTAGAGTTGATAAATCCCGTAAGAAAATTCGGTCCCGAAGCAGGCTAAAGCAGGCTCTAATAAACTCGCAGAATAAAGTATCAAAAGCATCAATTTAGTGGATCCAGAGCTAACCCAAACGAAAATCGTTTCATACACTACATTTTCGTTGGCCCAACGAAACTTTCGTTGGCTCAACGAAAATATGTGAATTTTCGTAATATGAAAACCTTCATCAATCAATGAAAACGTTTCATACACTTTTTCTCCCTTTTTAGTTCCAAAAAAATCCAATTTAATGAAAAGATTCATCAATTAACGAAAAATTTCATACTCATTTTAAAGAATAAAAATAAGAATTTTTTCCTTACTTTATCAAAGTTTTAATTAAGTAACGAAAAAATTCATTAACTTATGAAATTCAACTTTAACTAACGAAAATCTTCATAAGCTTATGAAAATTCTTCATATACTAATGAAATATTACATCGGCTTATGAAAAATACATAAGTTACGAAAAAAAATCGTTGCCTTACTAAATCTTGCTGGATTTAGTTCACATTAGGTTTTTGTTTAAAAATCTATGTAAGTTGAACTGAATATAAAAAATATTTGCGTATATGAGTCCAAGTCCACTGGGACGAAACGCCAATTTATTAAAAAAAATCAAAATATGTTTTTTTTATGGTTAAAAATTTTCAGCGGATTTTCTGAACTTCAGGTTTTTTAATATGAAATGAATGAAAAATTTCGTAGGTTAACAAAAAAATTCGTAATTCTACGAAAAGAATGCAATTATAATCTACTAAAAAAAAAATAATTAATACAACGAAAAGTTTCGTAAGCTAAAGAATATTTTTTCGTAATTTAATTAAAATATTCATAAAATTAACGAAAAAAATTCGTTAGCTAACGAAAGTTCCTTTCATAAATTAATCAAAAAAATACATTGACTAACGAAAAATATCACCGTGGTTATTTAAATTTTACGTTAATAGATGAAAAAAATTCGTAAAATGATGTAAAAATTCATTAATTCTCGATCAAAAAATTTTATGAAAAATTTCATTAAAATACTACAGTTTTCGTTGATTGATGAAGTTCTTCATTAACGTATGAAAGCCATTTCGTTGAGCCAATTGAATTTTTCTTCGGCTGAAAATTAATTAAATTTTCGTTGGCTCAACGAATTTTTTCGTTGTATTTACGTAAGGATTTGGTTCAGTGTACAAAATGAAATGTCCCTCTCTTAAATAAAACATTAACTTCTGGACTATATATATGCAAACATTAATAAACTTGTATTTTTTTTAAACACAATTTATACTTATGGATATTTAAAGATTCTTTTGTAAGATTGTATCGCGCTACCTGATAGTTCAAATTGTGTAGGGTTTAATACACCGGCGGATCCAGGGGGGGGGCACGGGGGCACGTGCCCCCCCCAGAACTGGTTCATACTTAAAGCACATCAAATTATAAGAGTTGTTAAACTATATGTCTATTTCTGGCTGAAAATGCGAATTTTATTGTTTGTTGCATCCCTTTCCCATGAAAAGCTCCACCTCACAAATAAATAAACGACTATTTGTTGAAGGGTAAACACGAATGTTTTTTCGATTAAAAAAAAAGTGAATTTTCTAAGTGTTTTTTTTTAACTTCAAAGTGATTTTGGTGAAAAATTTTGATATGGACATCGACAATCAAGGTATGAATGGTATTCTAAAAAAAAATTATATATATATGCAACTCTATTTTTTCATACGGAGGAATTGAAGTTCACACTTAAAAAATTTGCACTTTTTTCGTTGTTTTTTTTTAACATTAGTGTTTTTAAAATACCGCAACACTTCACAACATTGCCTATATATTATTGAACTGCTGGATATGTTGAACAAACTTGCATTTCAGAAGTTTGCAAAATATTGCACCCCGAAAATAAAGACCCCTTGAAAAAAAAAACTCCTCAAAAGCGACCCTTACTTATAGATTTTTATAAACATATGTTATTGAGAAAATTTCTCCAGGGATACCTTTAAGGCCCCAACCCATAGAATCCGTTGCGTCCGTTCCGTCAATCCATCCGTTGAAGTTGAAGGATGGGACAGAAAGGGGTGACCCATAGAATACGTCGTATGACGAATTGCTTCTTGACAGCTCACTTCAAATTCCAAGGTGTGTTCGATATTTTATCGCTGAATGTGCACTAAGGAAGTTCTGATGCAAGAAATTTTTAACTATTATTGTTGTTCTTTTTTTTAATAAAATAAAAACGACTAGATTTCTTGTAGGTACTTGCTCTTCAGTTAAAAACAATTTTTTATAACAAATTATGAGTTGTAGGTATGACTTTGGCATAGTAAAATTGAACTCAACAACAGAATGTGAGCATTTAATTGATATAATTTATTAGATATATCATTAAATGTTACTTTTATTACATTTTCTACACAAATATACAATTAAAGTTCACAATTCATAAAATCGGAGAAGAACACAGTTCTTAGTTCTGAAAATCCCCGGTGTGCACTCAGAACCAGAAAATCGAACTGATCTATTGTTGACAACCAATGTCAAAGGATACGACGGATGAAAAAGTAGAAAGTTGGGCAACTTCTTCCGTCGAATCCGTCCGTCTCCGTCCGATCAGTCGCTTATGGGTCGCTTCCCATAAGAACGTGTGTATTTTATCGAGCTGTCAGTTGAAAACTTCGACGGAACGGACGCAACGGATTCTATGGGTCGGGCCCTTTAAAAATATGTAAAAAAAAATAGTGTCCCAAATTTCAAAAGAATAGGCGCATTAGTTTTGAAGTTATGAGGGGCACCGGCTTTGAAAACATTAGTTGTGGGGAGAACGATTTAAAGATTTGAACTCTGGACTAAAACGTTCGTAAGCGAAGTATTAAAATATCCATAACTTGGTCAATTTGGCTCCAATAGACCTACAATTTGAACACAATATTCTTGAGATATAAAAACATTTTAGGTAATGCAAATAAAAAAAAAAAAAAACAAAACTGGGTTTCCCGGGGTAAAAGTATTTTTCAGTTTTTTTTTTTTTGTTATTCTTTTAGAACTTTAATATTTATTAGAATGAAGATTTAAGTATTTGACTTAAAACTACTAGGTCATCAAATAATGGTATAAATATGTCCATGATATTGCAAAATTTTATACAAAATCAATTAAAAAACGTAAACATTTTTTTTCTAAATTTTATCTTCTCAATTTCTCAAGAACTATTTAATGAAACAAATTAAGTCTTTAATATAGCACAGGATTGTACATGATGCATTTTATGATTTTTTATATTTTTTTTTCTCCCGGCTAATCAGGAGGTAAGTAGGTAAGCTCTTAAGTGGCTTTTACTGTAACTAGAAAATGAAAATTTTTCCTTCCGAATAACTTTTTTGTCATTTGGTACCTATTTGATGTGGAAAATGTGTTAAAATATTTTTGGCCAGGTTTTAGACCAAAATTCCGCACTGTGCGTCGTTAAAATTCGCTGCTTGTCAGTCAGTCGTCATTTTATTTCTAACTGTTATTTTTGATTTTTGTTGCCAATCCGTCCCTTGAGCCCCCCCCCCAGAAAAAAATCCTGGATCCGCCCCTGGTTTAATAGATATGCAGTTCGTACGTGAATTTACCTAATTTATACTTCTTTGCCTACGCATCAATTAGGATTAAGAAGGCTAAAAATGGTACTAAGATTTTTCATGCTTGTGTTATCATCACGAACAGGTGCATATTAGAAGCATCATTAAAAAAATATTAATGAAAAACCACTAAAAAGCTGGGTGTAGGTACTTATTTCAGGTATAATTTAATGTGCTTTGTCGGATGGTACGCAGGTAATACCTGACAATTTACTGTCTGAGATTTTGTTACACAATTCTGAAAGAACTTTTTTAAATTGTATAAAAGAATTGGGATTTTAGAATTCGAATTGGGCCTCATAATTCTGTCTGTCAAAAACAATTTGGTTCAAATTTGGTGAATATGAGTTTGGAAAAATTCTCTAGAAGAGAAACTGAAATTTCATTTTTAAAGGTTCTTAAAAATGAAAAATAGACTAAAACGTTTAGGAGATATTCAAAAAAAAATATGCACTGAAAAATTCAAAATCGATTGCTAGTAAAGAACTCGAGGTGGGCAAACAACAGAAGTTTGAATTTTTGATAAATAGTAAATTTAGGGGACTTTGAATTTTCCAGTGCAAATTTTGTTTTTTTTTTAATATCTACTAAACGGAAGGTGGACATACGATCTAGACAATTTTTTTCATTTTTCAGACTACTCCCTATAAAAAAAAGAAGGGTATACAAACGAAAATTTTGGGTGGACAATAGGCTGGGTTACAAATGTATGGAAAAAATTTTTTTGCTGATTTTTTTACGGGCACAGTGATGAAAAGGTGCCAAACTGTGAATAGAACAATAATATAAAGTTTGGTTATAATCAGACTTTATCTTCTGCCTCCGGTTGCCCAGCCAAGTTTTCTATGAACTTTGGTCCTAAAACCTTAGGAAAAAACTCAGGCCTTTTTCGAACCATTGTAACTTTTGTTTCAATAATGTCAAACATTTAACACTCGTTGTAGTCCAAATCAAGCTCCTCAAAAACTTTCAGCTACGTAGGATTAGTAGTTTCTGAGTAAAAGGCCTTAAAAAATCGCAAAAAGAGTAGCTGATTTACTCACTAACACACTAACTAACATATTATGATAAAAATTATGGCAAACTTCTAGTTTTCATAGAAACTTGTTATGGTCATGGATCTTGAAGTACATACAAGGAAAAAAATCGAAAAATTGAAATTTTACATTCAGGGGGCGTGGTAACCGCCCATTTTGGCAGAATTAATATCAATTATTAAAAAGTATACTTGTGAATACCCTAGAATCCTGAAACTTGGTAGAATTGTAGTTAATGCAAAGGAAACATATTCAAAATTTGCGATTTTCTACCTTGGAGGCGTGGTATCCCCTTAAAAATAATAAAAGAAATATATAATGTTTCATAAATTAATTAACAAGTCTTAGAAAAATGTAGTTTTGGTTTTTTTTTTAATTTCTCAAAAACGACAAAACATTTTTGCATCCGGTTTTCTGTTTTTGCTTACAAACAAATAAGAGCATTGAATTTTGAAAACATAAATAGTACTTAATCACATAAAATTAAAAAAAAAAAAATTAGTTCACAAATTTAATAAAATTTTTTTTCAAAATTTTGATTTTGAAAATTAATTAATTTTTCAATAACTGTTTTATAAAACAGCTTTATTTGAAAGCAAAATAAAAAAGAGATTTTGGGCTTAACAAAAAGGTATAACCTGTTGTTGTAGGTATAACCGTTGATTTTTAATAATAATTTTTCCTAATTAAATCATTTTTTTTTAGAAAATTGCCCCTCCTGACTGAACGGGGGCGAACATTAATCCCCTCCAATACACATGCTCTTGAATTAGATTTTATAAGAAATGAGATAATAATCAATTAAGCAAAGCATGTGTGGTTTTTAGGCAAAAATCAGCTTTTTCAAAAATTAACCCACAATCCGGAGGCACTTAAAGTTAAAATAATGAAATGAAATTTTAATTATAACCTAACCGAACCATTTAGCACCTTTTAATCGCTGAGCCTTTTTGAAAATCCAAAAAAAAATATTTTGACCCACCCTAGTGGACAAACGAAAATTTTTACAAGTTAAAAAAAAAAAACAAAAGAATACAAAAAATTTCCAATTTTTTTTCACGATATGCATTTGGATTTATTTAAGTTTTACATTAAAAATGCGTGTCCAATACGACAAAATCCGATTTGAAAAATCGTTAAAAATTTGTAATTTTAGTTTGATCCTTTAATTTTCTTACAAAATATCTGCTTAATTCGAGCTAAGAGTTATGGATTTATTTATAACGTTTATAACGATTAAAACTTGTAAAAAGAAAGAAATCTTGTTATAGGTACTTCAAGAAATTTAAAACTCTACATAAGACCCGAAAAAGCTGATGTTTTCAAAATGGGTTTTTCTTTTTCAAAATACATACCTATCAATCATTTACATTAACACTGTCATAACTAAAAAAAAACTGGATTTTCAGAAAACGAGTTTTAAAATTGGTTTCGATTTTTTTTTGTATGTAAAAAGTTAGTTTCTAAAACAAAACTAGTGCTCCTTCTCCATCAATTTTTAATGTTAAGAAATGAGTTTTTGCAGGATTAAACATAACTTTAATCCAATAACTTCTGCATTAATAAATCAAAACTCGTTATTTTTTAGTTATAACACTATTCAAGAAAAAAGTAATACAAAAGAAAAAGCTACAAAAGAATCTCAAGTTTAAGAAGAAAGCTATGTTTTCTTTTGAAAATATCTGAGGATGTTTGGAACAAAAGATGACATTGGCCTTAGTCTTGAAATTGAAACAAAATCAAGATAAGCCACATGTAACCTTTTGTCATGAAAGTGCCCTTTTCTATTTTTAAATGTCATTGGTATTCGATAATTTTTATAGATATGAATATGCTAACCAAGTTCAAGGCTTAAATAATCTAAAGTAAAAGCATTTTAATTTCAAGTAGAGAAATATTCAAAGGAATTGGTTTAAGACAATATTGTCGTCTTCAGAGAACTTAACTTTTGTTTTCTGTGTATTTCAAAAGATAAGTACCACTTTTTGATATCTTAATTATATTTTTATGTCATAAAAAAAAAACTAAAATGCGGCTTAAACATAACTTTTAAAATATATATATGTACATATGTTTTGTATAGATACATACAGCTTTAAAATGCCGTTTTTTATATTCAGTTTTTTTATTTTTCCTAGGTAAGTGAAAAGGAGATAAAATGCTAATAATTTCAAGCTATAAAGGTGCCTACCTAGTACTAGTACCTACTTAGATAAAGAGCATCATCGTAAAACAAATTACACAAAAAAAAAACGGATCCGTAAATAATTTGACTTGTCTCCGGGGGAAAGACAAATTTCTTTTTGCTCTTGAAAGATGTTTTGACAAAGCGATAAGAATCCAGTTAATCGTGTTTTTTTGTTTTTTTTTTTTTGCTATCTATACAAAACAATTAATAACAATAAGTTTCCTCACATGGATACAAGATACAACAGCAAAACAATTATTAAGCACGGTAGCTGTGACGTGTAATTTGACATCAGAAAAAAGCCCCCGCATATTGCGGTATCTATTGTGGGGTCAGTTCTCAGTTTAAGAGTAAATTGTAGAGGTTTGGTATTCCAAACAACTTTGTCTTATTTGGAGAACAGCATTTGTTTTTTATTTGGCTATCTCTCGGTATGTATATTCAGCTGCCCCGAGCTGTTATAGTTACTTAATAATAGATTTATAGTGTATTTTGTTAAGCTTTAGAGTTAGGCTTACAAATGCAATGAAAACCAAAAGATTGTTGAATATAAAAGTGCACCCAACCAGGAAATAAATCGAAAACAAATAAAAAAGCCTCATCAAGATGTGGGAATTATCCAGCTCCATAGAGTACGTACTTTTAAATACACTTGTAGGTATACAAACATACATAAAAACGATACACACAATGGACTATATAAATTCTTTGCTTACCATTGAACAATTAATTAACAAAGACTTATTAATACAACAGGTATAGAATTCAATTATAGGGTTACCATGTGCTTATAATTATTTTATTTAACCAAAAGATATTCTATTTTTAAAAATTTAATTTTGGTAAGTCCTGACTTTAAATTTAAAGTGGACTTTGTTTGTAAATAATGACTTCTTAGAAATTAAAGTTTACTTGTGAATTTTAATTTTTGTGCAACAACTAGTGGTTCCTTTTCCCTTGAAATTAACGAATTAAGTTTTTTAGCAGATAAAATCTTAAGACTTTTGAATTCCTTAAAATTATATACTTGTACCTTGAATGAAAAAACAACTTAAAACCACTTTGATTTGAATTTTTTTCGAATTATTTTCGTTGAAGCCGATAATTAAAAAAATAAAAATAAAACGATGTTAGTTTAAAGTGGGTTTTAATCATAAAACATCCTAATGAAAAAGTAGTTTCAGCTTTGAAATGCACCTAAAAAATATATTGCAAATTTTCAAGTCAAGATTTTTAATGTTAAATAAATCTGCATTGACAAAAATCTAATTAGGGATGAAGGGTTGCCAGATGTCAACAAATTTTTAGAAAAACATAAATAACAATAAAAAAAAAAACTATAATGTGCAATTCAGAAAATTTTAAAGTTTTTATGAATGGAAGAAAGTCACGAATTTGAAAAAAAAAATAGGTGGTTACAGAAGGGTTGCAAGGAGTTACACATAAAATGTTGAAAAATGTACGAAAAAATATAAGATGCAAGGCTGAATTTAGTAAAGACAACATAAGGAAGGTAAAATTCTACAGAAATGATGGATTGAAAATTGTTCTAAAAAAAATTTGGAGTAGCGTTGGTGGGTAGGATTGCCAGATGCCATCAAAATACAAAAATTATAAAACAACAAAGAACACATGTCCGAGGAGGCTAAATCTCCAAAACTTCTTCCATAGTAAAGTAAGTAAGAGAAGTTCGAAACAAAGCCTGATAAGCTATATGAAGCTATGATACCTAGCTTAATCAGCACAAAATCGGTGGAAGCGAAAGTGGAATATAAAAGTATTGCCATAGCCATGTAATAATAAATCTTTTTAAAGTATTATGAAAAAACAAATAAAACTTTTCTGTGCTTAAATATATTCAAGACAGGGCGTGAGCCGAAACATATTTTGAGTCAGAGTCATAGCTAAAAAAAATGGAAATCAAAAACAAAACGAAATACTCATTCCCACAAGTGAAACATCTTAAGCTACAAAGAAAGTTTCCCATTTAAAATGAGATAAAATAGTGAAACTATCATGAAACATTTTTGAAAAATTTATAAACCAAATATTATATTTTTATTTTAAACGTTTTCGATCGAAAAATGGAAAAGTGTTTTTATTTTAACATTTCATAGCGTTCGGCACAAAAGTTAAAGCTCTTTGCGTTTGATAAATGTAAGAAAATACTTATGGATGTAGTAGTTTCGAATGTTCCTTTTTAGTTTTCAACTCTTTATTTTCTAAGACTTAAAATTAGGTATTCATTTCAAATTTTCTTTCTTATCTAAAAGAAATTTAAAGTTAAAAGCTTTTGGCATTTTTTCAAGACGCAGAGAGCTTCCATCAAAACTAAAAATATATTTCCTTTTCCCCAATATAGGTATCTACTGACTTTGGCCACTCAATTTTCTGGTTGTTAATCCTTAAATTTTGTAATCCACCTGGCGTATAAATTTAAAGAACTAACAAATTTGGTAAGTAAGCAACAACAAAAAAAAACGAAAGTAAAAATCCATAAAAGTCGTCGTTTCTCTAAAAAAAAAAAGTACATAGTTACCCAAGAAGTTATACCAAAAATAAAAAAGCCGGCCTTAACCTTGGATGCAAACAAAAAAACGAAATAATCTATAGTTAGGTGCTGCTTATCGACTATATTAATATTTTTTTTTTTAATCAACCATGCTGCATAGGTAGGTACTAATCCATAGATGGTAATGGAAAACCAAATCGCACACCGCTTCTACTGAGCTGTGTCGGTTTAGTTGTGTCGTCACACTTTGAGTATAGAATCGTTAAAAAAAAAATATATTTTATAATTCATGAGTAGGTAGGTATGTACATATATCTGAGAAGCTACAAAAAAAAACTTATTGAAGTCAGCCAACCAAAGTCTCTATACCTACTACGTTTCCTGAATATTTATAAAGAAAATGAAAAAAAAAAAAATAAATACAGAGCTCAGTGTTCTTGAGCCTAAAACGAGTGTTGGCAAATTATGTGGGGTACTTTAACCCCCTCACTCTTTTCAATGTGCAGTAGACTGGTTTTTTTTTTAGTGTAAAATTTTGCACATGTTTATACCTACACACTACCAGAAATACAGACAGTGGTCGTGGTGGTGCACCACAGAGTGCAATCTTCAACTGGAGCTGCTGCTGATTGCGTGTAGATGTAATATGAGTAGGGACAGGCGCAAGGGGGTAAAAGGTGTTCCAATGTTGCAACTACTTGCAACTCTAAATGCACGCAATTTTCTCATAGATAAAAATTGGTATATATAAATTTTTCTCCATCTTATTACCTCAAATATCTGCTGTATCTTAATATCCTTGTGACGTCAAATTTAATTTAAGCCAAGTTATAATCCAAACAATTGCTTAAAATAGAAAGAGATAGAGAGCCAGAGAGTGTAATAGCTTATCGATTTTTCCTTTTGTTTCCTTGGAAGAAGTAAAATAAAAGCTAAATTTCGTCGAGTCGAACGAAAACTTAGCTATTCTCAAATCCGCCGTATCTATACACGGCTCTCGTGTTTTGTTTTTGTGTTTTTATGGTCTTAAAATCCTTGTGGGTATTTTATTTATTTATTTATTTTTTAAGGGGTAGAGGGGGGGAAGGTGTATTAAATTTTTTGTTGGTTGCCTTTTTGGGGGATATTATGAAACACTACCATCACTGAACTTTTTCTTTTCTCATACACATAACCACATCAGGACGATTATGTAGGTAGGTACACATCAATACATTTACAAAAAGCTTCACACACACACACATGTGTGTTGTATAGATATTTTATTGATTTACACACATTCTCACTGCTTTTTATTTCTTTCTTTTTATTTTAACTTTTTTTTTTGCTAAAAAAAAACTTAGAAAAATCCTTGATCTTTTTTCCAAGGAGGTTAGGGTTTCACTGGATTTTTTCTTAGGGCGAATCCTTTTCAAAATGGATTTTTTACCCGTAACTTTGTACACTTTTTGAATTTTTCATAAGAAAATGCATTAGGGTACCCTAATAAAAAACACCTACAACTTAGGTAACAACAAAGACAATTATTATCATCAACCGTTAACGACCGTGATTTTTCACCCAAAATGTTGAAAAACCCGTCCTTTTTCTTATCAATCTCAAAACGAAAGGATATTCCGGATATTGAAGATTTTTTTATATTCAAAATCCAAGGAAAAAATATTTTTTTTTTTTGGAAAAAAAATTACCGTCACACTTTGTTTAGGGAACAAAAAAAAATAATATCTTTTTAACCGAGAAGAGATAGAAAGAAAACCAACGAGACCGTTGTCGTCACAGTCAGTGTGGTGGTTTTTTTCTTTTTGAAGATACACTACCAACCGCGAGACTACCAAACTATGATGTTCGAGACTAAAGAACAAGATGGCGCCCAACTCGTAGTCGGTTATTGAGGAGAAGAAGAAGTTCGTTTTGCGATTCGGATTATGTTGGTGGTATTCTTCTTTTCGGTCGGATATTTTCTCCAGCTTAGCGCAGTGCAAGTAGCACCCCAAGAAGAGATACAGATATACTCTATTGACAAAATTTCATATTCAACACGATTCTGCAATATAATAAATTCACCACACTGAATTTGATGTAATGTTGTTTTTGTTTTTTATCCTACATCATCGAATTCGGATGGATTCGGGTTTTAGTTCAGGTGGGTTGTATTGTGGGAATTGAACTGAGAGAGCCCGCAAGGTAGAGAGCTCAGAGCTCGACTTGAAATGTTTTTGTTTTGTGTTGTATAAACGTGCGAAAGCAATAGGTTTCCTTTTTTTTAAGTTAGAGCAAGGTAGATAGATTTAAGGGGATGGTTGTAGAAAGAGAGGGGAAGAAAACAAGTTCATTACAAAAGGTGTATTAGTGAGAGGACAGTGGTTTTGTATATTGTTGTTTTGGTTTCTTTTTTTTTTTTTTTTGTGGGTTCGTAAAAACGAGGTGTAGTGTAGTAATAGAGAAACAAAAACAATTTTTTTTTTATGTTGCTGGTGCTTGCGGAGGGGAAAATTTATATTTATTGCAAACAGGTAAACATGCAAGGTGATGATGTAGGTATAAAAATGGTAAATTGATGATTGTGGTGCAAAGTTGATGTTGGTAGGTAGTAGGTATAGTATAGGTGAGTCTGAGTGGATCTCAAAAGGTATGTAGTATTATTTCAATTACAGCATTGCCAATTGAAATTTGTTTTATTTAAATTTCAATACGGGGTGTTTGAATTTTAATTAATTTTTAGGTAAATTTCACAAGGTGTTTCACCACCAGGTATTTAACGTTTTTTACGTGACTTAAAAAACTGCTAGAGCTATTTTTGATTTAATTTTTTTTTGATGAACAAAAATAACTAGTTAATGTATACCAATTTTGGAAAATTTTATTATTCCCAAAATCGGCTTAATTTTTTGATAAAAACTAATATTAACTTTTTTAGAGAAAGTCTGAAGTTTTTTTTTTAATAATCATTATTACTAACAGAAACAATCAAGCTATGGATCTTTTCAACTGCTGCATTGTTGGCAAGCTGCACAATTACTGGAGACCCGATTCCATTATACCTATCATTTGTTTTATGAAATTCCTTGAACAAATTAAATGTAGTTATCCCCAAAAAAAATTAAATCAATTTAATTTCAAAACTCTACTACAAGACAGCCCAGGCGATTTTTTGAGGGCTTTTACAAACAGGGGCCCCAAACAGGTTTTCTCCGAAGATGTAAGAAATTGTTCTTATCGCACTTCAATGCTCATCAATTTACTCTCGAGGTCAATTTCGAACGTACATTCAAGTATAGAGATTCTTTTTCCAACCGTACTACACGAATGTTGAACGCATTACCCACCTCCGTTTTTCCATGCAATTTCGAAACTCCAAACCTCAAAATTAATTTCTCCTTTCAAACCCCTCCCTATTTTCATAACGCTCGTGCTGTGTTCATCAGGGGCGTACACACCATTGGGAAAAGTGGGGCGGTGGTGGTCCCAGGGCCCTTGACAAGCCAGGGCCCCGACTGGAGACAATCAAGTTTTTGAAAGAAAAATTATAATGTTATCTTAAGGCGCCAAAAAATGTAACTGGAATAATCGTAGCGATTCTATATCAAAGGGGCTCCCAAATATCAAAGCAGCCCTAAAATTAAGTCTTGTCCCGCGGCCCCTGCAGCTCAATGTACGCCTCTGGTGTTCATCATAGTAAGGTTAGATTAATCCCTTGAGTGCACGCTTATTATTAAAAAAAAGTTTATTGAGACAAATGTATATAATATGTTTATAGAGAATATTTTCACTCAAGCATAAAACAAAGGTTTAAAACAAAGGTACAAAAAACTCGATACATTTTTTAAATAGAAAAATTAAGAGAAAGGGGCTCCAAAACTAGTCCTTCCCCGTTTTCACAAAATGTAGTATTTAGGACCTGGCTTTCTAAAAAGTAAAAAGTTTTAATTCACTTCCTCCATAACAAGCTTTGTTCCCCAGATCAGAATTTTCTTTAACAGCAAAACAAATTCAATCATCTTCTGTTCTAACAATAATTGAATATTTATTAGCTCAGGGAAATTAGTCAAAATATGGGCATGAAATCGCATTTTTCGCGGGACAAAATTTTTTTCATGGAATGTGTTCGGGTGGTTGTCCTTATCATAAAAGTCAATTTGTTGGGATAATTGGAGGTTGGGAACAGCCGCCATCTTGGAAAAGAGATTGGTATCGTTTTTATTGAATAGCTCCATTGTTATTCATTTTACAAAAACTGACAAAGGTAAGACTTATTAACAATAAAATTATCTAAAAACTCAGATACAAAACAATTCCGTGAGTTGATTAAATAAAATTTTATAGTTGGTCAAAGTGCGTGTTTGTATCGCAAGGTTGGGGCAAAATGACATTTTTTCATATATCTGACGAACTTTTGATTTGTTTGGATAATTCTCCAAAAATGAATAATAGTATTTATAATTATCTATAAAATGAGACCACAATCGTTATTGCGACCATCATATTTTAGAAGTAATCTAACTCCGAAACTCTCCATGTACTAGTCAAAAGTGAGAAAAAAGCTAGTTTTTTGCTAGTAGGCCGAGCAAATTTTGGGAGTAGAGGTACAACCAAAATATAAGTACGCAGTTTTGCAGCCATACGCGTCTTAATATCGATTTCAAATGTCTGACAACTCTAATTTTGTGCTTTATACGGTTTTTGGGGGGTTAAATAACTTAACTTTTCCACTTAATGTGAATGGGCTAAATTTATACTATTTCCAATTATAAATATAAAAGCTGATGCTCTATCATTTTTCCTAAATCTCGACACCTCAATCTCTGCGATCGGGTTAATAGAACTCACGATATAAGCTTTTTTAACTAACCATGTCACGCTTTTCAATTCAAATAAACAAACAAAATCTAAACAAAAAAGCCTCTAAAACATAATCGCATCAACGGCTTATATCTTGAGTTCTATTGGTCACATCCTCAAGATTGGGGTGTCTAGATTTAGAAAAAATAATAAAGCACCAGCTTGTATATTTATAATTTCAAAAAGTATAAATTTAGCCCATTCACATTAAGTGGAAAAGTTAAGTTATTTAACCCCCCAAAAACCGTATAAAGCACAAAATTAGAGTTGTCAGACATTTGAAATCGATATTAAGACGCGTATGGCTGCAAAACTGCGTACTTATATTTTGGTTGTACCTCTACTCCCAAAATTTGCTCGGCCTACTAGCAAAAAACTAGCTTTTTTCTCACTTTTGACTAGTACATGGAGAGTTTCGGAGTTAGATTACTTCTAAAATATGATGGTCACAATAACGATTGTGGTCTCATTTTATAGATAATTATAAATACTAGACTGGGCCAAAAAAAAAAAAATATTTTTTTTTTTGAAATTAATATCGAAAATCTTGTTCAGGACGATGAAAAAAAAATTTGGTGAAAATTTGAGCCGTTAAAAAAAATTTTAAGAGGTCTATCATCGGTGTTTTTTATTTTTATACATGATATGACGTTTTACAACAGAACTGCTAGACGATCAAAGTAAAAAAAATTTCTGTTCATTTTTTCTTATATAAAATTAAATTTCCTACAAAAAAGATCTTATTGAAAATTTTCGTCAGACGAGCCGTATTCGAGTAATTAAGCTTTTTAAATCGAAGTGTTTTTTCAATTTGACTGTTTCACTTTGGAATTTTGTGATGAGCAAATAAGTGAATAAAAAAATAAAATCACGACAGATTCTTATAGGAAATTTAATTCTCTACAAAAAAGGTCTTGTAGTAATTTTCCCTAAATTGAAATCTAAAAAAGTTATTCACGATTTAAATCGAGAAAAAAATTAAAAAATCAATTTTCAATTTCAAAATTTTCTAATTCACTGAAAATTCAATATTTTCAAATTAGCAAGATGTTTTCTTGTAGGGAATTAAACGTTCTATAAAAAGTTCCTTGGCAGCAAATTAATTGCTTTAACCGTTAAGAAGATATTCGTATCAAAACCAATGCCCACTGATTTCAATAGTTTTCTTATGACAAGTATGCATTTGCGATTTGAATACGATTATCTTCTAAACGGTTATAGCAATTAATTTGCTGCCAAGGAACTTTTTATAGAACGTTTAATTCCCTACAAGAAAACATCTTGCTAATATGAAAATATTGAATTTTCAGTGAATTAGAAAATTTTTAAATTGAAAATTGATTTTTTAATTTTTTTCTCGATTTAAATCGTGAATAACTTTTTTAGATTTCAATTTAGGGAAAATTACTACAAGACCTTTTTTGTAGAGAATTAAATTTCCTATAAGAATCTGTCGTGATTTTATTTTTTTATTCACTTATTTGCTCATCACAAAATTCCAAAGTGAAACAGTCAAATTGAAAAAACACTTCGATTTAAAAAGCTTAATTACTCGAATACGGCTCGTCTGACGAAAATTTTCAATAAGATCTTTTTTGTAGGAAATTTAATTTTATATAAGAAAAAATGAACAGAAATTTTTTTTACTTTGATCGTCTAGCAGTTCTGTTGTAAAACGTCATATCATGTATAAAAATAAAAAACACCGATGATAGACCTCTTAAAATTTTTTTTAACGGCTCAAATTTTCACCAAATTTTTTTTTCATCGTCCTGAACAAGATTTTCGATATTAATTTCAAAAAAAAAAATATTTTTTTTTTTTGGCCCAGTCTAATAAATACTATAATTCATTTTTGCAGAATTATCCAAACAAATCAAAAGTTCGTCAGATATATGAAAAAATGTCATTTTGCCCAACCTTGCGATACAAACACGCACTTTGACCAACTATAAAATTTTATTTAATCAACTCACGGAATTGTTTTGTATCTGAGTTTTTAGATAATTTTATTGTTAATAAGTCTTACCTTTGTCAGTTTTTGTTAAAATGAATAACAATGGAGCTATTCAATAAAAACGATACCAATCTCTTTTCCAAGATGGCGGCTGTTCCCAACCTCCAATTATCCCAACAAATTGACTTTTATGATAAGGACAACCACCCGAACACATTCCATGAAAAAAATTTTGTCCCGCGAAAAATGCGATTTAATTTACTAATTTCCCTGGGCTATATACCTAACAGTTAACAATTTCTATCCCCAAACAGGCGCGGCGTGACCATATATGTACATATTATTAGAAGACAAATAAAGAAAAAAAAAACAGGAATCATATCAAAGATCGGCTCAAATATATCTCCAAGCATAAACTCCAAGCAACAACCCAAAATGACTCATCGAGTAGCCTCTTGAATATACAATTAAGTTAGAATCAAAACCGGGAAACCATTATGTACGAGTATCTATATGTATTATAATGGGTCTGTTCCAACAACAGGTAGAAAACATACTTATCCCATCTTTTCCCCCATCATTGATGTGTTATTATATTAGAGAGATGTTCCCGAAACTATTGGATCTTGATCAACATCAACTAATTCATTATATAACACAATTTCTGTGAAGATGAAAGTATAAACAAGAACCTTAAAATAGCCCCTGGAGGTTCGAAGTCTGCGTCATCGGCGAGGAATCGTTTGGATGCATATAAATCTCGATGAAGGGCTCTGTCATGCATGGGACCTGTTTTAGTTCTTTGCATGTGAATATTGAACGGACAAACTTAAATAGTCTGGTATAAAAAAGTTGGAAGTTGGGAATTCATTTGACATTTTTTTAGAAGTGCCAATATTGTTAATGGGTCTTATACTTTCCTCTGTAGAATCAAATACTGAGCTCTTTGGCTTTCTAAGTAGTTAAAGGATTTGGATTTAATTTCTTCTACAGACATTTTTTAACTTTTCAAATCCCTGCTCTTACTAAACATAAATTCCGTTATTACGAGTTATACTGACAAAATCATTTATAATGTACCGAATGTACAAGCAAATAAACCCGAACGAAATAAAGCTGATGTAAACGGGCCCTTAATAACGCTTAGTGCCCTTTTGGAGAAAAATTGAATATCTTGTGGCGGTGTTTCGGCGGAATATAATTTTTACTCCGGTTATCGGATACATTCTTAACAAAACAAGAGACCTCTTAGGTTTTTGAGAATCAGAGTTCAGAGATATAAGAATAAATACGAAAGGGTAGAGCTTAATTTTCAAATTGTTAATTGGAAATGCTGTCTATGAGAAATTGAAAAATTGTTAGACAACCTTAGGTAAGTTTTTTTTTAAACCAGATTAAAATTACAATACATACGAAAATAGAACGAAAAACTTTACAGCCAAGGACTTATTGATTCATTGTAGGTACTATGTCAGTTGGCTATCAAATAAAGTCCGTGATGATGGAGTACCACAGGGCAGCCACTAAGGCCTTATACTCTTAATTTATTTGATAAATGACCTACCTTTAATTTCTATCTAGGTAATCAGATTGTTGTCTTTTCCTGATTATACGAACAAAATGTAACAATACCCCCTTAACTATAAAAAGGTAGCGCAACAGATTTATGGTCAAACGTGAAATAAAATTAAAAAAAAAAATATATAAATTTAGGTAGGTAATCCTATAATTGACGAGGGTCCAAATTCAGTGTTTTGTTTACTTGATTCTTTTTCGATCCTTTATTATTGTTTTTTTTTTTTTACTATCCCTTCTTCACAATATGAAATTATGCAGTTCTAAATCATGGCAGGTATAGAAAACACAAAATTAATGGCCAAAGTCCAATAAATGTGTTTGTTTCAACCTGTTTAGTAAGGTGATATTTCCCACGTCTTTTATTTTTTTTTTTTTTTTTGTATGTCCTTTTTTTGAAGGGTTGATAATAAACATGAAATATAAGTCCATTATATGGTTTTTTTTTTATTTCAAGTCTATAGGTTTTAAAATTATTAAATCTGTTTGATTGTTTAGAAAGAACTTTGCAACTTCCATAAAATTGATTCTATTGTGAATAAAATCCTTTTGACCTTAAAATTGATGTTTTTTGTACTTATTTCTAGTCAATTGACACCTTTTATCTGATATCGACATTACAAACTGGCTGGTCTTCAAGCAAAACACTAACTTGTGTATGACTTCGGTTAGGGAAAAATTTAGGGAAAAAAGTTCAAAAAATTCGGAGTAGGTTTTAACAACACAAATGAGACTCTGAAACTTTGAAACTCTAGAGCAAGTTAGTTCAACGGAGTCCAAGCCCTAAATAAGGGGCCTATATGAAATAAATTGCACGACTGGGGTCGCACGTACTTGCTCTTATGCTTAAAGTAACTATAATGTTAAAGCTTTTTATTCAAGAAATTTAAAATTTGATATTTTGAAGAAATTTCATAAGTAGTATAAAAAAATTAAATCTGTTTTTATAATTAATAAAACACCGTTTTAAAATATCTTAAAAAAAAAAAACAAATATGCCATTTTATTTCTCGTATAAAAAGGTATTTTTAGAAAAAAAATTTTGAAAATTGTAGGAGCCGTTTTTTAAAAAAATAATTTTTTATATATAAAATTTTTTTAACATTTTTCAAAAAAAAAGTTGGTATGCCATTTTGAAGAAATAATTAATTTACACATAAAAACTAAATTTCAAAATTTTTCATTGATCCGTTTTCAAAAAATTGATTTTTCAAAAAAAAATTTTGAAATATTTTTTAAAAAACCAAAAATGCGTTTTTTGAAAATTTTCTAAAATTTTAATATTATCTTTACTTACACACTTTTGTATAAAAATTTTCATTTAAATCGGGTTAATTTTGTACGAGATATTCAGAAACGAAAAAAACCGTTCTATGACAAGTACCGTTAATAACGGTACAAAAAATATTTTTTTTATTTAAAAAGTTGGCCCTTATGTGTAATACTACACACAAAAATTTTAATCAAAATCGTTAGAGCCGTTTTTGAAAAAAATTACCTTTTCTATTTCCGTTATATGGCAGGTACCGTTAGTTTTGGTCATAAAAAAAAAATTTCAATTTTTCCTCTAGGGAATCACCAAAAACTGCTAACTACCAAGTTTGAAGAAAATCACTTCACACGTTTAGGCTGCAGCTCCAGATAGAGACAGACAGACAGACAGACAGACAGACAGACAGACAGACAGACAGACAGACAGAATTGCCGGACCCACTTTTTTGGCATTCTCCATCATCGTAATGTCATGTAAAATTGTTATCTCGAGTTCGATTTTTTTTACGAATCCTAAACTTGCCCTATAGTACCTATATCGCAAGTAAAAAAATCAAGCCATCCTGATCTAAAAATGCTTTTCTTCTAAATAATTATAATGCTTTCCAATGGTAAGTTTCCGGGTTGCAGAAAAAAATCCATTCCTCGTTAAATAAAAATTAAAGTTTTTTTTCTTACTAAGCAGTATTTAAATTCTTAAATTTTGTTGGCAAAGAAAAAAAAAAAGATACCCACCATTCATAGGTTTCTGTATAAAATATATATCACAAAAACTACGCGTATAAAAATCAACCCTCACATTTTCACCCTCTATTGCACATTACTATGACAAACAAATAATATCGACTCGAATTCTTGGAAATTTCATCTGCAAAATGTCTTCACACAAAAAAAAACAAAAACAAAAATACAACAAGAACCAAAATGGACAAGAATACACCAAAAATACAGAACAGGAAAACTATCTAAATAATATATATTTGAGGGTAAGAGGGTTGAAATGGAAGCATCGAGATTGGAAAATGTATCTGAATGAAATTATAGTTTTGTTGTAAATTGAAATGCCATTCAACGTGAAGGTTGCAAATATATGCGCTTGTGCAGTGAGAATACAACGCCGACAACCCTGTTTGTCTAATACATCGTGGTGAATTCTTTACAATTATGTTCTTCTACCCCTTCTTGTTTTCGGAGATATGCTACTACTACTCTTTTGTGTTTTATGATTTCATTTGGAAATCCTCCCCTTCAATTCCCAATCGAAATTATGTTTCAATTGGATATTCTCTCGGAATAGTGGGATCACTGGTTCAGTATTCCTTCATTAAAATTAAAGGAGGGAAATAAGTACACACATACCTAACCTACATGCGTAAACCTTTAGATACAAATAAATTGAAAGTACCTATTCGTATCTTTGAAATCAGGTGTTTTTTTCTTGATAAAAATTATTTATTTTCGTTATGATTTAGTTTTGTATTATTATTTCTAGTTTAGGTTTGAGAACTTCTTAAAGAATCAATCAAATCAATCCTATTCCTTTCACAGTAAGTGCCGGTTTGTTCACAGTCGATTATCTTTTAATCAAGGATTATTCCATACAAAAATCCTTGATTAAAAGATAATCGAGTGTCAACAAACCGGCCCTAAGACCAGTTCCAAAAATTGAAAATGTCTATACCTTTACAATGTTCGTTTTTTTTAATAAGTGTTATTTGACAGTTATTGCCTGGGAACGAAGGCCTATTTTTGCACACAAGACTATGAGGACTAAGGAGCAGCTTCAAAGAAAGAAGTTTTCAATTTTTTAAATAATTTTAATTTTTGACGTATGTATACATAAATTTGTTGATTGTTTGTCACATGTGTACAACTAATGACTTGCGACCTCCGAAAAATCCATAAAATCAGTACAACTTCATACAAATCAGTACTTTTTCGATAACCATCAAATTTCGTTTTTCTAGATCTTTTTTAATTCGTTAGATATTTCAGCGTCTTTTGAGCGGAAACCATAAATCTTACAACAAAAAAATAGATAATTATGCGGAGAAAAAAAGGACACCTTAAAATAAGATGATCTTTACCTTAAATCCCGCCACCTTAAAACAATACGATTCCCACTTAAAATAAGTGGACTCCACTTAAATTTAAGGTGTACTACATTTCATTTTAATGTGAATATTAAATAAATATATTAAAAAACCGACAAAAAAATTTTAAATTATAGGTAGTCAGACTTAAGCTTTACTTGCAGTTTATCATTCATTCCAACAGTCAGATAGCACGATGGTAAGGCACTCGCCTAGTGATCCAACAGTTGTAGGTTCTATCCTTCTTTTTTTATTACAATGTCTCCACATAAAAATAAGATGATCTCCCGCTTAAATTAAATGGATATCTATTAAATTTGCGGATTCAAGATCTGTCCGCTTAATTTAAGACGAAAGTTATCTTAGCAAAAAACTATGCAGAAATCCGCTTAATTTAAGATGGCATCCGCTTATATTTAGGTAGTTTTTTGTCTCCGTGTTAGACGGTGACGTAAGACCGCATAAGCCCTTTTCAATTATAATGGAAATTAAGACCTGGCAACGAAAAAATTAGAATTCGATACATGGAAAGACTATGAGTTGAAATGTGTTTTCAAAAAAAAAAAAAAAAAAAAAACAAGTTATTAAATGTTAATAAAATTTATCTTGCAACGTCATGCACTTCATAGATATCTAAAAAATTAAGAATCAGTTCGAATTAAAGTTTTAATTTTTTTAAATTTTATAATTAAACTTTTGGCAAATATCCATGAAAACAACTTGATGTACCTAATTTCGGCTTCATAAAAAGTTAAGCACGAGATGGTAAGAATTATCATTTTTAAAAAAACATTATTTTTCTACCAATTTTTGTTCGAATTCACTAGTCAAAAAGTTTTTTTTTTATAGAAATCAAAGTATATTTTTCTAATGGTTTTTTGTGCGCTGAGCTCGAATCCAAAGTCAGAAAAACTCTATCACATCACGCTTTTGAAATATTACCATGCCAAAAATCAGAAAAATAGTGTTTTGGACGTTCAAAATTCAATATATCAAAAACTTTGCACGTAGGAGCTATTCTAGTGCTTGATTCAAATTTAAAAGGTCAATGACCATTAGAAAAGTATAATTTGGTTTCTATGGAAAATTATTTCTCGCCAATATTACTGTCATTTACGGAAAAATCAATCTTAAAAATCGTTTTTTTTTTGTCTTTTTCAATTTTTCTCAATATTTTCTAAAACAAAAGTATAGTTTTTCCACACAATCTTTAAAAAACGATTTTAAGCTAAATAATAGCATTCCAAAATTTTCAAAAATCAAAAATTTTTTCGGTAACTTTTTTGACTGAAAAATAGGCTATTTTTTCAAATTAAACTCGTCAAAAATCCAAAAATTCACTTTTTGCTCAAAAAACATTTTTAATAGATAGAAAACATAACAAAGTAGTTTTTAACAAAGTTTTGTTAAAATCCAACCATTTTTGTAAAAGATAAAAATAAAAAATCAAAAAATCGTATTTTTGCATTTTTTCCTATATTTTTGAGGTTATAGAAAAAAATTGTTTGAGTAAAAGTTGTAGACATTTATACTACCTACAACTTTTGCTTTTGACTTTTTTCGATAGGACGTCTAGTTTTGACAGAAATCGTAAAAAAACATGATTTTTGACACCCGCCCCACTTTTTCGCCCACCCACCCCCTTTCCCCCAATTTTTTTGTGGGCAATTTATTTTTCCCCTTTCATATACCATTTATCCTAAATTTTCCCACCACCCATATGCTGCTAATAATTTTTTTATTTTCAAAAATTATTGGCACTGGTCTATAAGTTTCCACTCATTCGTATCATTTTATCTTTCAAATTTAATTATTATTATCAATAATATCTCCATCCTAGAACAATAAAGTTGTTCAAACACTATCAATATTTATTCCCACCTTATCTAATAAGAATTTGTTTGTCACATTTCTGGAATATTTGATAGATGACACAACAAAACAAATTTTGCTAGAATTGGTAGTTGTAGTAGTAACTTCCTTACACTTAATCGTTCTCTTACCACTTTATTTTGACTCCACATTCTTGTAAAACAAGGTGCACAAAATAGAAAATAAAAAAAAGTGTATAAACAAACATGACAGCGTGCAAGTTTTATGAGTCATACATTCTTCAAGTGGTTTGGGCTATAGCTCTACCTGTTGTCTTTACCTTAGAATCTTACATATCTATTAGAGGTACGTACAATATAACTCGTGTCGTGAGTTGATTGTATATTGTTTAACCCTTTGACGCATGTTCTTTAAGTTGACCAAGCACGTGGTTTGAAAATATTGTGCAGAGATGAGTGTACTTACAATCCTACATACATATGTGTTGGTGCGAAAAGAAATTAATATGCGCCTATAATGCTTAATAAATGGAAATTGGTTCAGTGGTTAGTAGAAAATTAAAACCATTAGAACTTTCTATTTTTCGCCTCTTAATTTTTACTACTATTGTAGTAAAGTATTTAAGTAGTAGGACTTACTACTTAAATACTTCCATCTTGAAGTAATAATTTCTTTATTGCTAGTACTTTTTGATACTATTTTACTACTATTTCCAATGCAACTACTACTTTCTACTACCTTTGTGTACTATTATTGATTGATTGAAGTCATAAGTTCTACTACATTGTTATTAAAATCGTTATTTTATGTTATCATATATGCCATTTAGATAAATACCTTAAGAGTTTGTCGTACAATAAACCCATTGAAATTGAAATATTGACTCCCTCAAAAGAACTGTTGTGTGGATCTTTGGGTCCGTTTTTGGTATGAAACAAAATAATCTATAAAAAGAACAAAACAAAATATATGTTATGTTAGTCTAGCTAATTACAGTTAGTTTTTAAGTAGTACCTTGTACTAAGTCTAAATAAATAAGTCGGTACATAAGTGTATTCCATGTGTTTTCAATAATAAATTTATTACAATTATAACGTTTCAATAATTGGTATTCTGCCAAACGATACGAACATGTAAATACATATAAAATGGTGATAAATTTCTTAAAAAAAAAAAAAACAATGTTTGGTGAATGATTGTGTGGCGAAATTTTTTAGTACACTTCATTTTCAAATCGAAGTCTCAGCTAAGTAAATACACGAACCCTTTGGTGTTATAAAATGTTGCATACACTGAGGCCACAATCCCCCAAATTTAAATTTGAATTTTTGTCTTTTTGAATTTGAAAAACCATTCGGGTTCATGTGTTACTTATATGCTAGTTTGTTTTTTTATTTTTGTTCCGAACATATTCGGTACATTTGAAACTCACCTTAGACATCGTGAATGATTTTTTGTTTATTTCACAACAATACATGTTGTCCTATCAAGGTATCCGTCAGAGCCGAAATTTGTCCGCAGTCATATTAAGAAATGAAATCCCATTTTCGAGGGACTAAATTTGTTTCATGAGAGAATTGAGTCAAAAAAATCCACCCATCTTAAAAAGACGTTGTTTGTTCACCCTAGGAACTTCTTCGTACAAGTGGAGGATAGAAAATCAGCAATGAAGTGCATTGGAGCTGGAGTTGCCCAAGGATCAAAACTTGGTCCCTTCCTCTATAGTATCCTGACGTCAGACCAGCCGCTTGCAAGTGAGTGCGAGAACCTGCTTTACGCTGACGATTCGCTCACATACTACAAGTCCGTCTCGCCAACGATAGCTGCCAGGAAAGTTGAAGCTCACATTCGAAAACTGTATGAGTTCTACAGTAAATGGGGTATCCGGATCAACTCATCAAAATCGGAATTACTGTGCTTTAGACGAACAGGAGGACGAAGCATTCGGTCAGCTGCAAACTGTAGGAGCATCACACTTACACTACCTGATGGTACTAAATTGGCAGCCAAGCGCAACGCGAAGTATTTAGGGATCAACTTTAACGAGCTCCTGAGGTTCAACCTTCACTCTAGGTCTGTCCTGAAAAAAGCCAACTACGCCTTCCATCGCCTTCACCCCCTGATGAAGAGAAGAAACGGATTAAGCCAACCAACGAAACTCCTGATCTACAAGCAGCTTCTTCGACCTGTCATCGCCTGTAGCTTTCCGGTATGGTATACCATTTCCAAGACAGCCATGAAGGAACTTCAAATTTTTGAGAGGAAAATCCTGAGGATCTGCACCGGACTTTACTTCGATCGACAGCGACAAAAATACTACAGCAACGAGCGACTTTACGAGGAAGCAAACATCATGACGTTGGAAAAGTATCTGCTGCAATCTGCAAAGAAACTTGTCGGAAGCATCGCCAACCACCCCAATCAGCTGATGAGAAGCATGAGAACCCAACAACGACATCCCGAACCCAGATACCTTAGTGCTTTGGATATTCTGGATGAGCACATAATCCCAACCGACAACGAGGAAGTAGTTTACTTTTACGCCGATACGCAATCGGCCTACTACCGCGGCTAAATGCCATACCACCCAACCCACCATAATCAATACCACAATTGGACAACCGGGACGGAACACCCCGAGGATAACCTAGTCAGCAGACTTGTAAAATTAAGCCTATTCATGTACTATATTTATATATATTTTATCTTTTATCCATTGTATAAGGTTAGGCCCCATATGTGCCAACAAATTTTATATCAACCAATGTATCTTATTAGAAATAAGTTAAGCTTAAGTCAATTGTATATAGTATGTTCAATAAAACAAAATTGAATTGAATTGTTGTTTGTTCACTTAGAACGCTCACAAAGAGCTAAATTTTTGGTAATTTAACTACATTTTTTTTTTTTTTGATGAGGACTTATTGCTTGATCAATTAATTTTAAGCAAAAATTGATCCTGAATGGATTAATTTTAGGGAGAAAACAAAACAAAAGTGAAATTTAGCTTGAAATCAGGTGTGTTACAAATCATTTTTTTTTAACGCATTTGCGCTCCATTGCAAATTAAAAAAAAAAAATATTTATTGGAAATAAAAAAAATTTGCATTGAAAAAAAAATATTTATTGCAACTGAAAAATATTTGCATTAAAAAAAATCCTATTGCAAACTGAAAAATATTTGCATTGAAAAAAAAAATATTTAATGCAGCTAAAAATATTTTGCAGTAAAAAAAATGTTATTGCAAATGAAAAAAATTGCATTGAAAAAAAATTTCATTGCAAATAAAAAATTTTCTGCATTGAAAAAAATTCAATGCAAAATGTGTGTATTATATATTTTTTTAATACTCGTCGAATTTCTTACAAATTTGAATTTTTCATCCTATATAATCTTTAATACTTGAAAAAGTTTACTAAGCTCACTTAAACTTTTTTTTTTCAAAAACGCAAAAAAAAATTTTTTGAACACCCCAATTAAAAAAAATTTGTTTCATCGATTATTTCTTTTAAATGTTTTAAATGTGAACCCCGCGGTGTCTTTTTATTTCACCATTAAAAATCGAAGAAAGTATTTTTTTTTTGCGCCACCCTAATGCAACACGGTTTACAAATTTTCTGTAGTAAAAAACAACATTTTCGGGAACTGAAAAAGGAAATATTTTTTTGTTCAACCCTTATTTATTTTTGAAAAAAGTACTTACGCAGGCCTGCAAACATTCTGCATAATTGGTGTGTTCATTAATGAAACAAAGCAGAAAGACGATTGTACTAACGCAGATTTCCGACGTTTATGAAATCACCCATAATCTATGGACATTAAGAGAAAACAGCACGCTTGTCGGTATAGTATAAAATTGGGTCTCTTGAAAACAGTGTAAAACACGTTTTACATGTCGCCTCTGAGAGTGAAATTCATACCATAGTCATTATTCAAGTTAAGATTTTTCCAGTCATTTGAGTACAGTAAAAACTATATTTGAGGAAGTTTTTATTTCATGAAAATATTAAGCCCTATCACCAATTTTATGGGAACTTTTTTCCCGTGGAAAAAAATTATCCCGGAAGAAAATTTTCCTATCGCGCATCTCCCACGAATTTTTTTTTACAAATGTTTGATATAATTTTTGTAGTTATTTTGGCAGCAAAACTCTTAACATCAAACTGCCACCTTGTACAAACTTAACGGTTGACCGAATGGTTAAAGCGATGGATTGCCCTCCAAGTTTGGATGGAATCCTATTCTTGACGAATAATTTTTTTTATTTTTATTTTTCATAACAAAATTAAAAATAATTTATCAAGAATTAGTTATCGGGCATCCGATTGCAAATATTTATCTATTAGATTTGAAAAAACAAATTTTTTCCCCCACAACTTACTTGCTCCGGGGATTTTTTTTTTCGCAATAAGCCTGATTTGCATCTACATATTTCACACCATCTGTTGTATTTTTCTTCTTTGTTTGTACGCACATCATTTTGGTTCATCCAAGTCGGATATTAAAATTAATCGACATACATATTTCTATTTTGATAATAATTAAGGAGCTGTGCCGTGATAGTTGTTATAATGGAGGATTCATCGTACTGTGATGTTGTAGATTGGAGTTTCTATTTTGTATGAGTCCTTTTCAGCGGAGCACCTATCATTGGTATTTTTTTCCAAATAGTACGAACATTCAGAGATTCTTTAAAGGGGCATCTAAAATAAATCAATGTAATTAATAGAAAATCAAATAAATTCATTTGAGTAAATTTTAAAAAAATATTTACATTTACGATGTACAGAAATTATGATTTTTCCAATTTTCAGCAAAAGTTAAGATGAGGCCTGATAACATACCTACTCTTTGAAACTCAATTTAATTCTTTCTTCACAGGTAATAAAAATATATATTTCTATTACTCCGACTCCTATAACTCCGACTCCTGCAAGGGTATGGGATGGACACTTGGCTTCTTAAGCCTTACCATTATATAGTAATTTGTGGGGCTCTGAATAATAGCTTGTATAAAATACAAACCTTTAATAAATAAGTAAAACTCTGAATAATAGCTTGTATAAAATACAAACCTTTAATAAATAAGTAAAACTCTGAATAATAGCTTGTATAAAATACAAACCTTTAATAAATAAGTAAAACTCTAATATAAACATAATTTCAAATTCAAGTTTTTTTTTATTGGAATTGGAATCTAAGAAAATTATTAAAATTAAGTGTATTTTCTGTATTTTTTTATTACATAAATTTTTTAAATACACAAATAATAATGTTTAAATATTTATAATAATTTAGGTTATTATTGTCTATAGTTTTGTTTTTTTTTTTTTTTAATTTATTTTGGGTTAAAATGTAGATTAAGTTGGGAATTGAGAATTATATTGCATAAGGAAATACCTTTGTATTAGAATATATATTTATTAAATTCGAAAATAAATTGGTTTAGTACATCTATACATATTTTTTAATAATCTTATGAAGTTGTATTGATACATACTTATATTTCAAGCAGTTTTGTTTTTCTTTTGTTTTTGCTGAATAGGAAACATTATACTTGAATTGTTTTTTTTTTTTATTTCTTTTATATAATTATATAATTTAAATTTATTAATACATATATCTTTTTATAACATCTATATTTTTGTTTTTGTATTTATTATCATTCAAAGGAATAACTTATTTTTTCATAAAACATACATATTTCTATTTTGCATTGTATTTTTTTTGTTTTATTTATATTTAATAATTTTTAATTTTAATATTATTTTTTAATCATTAAATGTCAATTTCTTTACACAGCCATAATCCCTATTAATCAAACCATTGCTAAAATTTCATATTTGTTATGGGATAGAAAAAATATATAACATATAAGGTTAAATAAAAGAGAAAAAAGCGACAGTTGCAGGAGTAAAAAATTGAAACCACTATGGAAAATTAACTTAAGTTTAAATTGATATGTGTGTTGTGTTTTAAATTGATATTTTTTTTATATTCAATTTCCAAATGTATCTAATGGGATAAGAAAATTGAGAATTTTTGTATTATTGTAGTGGAAGGCTTTGGTGGATGGTGGTAATGTTAAAAGCATTTTTTTAAGAAGGATAACCCATGACTACAATGACAATTTTTTGGGGGGTAAAGCAAATGCAAGAAAACTATTCCAGTGTTTTATTTATTTTTTTCAGTGATGAGGAAAAATCATTTTGTGACGTGAATGTAAGGTGCAAACCCATGTGAATGTTTTCTTAGTATGTCAGAGAGATCAACGAAATTACCTTTGTTGTTGTCATTTCATTAAAAAAAAAATAAAATAAACAAATCATACTTATTCACCATAGACGGAAATATTTACTTCGTGGTAAAAAACTTTGACATATCGGTGACAGGACTTCGACGTTGAAATATTCAAAAAGAAGAGCGAATCGTCTGTAAATTTCTGAAATTTCGCAACGGCAAAACAGTGTTTGAATGGATTCCGGTAAAGTATTGAAATAAAAAAATAGATAAATAAATTAAAATTTTAATTAAATCAAATAAATGCGATGTAAAATATTAAGATAAAATTTAATTTTTATTAAATGAAAAATGATTGTAATCTTTACATTTCTTAAATAAAACGTAGCAGTAAAAAAGTCGATGAGTGAAAAAGTAAGAAAAAAAAATAAATCAAAAGAAATACAGTCAGTTGTGTTCTGGCGGTGATACCGAACGGACGTGTTTATGTTTTTCTCTGAAAGTGATAATTTTGGAAGGAACATTAATAAAGCGCTAACAGAAGTTTAACTTCAAAAATTGCGCGACTAAAGAAGTATAACTTCAAAAATGACAAAGCTGAGTACTTAAAAAAAATATAATAATACGAGAAACAAATGAAGAAAAAAAGTGTTTTAAAGTGTAAGTGTAATTAATTGGGCAATATTAAGCGATAATCTATATAATAAGTGACACAGTTATTGGGACATGATTGTGATTCATGTTCTGCATGACAAATTGGACAATGAGGCAGCCTGTAAGTGTGAAGAGGTGAACGCTTCCGAAGAGCCCACTGCTAAAAAGCCGAACCATTGGGTGGAGCAGCGAACAGGAGAGCTGAACAACCGATGTCTTCACAGCAGACACGAATGTTAAATGCTAGTGTCAAAATAGATTTTTGACTCCCAAACAATATAGCCACAAAAGAAGTATTACTTCAAAAATGACAAAGCTGAGTACTTTAAAAAATATTATATATTATAATATATTGTTCCATCAACAGAGAATGACGGAAAAATACAAAATCAAGTGTCAAAGTAGATTTTCACTCCCAAACAATAAGGCGTTGAAAGAAGTTTAACTTCAAAAATTGCGCGAGTAAAGAAGTATAACTTCAAAAATGACAAAGCTGAGTACTAAAAAAAAAATATAATAATACGAGAAACAAATGAAGAAAAAAAGTGATTTTTAAAGTGTAAGTGAAATCAATTGGGCCCAAACAATAAAGCGCTGAAAGAAGTTTAACTTCAAAAATTGCGCGAATAAAGAAGTATAACTTCAAAAATGACAAAGCTGAGTACTAAAAAAAAAAAAAAATATAATAATACGAGAAAAAAATGAAGAAAAAAAAAGTGGTTTTTAAAGTGTAAGTGTAATCAATTGGGCAATATAAAGCCATAATCTATATAATAAGTAGTAAATCGAAATTAAATTATTTACTTACGTGGCAATGATGCTTAAATACATTCCACAAATATAAATGTCATGAAATCGATGTATAAAACTACTATACAATTGGTCTTATGACTAAATAAAAATCACTATAAATTATTACTTGAAACAAAAGGTTGTGTTTTAATATAATTGAAGTTGGAAATTTTTACATTTAATCTTTTTTGCTATTTTTTTAATAAAAAACTAGACGTTATTGAGCCCCAAAAGAATAACTTCAAAAATGACAAAGCTGAGTACTTAAAAAAATATGATAATACGAGAAGCAAATAAAGAAAAAAAGTGATTTTTAAAGTGTAAGTGTAATTAATTAGGCAATATTAAGCCATAATCTACATAATAAGTGAGACGGTTTATTGCTTACAAAGAAAAAAGAAGTGATTTTTAAAGTGTAATTAATTAGGCAATATTAAGCCATAACCTATATGTAGGGGCAGCCTATTCTGGGGAACACCCGGTGACAATAAAACAAACGAAGACAGACAAGACATAAAACCAGACGAACGAACGAACAAAATAGAATACGCGCCCATTTCCACTCATTTCTCAAACTCTCATTTCGCAAACTCTCATTTCAAAAAGCCGCAAGCAACTTAATTCATTTCGCCAACCAAAATTATTTGTTTAAACCTAACCATTATTAAGTCTTTAATAAAATTATAACGTATTTAAAATAGAAAATTTGAGCCAGTGTTTTATTTAAAAAGGAAAAGCCTTGTAGGAAGCCCTAGTTCCTACATAGAGAGTACGGAAATGTATGTATATTTTGGTTAGTAAGTCCCTTGACGTCATTTTACTACCAGAGGATCTTTTCAAAATGTGTACTTTAAAAAATAGCTTCGTCACCAAAACAATAGACTTTTCACATTCCCATTAAATCGACTCTGGGTTGACATTTCTATCCGAACTTCTCGTGGGATCGAAATGAATAATGAAACAAAGTTATTATACAAAAAGAATAATCAAAACTACAACAACATAAACAAACATTTAAACATCGGTAAATGAGCTGCTAAGACAAACATTTTGGGAATTAAAGAGACTGATCGCATCACGAAGTCCTTGACGTCATTTTACTAACGGAGGATTTCTTAGAGTTTTTATTTTATAAAATATGAAAGTCATAACATATGCATAAAACGAAACTCAATATTAAATTAAACTAAAAAAAGCGAGTCACACTTAATTTTAAACAAGTCTCTTAGATAAATAAAAACGCGCTCCATGAACAAAGATGGTCGGAAGCATGTTACAAGAAATGGAACGGAATGAAATTAAAAAAGAAACAAGAATCTGACTGACAGCGGTCGAGTCAGTTTTATGTACAATTTTCAGACATTTCACAAAAATATTGTAAGTAAGTGGATCGTTTTTTTTATACACCAGTGAATAAAAACAAAATTTAGTGAAAACAAGAGTGAACAAAATTAATAAGACAAAGTGAAGTGTTTAGAAAGCCGTAATATCTTGCCAGCCTTAGAGCGAAGGCATTTGGCCGTCATTGGGGCAGCGCAAAAGACCAGGCTGTAAGCTATAGAGCTATGTAAACAACAACACTACTGTTTTATTTATAGAAGCCCAAATTAAGACATCAAAAAAGAGTCAAAAGTGTTTAAGGAAATACAAAAAAATAATATTTTTGAAATAGTCAAATATAATATCTTTCATACAACTACACGTTTTATTTAAAGAAACCCAATTTTAGACATCAAAAAAGAGGCAAAAGTGTTTAAGGAAATAAAAAAAATAATATTCTTGAAATAGTCAAATATAATATATTTTATACAACTACACGTTTTATTTAAAGAAACCCAATTTTAGACATCAAAAAAGAGTCAAGGAAAAAAAAATAATATTCTTGAAATAGTCAAATATAATATTTTTATACAACAACACGTTTTATTCAAAGAAAGACATCAAAAAAGAGTCAAAAGTGTTTAAGGAAATAAAAAAAATAATATTCTTGAAATAGCCAATATAATATATTTTATACAACTACACGTTTTATTTAAAGAAACCCAATTTTAGACATCAAAAAAGAGGCAAAAGTGTTTAAGGAAATAAAAAAAATAATATTCTTGAAATAGTCAAATATAATATATTTTATACAACTACACGTTTTATTTAAAGAAACCCAATTTTAGACATCAAAAAAGAGTCAAGGAAAAAAAAATAATATTCTTGAAATAGTCAAATATAATATTTTTAAACAACAACACGTTTTATTCAAAGAAAGACATCAAAAAAGAGTCAAAAGTGTTTAAGGAAATAAAAAAAATAATATTCTTGAAATAGTCAAATATAATATATTTTATACAACTACACGTTTTATTTAAAGAAACCCAATTTTAGACATCAAAAAAGAATCAAAAGTGTTTAAGGAAAATAAAAAAAAAATATTCTTGAAATAGTCAAATATAATAAGTTAGGGTCCGATGTTTACATTTACCCCAAATGTCAAATCAAGAATATTTGAATCAACGAATAAAGCCTGCTAAGAACTTCGCAACAATATAATGAACATCATATTACTCCAGCATCCGGAATAATGCAACTGATACCCCTAAGATGCAGTGCTCCAGAAGATGACATCACCTTCTGAGAGATTAAGTCATAAGCAACCCTTGTCGGTTATTTTTAATAAAGAATATATTTTTTTTAAAACTTACTCGATGTAAGTGTAATTATAATTTAATATCTTTTATACAACAACACTACTGTTTTATTTAAAGAAACCCAATTTTAGACACCAAAAAAGTATCAAAATGTATTGAAATAAACAATCAAACCACGCGCATAAACTTCGGAAAATGGCAACAATTTTCAAAAATTGCCTAGCAATTGTTGACCGAGAGGATTAAGTGAAACACCCTTAAATCATTTCTGAATAAATTCAATGCGAGCATTACCGACCTACGTAAAAAAGGTAAAACTTTTTTTTTTAATTTGCTAATGAGGTTTTAGTCTTTCTTTCCCGACATCTCAAGCGATAAGGATCATCCGAACTTGTAAGTTGCAAATCAATTTGAAATTGTTTTACGAATTATACATAAAACAAATATAATTTGATATACTTTTAACAAATTAACATTAAATAGTAAAGAAAAGGTGTAAATCGAAGTTGAAATCGATCGATGACAATATACGTCGTTCGAATATAATCTCGAAAAGCCCTTTTTTAGTTGTAATTGTTAGCAATTAATTAACCCAAATTAATATTTATAATTAAAATTCGATTGAAAAGTGTTTGATGGCAATATACGTCAAGCACCAATCATTCGAAAATAGTTGTTTATATTAAATTTAATTAATTAAGTCGTATCCAATAATTGTTAAGAAATTAAACGGATAATAAAACATTTATTAATATAATTATCATCGAGTTCGACGTCTCATTTTTATGAATTTTGAACCTTCGTCGAATACATACAGTCGTAAGTATCAACGTTGGGCAAAAACCATTGATAGTCCAATAAATGAAGCTAAAAAAAAGGGGGTTACCCTACAAAAGGTCCGGTAGTTCTAAATTTTTGATATGTTGTTAGGTATGGTTAGTAGATAGAAAAACCAAATTTCCACAACCACGCCCCCTCCGCCCCCTTCAGCATCACCGAAAAACCATAGAAATCTGGCACTTTTTTCACTTTTATGCCCATAACTTTCTTCTGGTGCATTTTACTGAAAAAAAGTTGTTGGTAGACTTGTAGAAAACATAATTTCCTATGAAAATGACCTTGGTAGTATTTTTATACATCCAAAAACAACGAAGTTATGAAGCTTCCAAAAACATGTAAAATTTCGGATTTTGCAATATTTTCAGTTTCTTGTCACTTAACAGTGCTATAACTCTTTAACAATTGACTTTTACGCAAAAGTCTTCATAATCAATCTTATAGACAATTTAATTACCTAAAATAAAATGTAACCCACTTTGATTTTGTGAATCAAATAACCGAGTTAGGGCTAAAATAGTAAAAAAGTATTTTTGATAGTTTTAGAAAATTTTTTAATTATCCATTAAATGAAGGATTTGAATCCCACAAAAAGTCGGGTGGTTCTTATTCTATATTTAATCAGGTTCTAATGGTAGATTGAAAAAAAAATTCATAGCCACGCCCCCTCCGCCCCCTTAACCATACTCCAAAAACCAATTCTGCATTTTTTTCAGTTTTATGAAGTTTCATATATGAGTTGATGAGTTGACAAGTACGATTGAAGGAGGTTCAGCTTTATTGCTATATACAACAGGGTGGTCCTTAGGAACAAAAAATTGGGGACGTCCCCTAGAGTGGTTCCAAATCAGGAAAAAAAAGCCCTAATTTTTTCAAATTTGTATTCCTAACCCTTCCTGACCATATTTAATTAAGAAGTTTATATCAAAAATCCGCCATTTACCCAACACTGGACACAGAATATCGCCCTTGCTATAGTAACTTCTTATCAAAATAGGGCCAGGAAGGGTCAGAGATAAAAATTTAAAAAAAAATAGGGTATTTTTTTTCCTGATTTGGAACCAATCTAGGGGGCGTCGCACTCAATTTTCGAAAAAGAGTAAAATAAGGACCACCCTAATATACAACTATCAATCGGAAGTTGATACAAATTTAATTTTAATATCTTATTACTTAATTAAAAAAAGTTTTGAAAGCAGAGAATGGTCCTAGTCGTTATAAAGAAATCTAATTACAAAATTCCAGTTGACCAGTTTTCCTATAATTTTGGTTTAAAAACCCAAAATTACAGTATTTATCAACAATCGATTGACAGTTGTAAATCACAATACGGGTGATTATAAAATGGATAATAAAACAGTCAAATCCTGTTTGCCTAAGAAGTATGGAGAAGGTTAAAAGGTTGAGAGTAGTCAAAGCAGCCGCAGGCACAGTTTTGGAAGTCATTCGGTCTAAAGTTTACAATACAGATGAGTACCCTTACCCATCCTCTATTTTTTGAAACTGTAATACTGAAGAATAAGAGTGGCCCTTTGGATAAATGGAAAAGGAAATGTTTGGCCTTATCCCATGCTGTTAAAGCTGCTGCTCGTCCCCGATCCTTCCTTTCCCCCTTCAAACAAGAATAAGTGTATATGTATAGGAAGGTCCTGAGCTTCTCATTTATATGATTACATCCCTTGGCTTTTCATCAAATCACCACGAGGCGCAGCTACTTTAAGTTTCTACTATCATGCAACCACAACCACCCCTGATTCAACTCGAACGTAAGGATGCTTTCTTCCAGTTGCGCCAGAATTAGTATCTAAAGCAGGTACCATAGAGTTTCAAAGATTTTTGAGGAAGACATCGACTTACTATACCTAGGGCAGAGAACGTGTATGTACCTTCGAAAACCTGGGAGGATCAATTTATCTGATGAATTCTCCATTTTTCACATTCAATTCTATGGAGAACGTCTCATTCATGCCATAAGTGAATGTGACACCACCTCAAACATCTTTGTTTTCGGAAAAAAACAAATTTTGCAAAATGTTTCAAAAACCCCTCTGCTCTTGAAGCTGCAGAGAAGCTAAGGACCCAAATGCCAGAGATCAGAAAGTATCGGAGGCGGAAGAACATATCTTGTTGGCTTTATATGGAGAGGACAGTAGTCATATCTCTAAGCTCTCTTCGATATTTCAAATTTATGAGCAGTTCAACTAACTTAATTTGTGCAAACTACCGCGTACAACAGATCCAGCACACTTTCATTTCCTCCGGACTTATCACCAGATCATGGCGTGGATGGGTATTGAGAAAAACCTCTGAAATGGGGCTGGACGAGAGGATGCCACGTATTGCAACCCATTAAAACTGTGCAAGATCCTGCTCCCCAAAAATTGATGAAAGCTGTGTCATGCAAATACCTATGTGCCTAGATGCATGGGAGCTGGCAGATGCAGGAAAGAGGGACTTAAATGTTCCACATTCTGTAATTTTTGCTGTGGACAATCCTGTCAAAATCGTCCACTTGAATTTTTTATGAAGATGTCGACGAAGAAGATCAGATATCATCGATCAATTTGAAGAAAAATTCAACGAAGCCAACTTTTCTCATAATTCACCATCTTCAACTCCACCTATTACTTCTATATTTCCCCACCTGCTACCCCTTCCCCTCATAACGCAATTCTTTTACCTTCGTCCACTCATAGCCCACCGCTTTATAAGCGCATGAGATATTAAACTAGGTTATTAAGAAATACGACTTTTATTAAATAAAAACACTTACTATTACCTGGTTCTTATCAAAATAATAAAGTTATGCAAATGAATTCCCTACAAAAGGATTTTTGGCTAAAAATTAAAAATTGGGAAGTTATAGCGCTGTAAACAGGTAAGAAACTGAAAATAAAGAAAAACGGAAATTGTAACTTTTTTTTGAAAATTCTTAGTTTGGTGGATATTGGATGTGCAAGTTGTAGAAAATTTTGTGTTCTACAATTTTGCACATTAATTTTTCACATTTAAATGACCAGAAGGAAGCTATGGGCATAAAACTGAAAAAATGCAGAATTGGTTTTTGGGGTATGGTTAAGGGGGCGGAGGGGGCGTGGCTATGAATTTTTTTTTCAATCTACCATTAGAACCTGATTAAATATAGAATAAGAACCACCCGACTTTTTGTGGGATTCAAATCCTTCATTTAATGGATAATTAAAAAATTTTCTAAAACTACCAAAAATACTTTTTTACTATTTTAGCCCTAACTCGGTTATTTGATTCACAAAATCAAAGTGGGTTACATTTTATTTTAGGTAATTAAATTGTCTATAAGATTGATTATGAAGACTTTTGCGTAAAAGTCAATTGTTAAAGAGTTATAGCACTGTTAAGTGACAAGAAACTGAAAATATTGCAAAATCCGAAATTTTACATGTTTTTGGAAGCTTCATAACTTCGTTGTTTTTGGATGTATAAAAATACTACCAAGGTCATTTTCGTAGGAAATTATGTTTTCTACAAGTCTACCAACAACTTTTTTTCAATAAAATGCACCAGAAGAAAGTTATGGGCATAAAAGTGAAAAAAGTGCCAGATTTCTATGGTTTTTCGGTGATGCTGAAGGGGGCGGAGGGGGCGTGGTTGTGGAAATTTGGTTTTTCTATCTACTAACCATACCTAACAACATATCAAAAATTTAGAACTACCGGACCTTTTGTAGGGTAAAACTCCTTTATTTACTGGACTATGATGACACACGCAAGATCTGACTTTGTACAAGTTATTTTAATTGTTATTAATTTTCAGAGGGACAACCAAACTTACGTTAATTCTCCTACTCAACAGATTCCAAGAAAAAACATTTTCATTGTGAAAGGTTATAATTTTCTAAACCTGTATGTTTTCCCCTTGACGAGAAAAAAAAAAGAAACAATAAAAAAAGAGCGGAGACATCATATCTTCGCTCTTGGATTGGACAAAGCTCCATCCAACG
Organism: Episyrphus balteatus; assembly: GCF_945859705.1. Lineage (NCBI taxonomy): Eukaryota > Metazoa > Arthropoda > Insecta > Diptera > Syrphidae > Episyrphus > Episyrphus balteatus. The sequence continues at coordinate 35,059,891 of NC_079135.1, forward strand.
TCTTGGATTGGACAAAGCTCCATCCAACTTCCTAGACTGGACACAGATCCATTTTCTTAAATTTTCCAAATTTAAATTCAATTTTTCTTTTCTCTTAACAATGTTTTGTTTTGTATGTGTAAAAAAAACGAAAAGAAAAAAGCTTACTTTTTTCCCCATAGAAAACAAATTTAAGAATTTATATATAGGCAGATATCCCAGGTGTATTCTTCCAGGCATTTTATTTCGCTTCGTGATTCGATCTTTGGTAGGCGAACAATTTTCTAGGGTAATAGGCCTATTAGCTATAGGGAATTTGTTAGTTTTTTGCGACCGAATAAAATTTTAATCCGCGATTTTGAGTTTTTGAAAGATAATGCTTGGGGGATCATATAACTTTTTTCTGGCTTTCTTCTCGTTTCTTTTTTTTTTTTTTTGCTTTAGATGTAAAAATACACTTAAAGATCAAGTTTTTTTAATATAAAATAAAATCAAATGAAATTTATATTAAGTTATAATTAAATTTAAATAACAAACCAAAAGAAATAAAGGTTCGGATCTACTGATAGGCTGCGATGCAAATGCCCCAGAAACAGTAAAAAAGTGCTTGAAGTGACACAGTGGGCCAACAAATAAATTAAACACCCGGGAGAGTTTTTCTATCCAGTATTACGCCGAATGAGAATTTCTTTCAAATATGTGTGGGAGAGTGATCCATTTAATGCGTTATCTTAATTTCACGAAAAATGCAAAACTAATTTTTCGTAAAACTAATATGCCCTTGATAGGCTATGTTGACGCGAGTTGGGCTGAAAACATAAACGATAGAAAGTCTCAAACCGGTTTCTGTTTTATACTTTCAGGACCTGCTATCAGCTGGGAATCCAAAAAAGCAACGAACAGTAGCAACGTCTAGCGCAGAGGCAGAATATATTGCACTATCTGAAGCTGCCAAAGAAGCTTATGCAGAACGTTTTCTATTAGAAGAACTAAAAGTTAATATGGCAGAGCCTACTATGATCTATTGCGGCAACCAGAGTGCACAACAAATCGCAAACTATGGAGGCAAGCAATCAAGAACCAAGCATATGGATTATAAGTACCATTTTATCCGAGAAGCAATTGAGAAAGGTGCAGTTAAAATCAGTTACCTTCAAACTAAACTAATTGCAGCAGACGGATTAACAGAAGCGGTTACGAGAGACAAGCCTTTTTTTCGGATTTACTGACAGGCTGCGATGCAAATGCCAATCATCTACAATAAGGCAGTACAGATATAAATACAAGAGGTAAATCAATTTTTGAAATTATAATTATGGATAACATTTTGAGGTGAGAAACCAACCTTCATTACCAGAAACAGTAAAAAAGTGCTTGAAGTGACACAGTGGTCCAACAAATAAATTATAAGCACCTGGGAGAGTTTTTCTATCCAGCATTACGCCGAAAGACAATTTCTTTCAAATCAACAAGATGGTGCAACTTCCAATTAGTCCGACACGCATTTAAAATGTTTAAGTAACGTTTAACGAACAAGTAGCAGAAATCGGTAAGAATCGGATCCACTGACAGGCTGCGATGCAAATATAAGATTTTAAGTTATGCTTTTCGCGGGTATCAATCATTTAAAGTTTAAATAAATTTTACGAAACTCACAGCGTATTTATATGAAATATTTAATTTTAATTCTTCGCCCCCACTTTTTGAAGAACTTTTCAAATGCCCATCATCTACAATAAGGCAGTACAGACATAAATACAAGAGGTGAATCACTTTTTGAAAAATTATAATTAAGAATAATATTTTGAGGTAATAAACTAACCTTCATGATGAGAAACAGTAAAGAAGTGCTTGAAGTGACACAGTGGTCCAACAAATAAATTATAAACACCCGGGTGTGTGGCAAGATCTATTGATCGTCTACATTGGCAAACGATCAGCGAGAGGCACCACCAATTTACATTGAGTTGAGTGCACAACTTTCAACAGTGCAGTTCAAGCGTTAAAGTGATTAAAAATTTAACAGTTCTTTAAATAAATAAGAAACCAAGAAAAATGTGAGAAGTGGAGAATGATTCCTTTAATATTAAAGAAAACAATATTTACATAAAGGTTATAACCTTTGTTATAGATAGAAAAAAATACATTAAAATATGGGCGAGAAATCACAAAATACACGCTCCAAAACAAAATTAAAATCCTCCACACAAAATCTGTTGGTGGGCAAACCGGTCCAAATAGTAAAAGAAAGACAACAATTCAAGATTAAAATGAGAGCTTTGTCCTAACAATACCCATCATCAGTGATTACACAAAATAAACGAGTACTGCCAGAGTAAGCTAACTAAATAAAATAAAATACACTAAATAGTTAAGGCTTATTCCTTCTAATAAAATTGTTTTTTATATTTAAATTTATTCTTCTGATAGTCTAATTGACGATTAAAAAATCAAAGGTAGGTTAGAAATAAATAATTTTGCCGTATGTGTGAATAATCAAATTAATAAAAAAAAATTAGCATCAGAACCAGGAATCGAACTGCGAACCCTTGTCGCCGAATCCAATTTATATTACATGAAGAAGACATCTAGACGCGCTCGGCCAGGGAAGGGAAAATTTTTTGCCGTCAAAAGGTACGTTCTTGATCCAGCCTTTAATTATAGCGGAAGGGAGTGATACAGAGAGCCTCAAGGAATTTTATGTTTATTTCAACAAGACATTATACCAACTTGATAGCTTTATAGAAAGCCTCGATATTTGTTTTAAAATTGTTCATGTTTTCAATTTAATGTGAACTGCTTTGGAATTTTGTTGAACCGTTTTTTTTTTTATGAAATAAAAACAGGTTACGACTTAAAAAGTCCAAATTTAAGAGAAGTTGCTCAGAATCGAATCAATCGACCGTGAACCGGATTATAAATAACACACTTGAGGATGCATAAAAACATTTAAATAAAAAGGAAGTGAATTAAAATAGTATCAGAATGAACACTAAGTGATAACAAAATAAAAGTAGATAGTCTTTTTTTATAGCCGAAAGAAGTGGTACAGAGAGCCTCAAGGCATTTTATGTTTATTTCGACAAGACTTTTACCAACTTGATAGCTTTATAGAAAGCCCCGATATTTGTTTTAAAATTTTTCGTGTTTTTAGATAAAAAGGAAGTAAATTAAAATAGTATCAGGATGAAAACTAAGTGATAACAAAATAAAAGTAGCCAGTCTTTTTTTATAGCCGAAGGAAGTGGTGCAGAGAGCCTCAAGGCATTTTATGTTTATTTCGACAAGACTTTTACCAACTTGATAGCTTTTTTTCAAGTTTTTAGATAAAAAGGAAGTAAATTAAAATAGTATCAGGATGAAAACTAAGTGATAACAAAATAAAAGTAGCTGATCTTTTTTTATTGCCGAAAGAAGTGGTTCAGAGAGCCTCAAGGCATTTTATGTTTATTTCGACAAGACTTTTACCAACTTGATAGCTTTATAGAAAGCCTCGATATTTGTTTTAAAATCTTTCAAGTTTTCAATTAAATTTAAACTGCTTTGGAATTTTGTTGAACCGTTTTTTTACGAAATAAATACGGGTTACGACTAAAAAAGTCCAAATTTAACAGAAGTTGCTCAGAATCGAATCAATCGACCGTGAACCGGATTATAAATGACACACTTGAGGATGCATTAAAGTAAAAACATTTAAATAAAAAGGAAGTGAATTAAAATAGTATCAGGATGAAAACTAAGTGATAACAAAAGTAGCTAATCTTTTTTTATTGCCGAAGGAAGTGATACAGAGAGCCTCAAGGCATTTTATGTTTATTTCGACAAGACATTATACCAACTTGATAGCTTTATAGAAAGCCTCGATATTTGTTTTAAAATTTTTCAAGTTTTTAGATAAAAAGGAAGTAAATTAAAGTAGTACCAGGATGAAAACTAAGTGATAACAAAATATAAGTAGCCAGTCTTTTTTTATAGCCGAAGGAAGTGATACAGAGAGCTTCAAGGCATTTTATGTTTATTTCAACAAGACATTATACCAACTTGATAGCTTTATAGAAAGCCTCGATATTTGTTTTAAAATTTTTCAAGTTTTCAATCTAATGTGAACTGCTTTGATATTTTGTTAAACCGTTTTTTTACGAAATAAATACGGGTTACGACTTAAAAAGTCCAAATTTAAGTCATAGAAGTGCACTCGAGTAGACCATATGATTTGTTGTACCTGAACAAGGTGCAATTTCTGACGATGGTTAAAAGAGTAACGGCTAACAGAGATAGGCTATTTGGGTTATCTGTGAGAACGAGGTAATTTATTACCAACTTCATGTACCTGCCTTCACACCTAAGGGTGGCATTTAACCTGTATAATCGGAAGAGGTTGGGCTCTCAAGCACATAGACATTTGGGGTTGCCAGCCCTACATGACTAAAAACTGTTGGCCCAAAAAATATAGAGAATAAAAACGAAACATTCTCTCGGTGTAGGCCTCGGAGCACCGAGCCAACAGAGAGTGTGGAGGAGTCTATGACTAATCCCCCACCTGGTATCGTAACCAATGATCCAGACACAAGCCCACAACCATCGGGCACAACAACAAGAAACCAAGCAATTTGATTAGAGTGGAAGGAGTTGTCAGCGGAGTTGAAAATTCTCAACAACTTGTTGCCTATTTCAACCCACGACCAGATGGATGACCTCGAGGAGCAATAAGTTTCATATTTCATTTGACATTTCATTCTAGTTGATTGGAATTTTCATGTGTCATTTTCAAATAGATATTCCAGTTGTTTTGTACCACAAAATAAGTGTTCGCCGTTTTATTATATGATGATTCGATAAGAAATTATACCAACTTGATAGCTTTTTAGAAAGCCTTGATATTTGCTTGACTATTTTTCAATTTAAAGTGTACTAAAATTTTGTGAACTGTTTTGGAATTTTGTTGAACCGTTTTTTGCGAAATAAATACGACTTACGATTAAAAAAGTCCAAATTTGACAAAACTTGCTCAAAAGTGAATCTATTAACCGTGAACCGAGAACGAGATTAAAATTGACACGCCTAAAGATTCACTAATGGAAAAATATTCAGATCAAGGAAGAAGACAAGAATTCGCCTCAATACTTTAACATTTTGGGATCTACGATCTACAAGTTAAAAATATTTAGATAAAGGATTAATCTTACAACCAATGATAAGTGTATTTGGTAAGGAAGTGCACTTAGTAGTATTTAAATTGAGAAAACAGTCAACGTTAGGTAAATAAATTTCGCTAGTGTATAGTTTTTTTAACCAAAAAATCCTACCAACTTGAACAAAAGTCGTCTTGTGTGAACACTTATCACACATAACCAACAAAGTGGCGCTCAGTAGAAAAATGTGTACCATGCTTTTCAACGCTGATATCAAATATAAGGATTTTTTAAGAACCTCTGCTTTTCTCAACTGCATTTAAAAAAAAAAATCTACCTACTGAACTATTTTTCAAACCTTTTAAAAAAGTTTATTTTGAAAATGTAGAAATTAAACACGTTTCGTCACAAGTAAATATTAAAAGTTCTTATGATAACACTTAATTAATTTCTGCTCTGAAATTATCCACTACTTTTTAAACTTTTTAAATTTTTTACTTGGGGATATACAGCAGTTAGTGAAAACAAAAAAAAAGTGAAAGTGGTAGAAAGCCCCGAAGAATAAAAAGTCTTGCCAGTTTTAGAGCGAATGCATTTTATCGACATTCAGTTAGTGAAAAAAAATCAGACTGTCAATAAAATAAATATTATAATGAAAATTTTATAGTGAAATACATAATATAAATTAATGACGAATTAAATACAACATTAATTGAAGATTGCATTATTATACGCACTTCAGTTCATTTTTGAAATTGTTTCCCTTACCAAAGGGCGTTTTGCAACGGATGTAAAAAGTTTATTTTATTGCTTTCATGATGAGTAACAATTCAGTTTGCTAGGAAAACTTCCATATGAATAAAGATTCTTTCGGAAATATTTTTTAAAATGGAGGAATCCTACTTTTTTCCCAAAAAAGACACTTGTCCATTGAACCACATATCTCCATTACAAAAATTTTCTACACATTAGATACATTTGGTTTGTGTAAAAATATATCAAACACACAATGGGTAGTAATATTGAGCAACAAAAAAAAACTATAAGAAAAAATAATTATATAAAGATAAATAAATAAATAAATAAAATATAATATAATACCTAATAAGCAGACCTATACAATATTAATTTCTTACATTTACATTCTATTCTACAGTAAAAGCTGGTCGTTGTCATCATCATCACTTTCACTTGAATCAATGATATTCCGCAGTGTCAACAAATGGAAATCATTTAAAGTTTGCTCAAATAGATCAATTGTATGTTGATCTGCATTCGAGAGCGTATTGGAACTAACATCCAATAGCTCTTCGGCTACATTTAAAAGTTCACGATTACCTTGTGCATGTTGTTGAGATGATGAAGTTGAAGATCCTTCGCCACCAATTAAATTTGTCACCATTCCCAATCCACTGCTGCTGGTGTTGCTATTGATTGAATTAATACTATTGCTGAGTTGTCTACTTGCATCTAGACGTGATATCTCATCGGCATGGGCCAGTGTTGAGCCAATTATATCGCTAGCTATTCGAATTGCAGCATCAGTTGCAGCTACTGTGGATATGAAATCACTCGCACTACTACTCGTTCCACTGCCACCACTACCATTTGGCATTGGTAGTTGTTGGCCAAGAGAACGATGAGGTTGAGTGTGTAGGGGAAGATGATGATCGTCGTCGAAATCACCACCACCACTTGGTACAGCGGCCATTGCACGATTTGCATCGTCAACTGAATTGAAACCCATCTGACGACTATGGTAGACTTGAGAGGCGAAATTTGTATCGGTGGCAACTGTGTTGCCTTCAATGCGTAATCCAGCAACACCTTTTTTGGGTATTGAGGCGAGATCACGTTTGACGTGGCGTCGACGTGATGGTTCGTTTTGGCGTTGTTGGAGCATTCCTTCAAAATCAACTACGTACACGTAGCCAGCTACAAGGATTGTACATGATTTTTCGCCTTTTTTATAAGCTTCTTCGATGTCTTGACTTGTACGATCATCGTATTGCCACCAACCTGAAAGAAAAATACAAACAAAATTAAACATAAATATCAATATCATTATTATAACAACGGAAACGGTCTAATTCAGTGCAATTTTTTTTTTTATTTCATATATTGGCTTTCATTGAACTCAAGCTCAAAACCGAAAAGGGTTGTGGCCACCCTGGAATTTGTTTGTGTCCATTGTTTTTAAATTTGGCTTTAATTATGCCTTTTAATATAACGAGCATTTTAGAACCTTTTGCGTATCGAAACACTCAAAATTGACGAATTGGTTTTCATCATTAAAACCAATCATTGAATTTTTTTACAGGTCGTTTTTAGCAATCAATGAAAATTTCTAGCAGTTTTCCTGGTATATCCAGCCGATAAATTTTATCTCACAGGTTTCATTGGAATTATGTGAAATTGGAAGACCAATTTTGGGAACGATTCATTTCATTTTTTGACGTAATGAATCAACTGTTCAGGGAAATTAATTTCCGTCAGGGAAATAGTAAAATACATTTATAGCAAAAAATAACAGTTCAATTAAACTTTTTTTCGTCAAAAAAATTCTTTGTATAATTTCCAATCGATCAATTCATAATTTGCCTTTCTATCAAAAGGAAACACAGTCAAATATCCATTCAAATTTTACCGGGTTGATTTCAATGATAGCTATAACCGGCCTCCGTAACACGCATTTTTCGACAGGAAGATAAAGCAACTGCGGGCGGTCGACTCCATTTCTTTTGCGATTATCTCTAAAGTACATTTTTTGTCCGATTGCTTTCAAATTTGTACTGAACATTTTTGAAAACATTATCTACAATAAAGTTAAGGATTTTTTTGATAGCTTGATTATTTTTTTTTATATTGATGTTTTTGCTTGAAAAATGTTGGTAAAAAAATTTAAAAAATATTTTTTCGGCTCACCATAATTTTTCTAATGGCCCAAATAAAAAACGGCTACGCAACATTGTACATCACATTACTTAAGAATAACCTGATTTTTGTTTGCTTTATTCAGATGTACCATAACCTGGTGGGACAATTACCAAGCGTATTGCGTTGAGGCCCTTCACGGCTACCAACATCACGGCGCCATTTTTTTAATATTTTCAAATAAAATGTTGTTATTCTTGAAACACTTTTTGATGTTGAGTAAAAAAAAAAAAAATATTTCTCGGTCCGCCATTGTGGCCAGACCCATTAAACTCATCTTTTTGCGAGCGTGCAAACGATAATGTTTTAATTCTGTCTAATATCTATGCAGAGGGTCAAGTCCCGATCTGTGAAGCTGTGAAGTGACATTTATTTTCATTTTTTCACAAATCTAGAATCGAATTTATTGTGAAGCTGTGAATTTTTTTTTTTCATTTAAAAATATCACAGAACGGGAATCGACCCTCAGGACCCATATTCTGTAATTATTGAATCGATATTCTGAAAATTGAAACCAAATTAATTTTATCGCATCAACGCGTATCTGCTACTTTAACAGTCGATAACTTTTCCGACTGGAACAAACAGAATAGAAATTCTTGCCTACAACCTCACTGGGAAGGCAATTGGAAAATCACTGTGTAGCTAGGCACTATATCTTTGAATTCGTAAACTTTTTCATTTCATTTGATCACTTGTTGAAAACTAGGCGAGTAGTAAGGTTAAAATTTTCAAACGTATTTGTTGATGGTTTTTAAAAATGCTGATTTAGAATTGGTCCACATTTAACATTTGAATATTTAAATTAACAGACATGTTAATTCTATAATATTTTAAGGTAGGATACTTATATAGTAATAGGAACAATTTTTAGTGCTGCTCAAACACACTTACAGAATTTACATTGATAATTCCAATGAAAATGGATGTTTATCGCATGGAGTTATAGAACATTGGTCCTGAGCTAATGTGGAATTAAGTTAAAAGTTGCGAACTCTTAACGAGCAGAGTTACTTAAAAAAAATCAAAGATTTCCATTTTGGGTTTAAATAAATAAAACATAATCCATAGTTAATCAAAATTAAGTTATTTTTAATGCATATAACGAAATCATAAAAAAAAAAACAAAAAACATGGTTTTCATTCAACAAAGTTCTTATAACAGTAATATAAATTCTTTTGCAATAAACGAAATATTATTTTTATTCAATATATGAACTGAATCATTAGATAATTCTCAAAAAGGTTTTGAAATCCCTGCAACGCCTTTAGATGGGAAATTTTTTCCACGTTGAATTTTTCTCTTTCGATGAGGAGAATCTTTTGCGAATTGAATCATTTCATTGAAATCAATTGTATACATTGAACCACATATGAGTATATCATAATTAGTAGTTGGAGAGGCTTGAAAAGCCTCTTCAATTTCAATAACGGAACGAGAATCATAGGCCCACCATCCCCCTGTGTGTGTGGGTGGGTATTTGTTTAGATAAATATTATTTTTAAGTTGAGAAATTATATCAAAATATTGACTCACCATTTCGGCCTTCATAAAACCACTGATAACCATCTTCGGTGGTTTTTGTTTTACAAATATCCTGTATTCCATTTACCAGCTGTGGATGGTCTAGGAACTCTGGTGGAATTTCACGTCTACACATAGCACAACGACGGTTTTTGTACGCAACACCCTAAAAAAGTAAAAATACAAAATATTATAAGAATGCATGTACAACATTATAGTATAAAATAATTTTTATAACAAATAACAATAATTTTTATGAAAAGAAATAATGTAGAAACGTTATTAAGAATCATCAAATTATAATAGGTCAAAATAATAGGTTAAAAATATAATTAACTATTTTTCGAATAGATTTAAGAGATGTTTTTTTGACATTGCTATCTGTATCCGCAGTTTACATGTAAACTCAAACTTATTCAGCCATATCCCCAATTTTATGGGATCTTCTTTCCATTGGAGGTGGTAGTTTACTCGTGAGTAGAAATCTAGTAAAACAACAACGCATTCTTATCTCCTTGAGTAGAAGATCATGGTGTTAATTGAAGTAATAGATCTACTCATGAGTAAACTACCACCTCCACACTACCACAAATTGCCCGCCCAAACTTGCTCCGCACGCATGGGTTCGAATCCAGTTGTTTTTTTTTTTTTTTTAATGAAAACTTACGAAAAAGTTCTATGCAAAAAAATTATTCACGATAATTATTATCTGGGGGAATTTTTTCCATTTTCGAAGATGATTCGCGAAAGCAAAGTTTTTATACGCGATAAGGCTGATTATAAACCATATGCAAAAGAAATGAGAATTTTCTCTGGACAACATTTATTTTCTTTGATAGAAATATCCATTTTTTTTTTTTTTTTTTTTTTTTTTAAAGCTATTTAAAAAAAAGTAACAGGGGTCTAACAACAAAAGTAAAGATTCGTGCGCTAATTTTGAGTAGCAGTGTATATTGAATATAAAATAAACTATTTTAATGCACATACGGGTTTCGAAATAAATACTAAAAAATATCGGTAAAACTGTACAAATTGATAGAAAATTTTGATAATTTGCAAAAATCTTCAGCACTATAGCAAATTTTCAAAATCTTCTATCAACATGTACTGTTTAAGTAAACCAATTCAAAGCTACTTGTAATTTATCGATATTTTGTAGGAAAAAAATTAAGTTGCGTTGGATTAGCATAAAGATAGGGGACTTGAAACTTAAAGAAGAATATAGCGATTGAAAAACAATGGCCCTTAGTAAAATCCTCACATTTAAACAAAAAATTAAACATACATCTCACTTCCAAATTAAAAAAGTACAATGATTTTAAAATCGACTTAGATATTATGTATAAGTGAACTGCTTTAAGCCAATTCCAAGTTTAGAAGTAAGATGTATGTTTTATTACTATTAATTTTTGTGTTAAAATCGAGTTTAGCTAAATTCGGGTCGATTACTTAGGGCCAATATTCGTGAAGTTGAACAGAAATGGTTTAAAAGATTTCACAAAGTAAAGGTTAGTGAAAAATATTTTCGGAAAAAAACAAAAGTAGCAGTGTTGGACGTAATCGATTACTGAAAGTAATTAATTAACTACTGTTAATTAATATTAATAGTTTAATTAATAATTAATAGTTTAACTATTCGGCCGAATACCGAATACCAAATGGAGAAGAAAAAAGACATACATTATTATACCAAAATGTGTGTTTTATTAAAAAATTGTAATTTAAGTACTTATAATCTACTAAAGGCAAGTTGTGGTGAACGAAAACTATTTGTTCCGCATTTGTTGGTAGTAAACGATTACGTTTATCTTCGTAGACTATTCCTGCTTCGAAAAATAGTCTTTCGCTGTAAACACTTGTCCCAGGAGGAGAAAGGTAGACTTTAGCAAATGTTGTCAAAATATGAAATTTTGTAGTATGTGCTGACCACCACTTGTATGGGTCTTCCGTTCGATCTTGGCGAACAGTCCTCATATATAATTCGATTTAAGATGTCTACCTTTGCAGTAGTAGGTAGTGTGTTCAGACATTTATCTTAAAAGTAGTTCAGTTATTCATCGTTACAATACGATGTTGTTGGGAATTTTTTAAGCCACATCTATTCTTGAGACAAAGTATAAAATTTTTGAAATTACCAACGTTTTTTTCTGAGTGTCCTTGGCCGAATATTCGGTATTCGGCCAAATCAATGTTGGCGGCATCTCTAATAAAAACAAATGTAATAAAACACTATGTTAATCACAATTGGCGTCAAATTAAAAAATTATCATTGGCAAGAAAAAATGAACAGCCTTTTAAAGTGTATATCTGACCAACCAAAAAAGATATCAACATTTTGTAAACGCACCTACAAGGAATAATATTTCTTCTAAAAATAAAAAGCTTCAACTAGTTCCTACCATTATTATTAACATTAACATGAGTAAAGGTGCACGAAAGGTAATGTTTTCTTAAATCTTCGCTAAGTGATTAAAAACTTTGAATTTAGATTATTGCTGTAAAACAATTTTTCTCTTAGAATTTACCCTTTAAATTTCCATTATCTTATAGCGGAACACCCATTTATTATTATTTTTTGATTTTATTCTAACTTTCGTTACCTATACAAAATTATGATCTAATTTGAATGAATTTATAAATTAGTTTTATGTTAATTTTGTGTGTGTTTTAAAGTTTTTTTTTTTTTCTACTTTTTATGGTTCCGCACAGTAGTATGAAAAAAAAACAAATGTAATACAAATAAAATGCACGACTTGGTATATAGAAATTTGAGAAATGTATGTATATAAAAACAAAACAAATAAAAAACAAATACCTAAGGTAATAAATAAAAAAAAACAAATTAAAAAAAATAAAATTCATTTTTAAAAAAAATAAAACAATACCTGAAATCAAATCGCCCCACAAAACAAGTATGCAGCTTTATTTGCTATATTAAGGTGCATTTTTAGAAAAAAAATTTCAAAATCGTTAGAGCCGTTTTTTTAAAAAACTAATTTTTTATAAATAATTTTTTAAAAAAAAAGTTTCAAAATAAAATTGTTATGCCATTTTGAAGAAATCACTAATCAACATTTAAAAACAAAATTTCAAAGAAATTCAATGTCCCGTTTTCAAAAATTTGATTTTTCAAAAAAAATTTCCAATTTTTTTAAAAATCCAAGAATTATTTTTTTCAAAATTTTATTTTTGGCTTTTATTAAAATTATATAAATACTTTTGTATAAAAAATTTCGTTGAAATACAACAAGTAATTTTGCAGAAAATCAGATTTGAAAAAAGGGGTCCTATGGCAGGTACAGCTGTGTTCAAAATAATAGTAGTGCCTGCGTCAAAATAACATTTGTTATATTTACGGTGCTTCTATGGTTAAAAATTTAATTTCTTTGATGTCAAAGTTTGTAACGGTCAATTACTAATAAATGTATCATAATTTTAAAATGAAAAAGAAGGTGCCAATTAATTTTTCATTGATTTTTGGTTGTTCTTTCGAATTTGACCTGTTCAAAATAATAGTAGTTTAAGTTATTTTTTAAGAATTTAAAAGCGGTTTATAACTTAGAATATTTATTTTTGGTTTAAAAGTAAGTACTCATATAATTTGAATAATTTTTCAACAAAAAACGATTTATTTCGGTTTTAATCAATCTAAAGTTCGAAGAGCAAAACACTGCAGCTCGGATAACGGAAACTTATACGAAAGCTGCTTGAAGAAGGGAAAACCTACTTGGAAATTCAAGTTTATATTAGGATGCCCCCCTTCAATGGTAGCCAATGCAATAAAGTCAACGAAAGACCCGAAACGGGCGGTAGAAAAAGAAAAAAGATCGCCGTAGATGACAGGCGTATTGTCCAGACGAGCAAAGTTGAGCCTTCTGCATCGTTGTTTCACATCCAGAAGGCTTTAAGCCTGGATTGCAGTGCAGTGAACATTTGGAGGCGAATGTTAGACACTAATTTGTACGCTTGAAGCCCACGAAAAGTTCCGCTGTTAACAAAGAAATATGTTAAAATACTTAAATTTTCGACCCTCCATGTTTAACTGTTTCCGTCGTATACTTTGGAACATATTCCGCATTGGGTGGACGTCACACGTATTGTGGAGATTTAGTACCACCAAAGGGGACAAATATGCTCTCATCAGTAAACAATATGTTACGCCATTACTTTACTGGCCAGTTTTATGGTCTTTTACAAACTGGATACGCTTTTTAACATGTTTCGCTGAACTTTTCGTGGGCTTCAAGCGTACAAATTAGTGTCTAACATTCGCCTCCGAATGTTCACTGCACTGCAATCCAGGCTTAAAGCCTTCTGGATGTGAAACAACGATGCAGAAGGCTCAACTTTGCTCGTCTGGACAATACGCCTGTCATCTACGGCGATCTTTTTTCTTTTTCTACCGCCCGTTTCGGGTCTTTCGTTGACTTTATTGCATTGGCTACCATTGAAGGGGGGCATCCTAATATAAACTTGAATTTCCAAGTAGGTTTTCCCTTCTTCAAGCAGCTTTCGTATAAGTTTCCGTTATCCGAGCTGCAGTGTTTTGCTCTTCGAACTTTAGATTGATTAAAACCGAAATAAATCGTTTTTTGTTGAAAAATTATTCAAATTATATGAGTACTTACTTTTAAACCAAAAATAAATATTCTAAGTTATAAACCGCTTTTAAATTCTTAAAAAATAACTTAAACTACTATTATTTTGAACAGGTCAAATTCGAAAGAACAACCAAAAATCAATGAAAAATTAATTGGCACCTTCTTTTTCATTTTAAAATTATGATACATTTATTAGTAATTGACCGTTACAAACTTTGACATCAAAGAAATTAAATTTTTAACCATAGAAGCACCGTAAATATGACAAATGTTATTTTGTTGCAGGCACTACTATTATTTTGAACACAACTGTATGTACCGTTAATAATGATTTTCAAAAAAAAATTTTCTTCAAAAGATAGACCTTGTTTAAAAACCAACATTTGAATTTTTTTAACAAAATCGTTGGAGCCGTTTTCGAGAAATTTAACTTTTCCGAAATTTTTATATGACAGGTACCGTTATTTTTGGTCCAAAAAAATTAATTTCAAAAACGCCTCTGAAGAGTCTCCAAAAACTGCTACATAGCAAGTTTGAAGTCAATCGGTCCATCCGTTTAGCCTCTAGTTCCTTATACAGACAGACTGACAGACGGACTTCCGGGACCCACTTTTTTGGCATTGTCTATCATCGTAATAATAGGTGTGTTTTTTATTACCACCGGTCTTAACTGGATAAAAAAAAACGCCTCGGGGCTTACCGAGAAAAACTGGCAGCACTGCATATTAAGGGCCAATTTTTTTCACTCGGAGTTCAACATAACTTGAGAATTTTTAATATAAAAATTCTCAAGTTATGTTCAACTCCGAGTGAAAAAAATGGCCCTTAATATGCAGTGCTGCCGAAATCAGCTGACACAAAAAAAATATAGAGTTGTCATATTTTTCGCTTTTGGGTTTTCTTGTGTGTTTTTGAAAAAAAAAAAGTTTAACTAACTATTAAATAAATATTTAAAATAATAATTTTCATTCCAAACATCAGTTTTGATGTTTTTAAACAAATTCTAAACAATTTACTAACAAGTTAATTTGGTAGTACAGATTTAAATCTGTTGAAAAAGTTAAGCCCAGAGAATTCTCCGGGCTAAACAACTAAGCCCAAGGGGCTAAAGTGTTGTTGCATTTAACATGTAAATTGCTTAACCCCGACTGCGTTTTTTTGTTTTTGTCCAGTTAAGACCGGTGGTAATAAAAAACACACCTAATGTCATGGAAAAATGTTATCTCAACTTTTTTTTTGTACGAATGCATTACTTGATATATAGGTAGTACCTATATCGCAAGTAAAAATGTAATCTGATTAATGATTACAAAATGAAATCAGTAATCCGGATTACTGAATACATTTTGTAGTCAGTAATCATTAATCAGATTACTTTTTTTGTCAACACTGGTACCTTCTAGTATTCAAACAATTTGAAATGCATTTTACCCGTACCACTCTAATGCCTAACCTAACTAAATGATCATAAAAGAGCTATCAGTTAGATTAAATTTAATTTAGCTGGTATCAACCAGCTACCAGCAGATAGAGCAGACAGCCCTACTCAAGACAAGATTCAATTCAAAAAATTAGGAAAAAAAAATCATCAAAAATCGTTAAATAATGAATAAAGAATCCGGAACTCTTCTTCCGAATTAAAGAATAAAAATTCTAATTTGAAGGCCAACCGCAGGCAGCATCAAGAAACTCTTTAAAGCTTAACCACTTTTACTTCCGCATTGAAACTTTTGTCTTGTTTGTGATCATTGAAAACGATTTATAATTAGCAGAAATAAAAAAAAAATCGATAACAGATTTACGATTATAGGTTTTGTTTCTCCTCAAACCCTCCATCTTCTTATTAAAAGAAAAAAAAATCAAAAGCAATCAAAAATTTGTACTCACTTTGACACACAGGAAGCAGAAAATATGACCACAAGGGAGTCTCGCGGGATGTATACACGTTTGCAGGCAAATTGGACATTCGATTACAACTTCTGGGAATACGTCTATACAAATTGGAATTCGATTAAAGAGTTTATAGAGATTTAGGTTATTTCTTACCATTTTCTGTATGTTTTGGCGGAAGATTTGTTTCGGATGAAAACGAACTGGAAGGACATGAACTAGCATCTCCACCTCCTCCATCCTCGACAATTATATCATCGTCACTACTTTCATCAGCTATCACAATTATATTTTCATCACTTGTTGCCATTTTTTTCAATTTCTTTTGTTTCCTTTAAATACTTATTTTGTTTAAATTATTTGAATTTCTTTGATTAAAATGTTAGATTTTGTGTTTTGTTTGAAGATAATGAATTTTATTCAATGGCAGGCAGCAAGCCTGCTATTAAACAGAAAACACATTTTGGAAAAGCTTCTTCTCCATTTCATTTTTGTGGAAAAAAAATTAGCTAAAAAAAATGGCGTTTTCACATCGAGCGAATTCAGATTAGATTGTAGAAAAATTGAAATCTTGTTTCTTTTAGATGGAAATTACAACATTTACAAAGTTATAATTTCGTTTATATCAAATTAGAAATAATGTGAGTATGTTTTAAGTACAAATGATTTTAAATTTAATTTAATAATTATTTTATTGAAAACGAAATTTTTAACTTGAGCTCAGCCAGACAAGAAAAATTACTGTGGATGTGGACTGTGCTGCTGCCTGCAGCTGCAAAAATTAAATAAACTCAACTAACAGCCAGCCAGCTGCAATGAAGTCTGCAAACAAAATGAAGTTTTCGCCGTGAATTTGAAAAATGACATTTCTTTTTTTTTTTACTGTAAACAGGGTGACAAATAATAAATTTAATAAGGGTGTGTGTTGTTTCATTAAGGCTTGAATATGTATTTATGTTTTTTTTTTTTTGGTAGAATTTAATTTCACACGTATTTTTTCTTTTATTCATGCCTATTACTGAAGACTCAGATGCACTGCGGCGGGAGTGAGAGTCACTTTCACAAGATTTCGTATTACCGAAGCCGCTGGTGCGGAAGTGATAGAATGACATTTGGCTATGTAAGTGTCAACAATGACATTATGTCGGTAAGCAGTTTAGTGTGTTTTCGTGGATCGATAATACAGTTTATCCCGGGGAGTTCACAGATTGAAATTTTATTCGGTTGCGGATCGAGTAGATTCCCGGGGAGTGAGTCACTGCGTCTTCTGTAAAAGTGCCTGGCTACACAGTGATTTTTCAATCGCCTAAGCAATGAGTTTGTAGGCAAGAGGGATGATGATTGAGGGGGGAAGATGCTCTAGAAGGGAACTGAATTTTCTGAGGGCAGTACAGTTCCATTTCTAAATTTTTCCTCTTTTTGACGTTTGTTCCTAGAAAATGTAAAAGTGGAACGTGATTAGGCACAACAGTGTGTAGCCACCGCATGTGATTTTTCAATCGATTGAAAAATCACTGTGTAGCCAGGCACATAGGCATGATTATTTTGTACTTTTTTTGGTATGCATTTTTATTCTAAAGAAAAGACTAGAATGAACAATTAATTAACTAAAAGAAGTTACAAAGTGAAAAAATAATGAAAATTATTTTTAAGCGGAGTGATTGAATATAATTCAATTAAAAAGTTAAAGTGACCTGGGTGAAACGCATATGGAGTTGAGGTCACTTTAACTTTTTAATTTTAATGAGTCTCAAAATTATCTACCTGAGACCCACCCCACAGGGTATAAAATCTCCCTTTTCATTTTTTCAAATTTTCCTTCTCTTTTCCACTTTGGAGCTTCTCGTGCTTAACGTCTTCGTGTAAAAGCAGAATTTGAAAAAATTCCAAACTAGAAGGACAACGTTCAGGTGTGGAATTTTGTTCATACAATTACACCCCGCACCGCTACCGCATATCTTTCTGGTGTGGTCGAACCTGTATTTAGGCCTGACCACACCGAAAGGGTATGCGGCGGTAGCGGTACGGGTAATGGTATGAAAAAAATTACAAACTAGAACAACAGCGTTTGTGTGTGAAATATTTTTCATACAATTACCCGGACCGATACCATGGTATAAAAAGAGAAGGTATGATCATTCGAAAAAACTCAGTATCGAGAACTGTCAAAACTTATGGCTACTTAAGGTTTTGACAGCCCAGCCCATTGAAATTGTTGTTGTAAACAAATTTGTCTTGGAAATTGTTGTTGCTTTTGACTTTGCCAAATGCCAAACGTCAAAACCTTATTACCCCATTTTGTAAGATCTAAGTGCCGGGCTACACGGTGATTTTTCAATCGCCTAACCAGTCAGCTTGTAGGCAAGAGGGGTGAGGATTTTTGTCATTTTGACGTTTGTTCTTAGAAAATGTGAATTGGAAAGTGATTGGGCACAACACTGTGTAGCCAGGCACTAATGATCATACCTTGTCTTTTTATACCATGGACCGACACCGCTTATACCTTCCGGTGTGGTCAAGCCTTTTACACTAGGTGCGTTTTTTTTTATTCGAAAGGAATTTGAAGAAAAGAAACAAATTAAAAAGATTATTTATTTAGGAACCATTGCAGGTGGTAGTTTACTCATGAGAAGATCTAGTATAAAAATTAACACATCATCTTCTACTGGAGTAGATAGGGATGTGTAGTTGTTGTACTAGATTTTTACTCACGAGCAAATTACCAACTCCAATAGAACAGGGCTATTTTGGCCGATTTTTCCCGATTTAAATTATTGTTTTTGATATAAACCTCTGTTCCTTTGTACTGTTCCAAAATACTACTAGTAGTTTACTAGCGATTTTGAATGGAACGCACTATCATCAAATTCAATTCAAATTGTAATCTTCTCGGAAAGAAGAGCATAAGTAGTTCTAAGAGTAATTGTACTAGATTATGATTTTCTCATGAGTAAATCACCACCTCCAATGGAACGGGGTTTATTTTATTTTAACAATAGCCCTGTTCCATTGGAGGTGATAGTCTACACATGCTCTTCTTGCCGAGTAGATACGATTTGTATTGAATTCGTTGAAAGTGCGTTCCATTGAAAATCGCTAGTAAACTACTAGTAGTACTTTACCACCTCCCAAAATTTAACACAAAACAAAATAATTAAAAACGGTGGATCTTATAAAGCTTTATAGAAGCAAAATTGTTAGTTGGGATATAGGGGCGTCTAGTCTACCTCCTCCAAAGAAACGCCGCTATAACTAGCAAACTGGAATTGCAACGCCATCTATGTGGATGAAAGAGAACAAACTTAGCATCCTGTTTATACCTGGAAGTTTGAGTTCACCATCATGGCATTTTGTACTTTTGATTTAAATATTAAAAGCAGAAGTTAAAGAAGGTTTCTGTTTATAATATGAGTGGGTTTTACTTTTTATTTATTAAATAAAAAATAAAACATAAACACAATTGGTTGTCTGTACTTAGAACTAGATAACACAATTCATTATTGTTTCAAAAACAATTATTATTAACTATTTAGTTAACCAAATCAGTCTTGGCCTCAATCCAGTCCAAATAGGATGTGATACGGGTGAAAACACCTGGGAAACCGACTTCACAACCCAAAGAGATACCGAATGAGGTAAGACCGATCAACATATTTTCACCATTTTCTTGGTAGACCAATGGGCCACCAGAATCACCGTTGCATGTTGAACGTCCATCCTTTCCAGAGATGCAGATCATGTTTGGTGTGATCATGCCAAGGTAGTAGCGGTTGCAGGTCTTAGAGCTAATGACAGTGGTGTCAATGTAGTTCAAGACTGGTGAAACTGATGTGGCAGCTGTTTGAATTAAATTAATAGTTAACAAAAATAATTCCTTAAAATTTATATAATTTCTTTTAACTTACAATCACTGTCCTTGCCCCATCCTGAAGCAACAACAGTATCACCAACAAAGGTTGAGTATGTTTCACTCTTCTTTGGCAATGAAGCTGGCTGGATCAATTCTATACCCAAAGTAATCGAAACCATTAGAATCATAAAAGTGACTCAGGATTAAATGAAGTTCTTACCATTGTATTCAATTGGGGCGGGCAATTTGATCAAAGCAATATCATTGGTGATGGTTGTACCATCGTATTCTTCATGGGTAAAGATTCCTGATTTTGAAACGTAAACACGTTGTTGACCAGGTTCGTTGTCATCCTTGATGTTGGTGGCACCCAAATAGACTGTGACTCCATCGGCATCAACTGTACAATGAGCAGCTGTAACAATCCATTCGTGGGAAATCAAAGTACCACCACACCATGAAGATTGTTTTCCCATGTCCAAGGCTAGACCCACTTGGTATGGGAATTGTCCTACAGAAGCAACATCACCATTGGTGATACGACCACCACTTTGACGAATGGTACCAGCTGTTGCGCAAGCAACCAGCAATGCCAGAGCGAATACTACTTTCATTTTGATTAGAATTTTATTACTGATGTCAATTGAGGATCGACTTTAGGCTTTTATAGTCGAATTGGCAATCAGCATCTTGTCAAAAATGGATAAAATCATACCTGATTAGCTTGTATATGTCAGATAAAGTTTTTGGCATAATGGAATTTTATTATCATCCAACATTTGTTGGAATTATCGATAATCGGTTTTCGAGTATATTCTTTCACATTTCTTGAGTGTTTATTTTGATAATAAAATAATTATGCGAATAAATGGATGGAGAATGTGACTATTATTATAGTTATTTTTAAATATTTTGTAACTATTTTCTGTTCAAAAACGTTTATTCGCGAAATGTCATTGATTTCTATAAAGTGACTATGCAAATAGTTACAAAATAACAATTTTTTTCTCTGAGTGTACTAGCTGGGAAAGTATAGTCACGAAAAATCTCCTTAAAGCTGACTTTTCATATGAGTCGATTATTTCCGCACAACATGTAGCACGGAAAATTAGACTTGGAATTTACTTAAGTCACCTACACGGGGAAAAAAGACCATCTCAAAACAAGCGGATTCCACAATAAATTAAGCGGATTTCTGCATGTGGTTTTGCCAAAATGACTTCCGTCTTAAATTAAGCGGAAAAATCTTCTTAATTCTTGAATGCCCAAATTTAAAAGATATCCACTTAATTTTAGCGGAAAATCATCTTATTTGTATGTGGAAAGATTTTAATAAAAAAAACTGGTATAGCTCGTTTCAAATCTAAAGTCCTCTCTTGCCTCTGAGTTTATTTTCTCCCTTCCAATAAAATTGAGAACAAATAAACAACAAACTCAATTTTATTGGCTCATTGCGACAAATCGACTCAAAAACAACAACAAATCATGCTTGTTTGAATGAAAGAAATGCTATAGGTCGTTTCAAATCAAAAGTCCCATGGAAAATTGAGCAAAAATAAAAAAAAACTCATTCGCTTACTGGAAGGAAGCATTTATGAGGCAGCTGAACTTTTTCTAAAATTACGATAAAATAATGAAGAACAGTTCTTGATATCCCTATTTTAATTAATTGATCCGTCTGTGAGATTCACTGGGTTAGCCTCAGAAAGCGGAGGCAAGTCTCCCGGGCTTGCATCACTCCATATCCGCGGACAATACAAAAAAACATACAATTATTTAATTATTTATTATTTGAAGGCAGTTGGGATAACTTTGCCGGAGATATTGTTGTAGGACTAGGTGAAGATGGACCAGAAATGTCCAGTTTATATCATAGCAATTCATAACTTAAAATTCTATTCACATCTTTTCATTTGTATAATTGGGCAGTAAATATCTTATTTTTATTTTTCAATTATTTTGGAGTCGTCACCATAGAAATCATTAATAAACAAATTCAGATTTTTCTCTAGCATTTCTTTCATTTAAACCACAGTACACATAAAAAGGTAATATATTCCGAACTGACATTGGTCGCCAGATTGTCAAAACATGACACTTTGGCGACCAATGTCAGCTACCGAATTCTTAATTGTTTAAAATACCGACGAAAAACGCACAAAAACCGATAAACCACGCACATCACTAATTTTTAAACAATTATTTACTATTTTCCGCGATGAAACACGAAGAAAATTTGTTATTTTTCAATTTATAATATTTTTAAATGACATTTTATAAATTTAAACAAAAACAAATTTCCTGTTTACTGCGATTGAAATATAAAAATTAAAGGCCAACCTGACAGATTGGTGCCTATTTTTGACAAACAAATTTTGTCAACGTTCGGAAGATATTACCTTATTATGTGTACTGTGATTTAAACAAGCATGATTTGTTGTTATTTTTGAGTTGATTTGTCGCAATGAGCCAATAAAATTGAGTTTTTTGTTTATTTGTTCTCAATTTTATTGGAAGGGAGAAAATAAACTCTGAGTCAGGACTTTTGATTTGAAACGACCTATAGAGAAAAAAATAAAAAAACGAAAAATCTGAATTTGTTTATTAATGATTTCTATGACGACTCCAAAATAATTGAAAAATAAAAATAAGATATTTACTGCCCAATTAAAGAAATGAAAAGATGTGAATAGAATCTTAAGTTATGAATTGCTATCATATAAACTGATGGACATTTCTGGTCCAGTATTTATATTGCCCGGGGATATGGAGTGATGCATGCAGTGTTGCCAATAGTGCAGATTTATCTGCATTTTGCAGATTTTCAACACATTCCCAGACTTTTAAGAACCATAAATCTGCAGTGCAGATTTTATCTGCAACTGAAACTTAACGTTTCAATAACAAAAATAGATTTCATTTCAAAAAAATCCAATAAAATGGTATTAACTTTAGTTTTCAAATCAGCTGGAATTTGTTCATAACGTTCTATATTTTTCCTTCTTGATTTCATTTTCTAAATTCAAATTGTAACAAAACTCAGTACGATTTTGATTTTATAGAGGAAAAAGCCTAACGATATAATTAGGTATTTATAAACACTTCCAGGGTTCCAGGAAAGAAGCTATTGATACAAATTTAACAATTTCAGCGAGAAAAATTACTCTCGAAATTAATTTTAGCTGACACCTGTTCGCAATTTTCTTCATTGCAGATTTTTTTTCATCGTTTCTGCAGATTTTTCAAAATATTTTAATGGCAACACTGGATGCATGTCCGGGACACTTGCCTCCGCTTTCTGAGGCTAACCCAGTGAATCTCACAGAACAGACGGATCAATTAATTAAAATAAGGATATCAAGAACTGGGGTCGAATTACGGCATACAAACTATCGATAGTTTTAAGTTTAATAGTTTACCCCAAGCTTTTCGTTCTAAACGCACCAGCTTTTTAATTTTGAACTCCTAAAACACTGAAAAACTTTTGAAAATTTAGTGAAATCTTCATTTCTCATCATTTCAATTATTTATGAATGATTTTTTGTTTGGGAAACCCCAGAATTATAATACTAATTGTTAACATTGTCATACTATGTCACTGTTGCATTTTGTTTACTTTCGGTTTTGGTTGCTGAGCGATTTGTTTCATTGTTTGTTGCTGAGCGATTTGTTTATTTTATTGTATTGTATTTTTAACTGTATCATTTCATAAATATATTCAAGGCAATAGTTTGGTTCGTTATAACAACACCAAATAAAAAATCATCTGCTTGCTTAGTATTTTTGTCAAGCCGGTCGGTGGAAACACGACCATATTTGTAAAATGTTACTTATGTAAAATCTAAAATTTATTTTTGAGGCCTTTTTTAGTATTTATGCATGTACCTACTAGAATGTAAGACCTTTATTCTCTTTGTTAAATTAAAATGTATATGTAGGAATCGACAAGGTTACATTATCTTATTTGCTGATGTACCTAAAAGAGTATGCAGTACTGCTAGATGTATGTATGTATTGTACATATATCTATTTATACAAAAATGTTCCCTTGTGCTCGATAAACTCGTGCACATATGCGTTAAATATTTTCATTTTACATAATTGTCTGATATCTTTGGCAAACTTGCCACAGGCCGTATCGAACCGAATATTTTTTTTCGGACCTCAATACATCTGGTTTTTTGTTTTTCAAAATGTTTTGCAAGTTAACAATTGAAATAATACATTTCCAGTTGCTAAAAATAAGTTTTAAATTGCAATATTCTGATTATTAAACGTTTTTTATTATTCAAAAAAGCCTTTTTAAAGCTTTTTAGGAAATTTGGTAAAACTATCGATACTATCGATATGGTTTTCCCAAAACTATCGATACTATCGAAATCTTAAACAATCGATGTTTAACGAATACTACTACTAATTAAATAGAGACACAAAATAGTAAAAACGTTAACGTATGATCGTAATCGTGTGCCGTAATTTGACCCCTGTTCTTCATTATTTTATCGTAATTTTAGAAAAAGTTCAGCTGCCAGTAAGCGAATGATTTTTTTTTATTTTTGCTCATTTTTCCATGGGACTTGATTTGAAACGAGCTATAGCCACTATGGCAGTGTTTTTCAAAGTGTGGAAAAGTTCCGAAGGGGGTCGCGGACGCAAGCCAAATATTGATACAAAAAATAGTGGTTAAAAAAAAAAAAACAAAAAAAACAAAAAACAGAACATTTCTCAGTGCGACAAATGTGTTTGTATGTTTTTTAATAAATGTTGAAATATTGGATTTGCTTGCTTGACACGCACCATAACCGCAGTTTTCCAAGACATCCTCTGATTTTGTCTTTTGCAGTTATAATGTTCTCCTTTCTTCCCCGGAGCTTCTTCAGGATGTTTAAGTTGGCACACAGATCAGCAATAACTGTTCGGAGGGTCAAAAAAATGGTTCGAACTTTCGGATTTTCAATCTTATAAAAAAAAACAATAATTAAGATCTTAATTCCAAAACTTGTGTCAATACTTTTTCACACTGACTTCTGTGTGCTAAAAAAGATTATTTTGGAGTGAACCCATTTCATAGCATACAATCCTAAACAGTCGACTTTGCAAGATGCAAGCGCCTTGTCTTTTAAAAAGTTCACTTCTCTGATCACATCATTTAATTCTGGAGGCAGTATCTTTTATGCAAGAAGAGAGCAGAGTGTTCATTTTAAGTTTGGCATTGTGAGTTTAAATTTTGCATTATGAGTTTCACTTTTGTTGCCGGTCAAAGCTTTAGCACCATCGCACAGTGGTACCGGTTTCTAAGAAGGGCGGCCATAGGGGATTATGGTTAGGATAGCAACAAAATATACTTGAATATGTGTGAGAATATATTTTTTTAGCAATAAAAAATGAATTAATTTAAAAACAATTGTTTTATAAGGAAATCTTATATATATTTAATAACAAAATGTAAAAAGAAGCCTTGAATCTACATATACAAACAAATGATAAGTTATTTTTTAAAATTATTTATTTGGTTTTTTTTTTCAATTTCAGTCATAATTTTTATGTTACATTTCAGATTTAAAGCTTGCTTAATATCATATATTTTTATAAAAATATGTGCAAAAACTTAAGAAAAACATAAAAACGTAAAAAAAAAAAATTTTGTTTGAAAAAGTTTTAAATATGAGAAATATGGGTAAAATTGAAACAATGAGTGTGAAAGAGTCAGTCGTAGCCCGTCGCACTTATTCGCAGACAGATTCAATTGCTTAAGAAACTACACGTGCTAGAGAAAATTTATGTATATGAATAATGTATTTATTTTGATGACAACATATTTAAAAGTTTCGGTAAAGTGAGAAGAAAAACAAAAGTATGGAATTTGAACCTGTCCTTTTCTAGTCTGTTTTTTATTGAAAATTTTAAATAAAATAGAATTGTAAACTCTTTAAATAAAGTACATACCTTCAACTTTAAGTTCCATAACAAAAAAAAAAACTTTAAAAATAATTTTAACCGAAAAATACACTTAAAAGTTTAAGTTGATTCGGGACCAAAAATAAAGCATTGAAATCAGACTTTTTTCGACAACTTTTCATGGTCGATATGAAAAGTTCCGTTATTTTCTCAAAATGTCTGTTATGCTATCTTAAAGAATAGGCTTTTTATAACAAATATAACGAAAAATGACGTCATTATATTGACATCGATATTTCGGCCTATGGCCTACTACGGAACCACTGTGCATCGCTACAAAGATATGTGGTACAAACACTGGTTAGTAGTGTGAGCAGGAAGAGCTAACCAAAATAAAATGTGCAACACGGAAAAAAATTTCTTATCGAATAAGTAAAATCTTATGCAATTAGATCGAATTTTGAACGGGTACAGTTAATACAGCTATTTAAAATACTGACACATTATAGTGTGAGGGGGTCGCCAAAACATTTTTCCACTAAAGGGGGTCGTGAACACTGCACTATGGGGATCGAACCTACAACTGTTGGATTACTAGGCGAGTGCTTTACCATCAGCATGTCTCAATTTAGGAAATAAGTATGATAAATTGCAACTAAAGCTGAAGTCTGATTATAACTTTTAAATTTTTATTTTTTGTCGGTTTTTTAAGATGAAAATTCACATTTAAATGAAATGAAATTCACCTTAAAATTAACAGTTTTAAGCGGCTTCCACTTATTTTAAGCGGAAATCGTAGAGGGTGGGATTTAAGAGGTGGACATCATCTTATTTTAAGGTGCCCTTTTTTCTCCATGTAGGGCTTACATTAAAACGAGATGCATTAACTTTTCTGCACTAGTGAAAGCAATTTGTTTACCCACTTCCATTGAAGTGGCTAAGGAGTCATCACTTTGTTTATCAAGTTACTGTTTTACTTTTCTATTTAGACCCCGGTCAAACGGAAGGAAGCACTTATGATTATTGAATTATTTTTCATCTCGCATCTCTTTCCAACTCATTCAAATATCATAGGGTACATCTCTTCTAAAATCGTTTGCAAAATCATTAGAAAAGATGAGTTTCCAACCCAGTATTACCAAAAGTCTTATTATATTTCATACTTCAAATTTAAAATATCTAGCTTCATATGCCTCATTCATTCAAGCATGCCTCATTCCAAGCCCCCGTAAAAGAATGAACATGCTCATTCCTTGTCAGTTTTTTGACAAAAATTATGGGCAAGTGTTCAGCCGTGTAAATGGGGGATTATGGGAGTTTTTTGATATATCCTCTTGGTTTGTGAGAGACTTTAACTTTATGCTATACTTCCTTTAAAAAAACTGGAACTGATTTGATAAGGCTCTAATATATTAACAAGGTAGACGCTTGAGGTTCTTTTTTAAAATTCAATGAGTGCGAAATAGATAAATCATTTAATAGATCGTTGACATTGACCTATTATAATAGGTCAATGATCGTTGAATAGGTTAATAATCGTTGAATTTCAAAAAGACTCAAGTCACTGTACCTATCATAGATTATTTAACGATTCTTGTATTCAGCTACTACTTTTTTGATCTATTCTGTCAGATTAAAAGTTTAATGCTAGATTTACATGGCTAAGAAACTGTCATAATATTCTCTTTTAAAAATGGTGTTTATCAGTCCAACATACATACAATTTGTGATTAGAAAATAATGTCAATTGTCAGAACATTAACACTTCAACTTCTTAGAATTTCAAGATTGATTGTTTTTTAGATTCGATTTCGATCTTGACATTAAACAAAGTGTTTGCGTATATAATCATTTTAAGTAAAAAAAAGTAAGTAAGTAAGTAAAAAAAAACAGTTGATAAGGCAAATGGAATGTCATATTTTGCAAAGTCATATCTTAATTTTAATGCCAACCCTTTGTTAAAATCTCATCGCAAAGTTCGAATAAATTAAAATAAACTGATAAATTTTAATTTCTAATCCTTAATCTTTACACCATGACGCTTTTATATTTTGTCCTTGTCAAAAGGAACGTTTTAGAATAGGTTAGGTTTATATCTCCAGATCCAGACCAGTTTTTTCTGGATTTAGTAACTAACATACATAGTTTATTGTTTTTAACCTTATTTAAAAATGGATGTGTTCATTATCATAAAATTAGGTTAATAACCTCTTTGTTTTTGGAAATTTCTAGTGAATAGAGAAAAGATTTTTGTCTAGTTTTTCATATCAATTGTCAATTTAACACCATAATCTTGACAACTTTATCATCACTAAATACTTTAAAAATAAATCTAACACGCAAGTTTGTCAACAGCCAAACTTGCATAATAATTAAGATCTTAGTTCGCAAAAAAAAAAGGAACTGAAAATTTATTTGGTATTCAATCAAAAGTGAGTTAAATGGTTTTAAAAACTTCTATCATTCTTGAAAAAGCTTCTGTTTGTTTTTGAACTTTCAAGAAAAAGGTTATAGACTAATCATGAGCAGATGATTAGTAGATCTAGTACTACAATTATAGTGTAGATATATATTTGTTGGTACTAGATTTCTAAGAATAGCACCTGTCAGATTATTCGACATGAACTGTCACAATTTATAAAAAGAGATTCTTAATTTAGTCCTTCACTCTTTTGTACATTTTTGTATAAGACTTGAAGCAATTGATATAAAAATAAGACATTAACTGTCTAAATATTTAAGTTTGATATAATTTTCGATCTCTATTGTACAAAAAAATGTCAATCTGCATAATCAAAATACAACTTTTAAATATGAATGAAAATAGTTAAAAACTATCGTAAGGGAAAAACGTACTTGACAAACCATATCACCCAAAATTTCAAGTAGAAAAAATAAACTATTATCATTTTTCTAGATCTATTAACTTGTCATTTATAAATTACACGCGTATACTTATTTTAAAAACATTATCTAGAATAATCTTACACTTGTATAAACCAAGTTCTCTAGAAAATGATTTTGAATGACTTACAATAAACCAAAACTAATACTCGTTATAAAAAAATGATTTTATTCATCGATAAACTCCTTAAAAAAATATTTTTTAGATAAGAATTAAGTAATTTTATGTTCATAACACTCAATGATATGATTATAAAGTAAGTTTTGGATTTGACATTATCTGTTTTAAATGATTTAATTCCTTGTCAAAATTCAAACGGACTTATCGGTGGAAAACTACATAAGTATGTACCTAAGTAGTTTTATTTTTTTATAATCTATGAGATAAAGTACTTCAAAATATTGCAATTAACAATGAAAGTTATTATCTTTCACTTATGTATGTAATCAAACTCGCAAATAATATTTTTACAGACATGATTTAAGAAATACCAGTTATTTGACAGTAACCGGCTTCCTTTGGAGGTACTTGAGTATGAAAGCTATAATCTAGTACTTCCAATTAAACATTCTCATCTACTCGGACAGGCGAGTCAGCTAATACTCGGTGACACAAGACGTTTGACTCTTTTCGAAAATCAATGAGTGTGGAGGAAAATTATCATAATTTATTTCCTTCTAGCTTCGAAAAGAATCAAGTCTCCAATTGTCACTATGTAACGCATGTTGTAGGGGAACTCAATAAACTTGGCTAGCTTAGGATAGAGCTGGCTGGAGAAGCTTGTTGGTTGAGGCACAACTATTGACATTTTTCAAAAAGTAAATTTTCACTGTTCAAACGAAGAAAAAGAAGTATAAATTCAAAAACCTGCCGTTACGAAACGCACGTATAGGAAATTTGTTTTTTTTAGTTTTTAAAGTAATCCTTAATGGATTCTAGAGATTGTAGGGTTAATCCAAAAAGAAAGATTGGGTGTTTAGTTCATCTGTTCCATAATTGCTTCCAAACAACTTAGGATATTTGGAAAATTTGGGATCGTTGGAAGCGTCTAGCTTGTTCACTAGTTAAAGGCATGAAATCGACTACGGAACCAATTAGAGGAAAATGTCATGAACTGTTTTAAATCAAAATTCATGGCTCTTTTTGAAATTCAATGAGTGTGAGGGAGAATCTCTTTTTAATTCGTTGAATTTCAAAACAATAATTTTGACTTTTGAACTATCAAACCATATCGTGAAATGTTTTGGATTTGAATTGTTGTTATCAAACAATCCAGACAGCCAGTATTTTAGAACCTTCACGATTGAAAGAAGCGATAACTGCCACAAACGTCTGATGATGACGAAAAAAAAACAAACTTTATCACACCTGTCAATGATAATAATTATGAGATTTACATTACTGACAATATGTTGATTGCAAATTCGGCTATAAAAGCTCAAAACCGAAAATCAACTAGCATCAGTTGAATTTCTAACAAAATGAAGGTTGTATTAGCTTTGGCATTGCTTGTTGCAACAGCAACAGCTGGAACTATTCCAAGTGGTGGTCGTATCACCAACGGTGATGTTGCTTCTCCAGGACAATTCCCATACCAAACGGGTCTTTCCTTGGAGATGGATGGCGGCAATGCATGGTGTGGTGGTACTTTGATTTCAAATCAATGGATTGTCACAGCTGCGCATTGCACAGTTGATGCCAAAGCAGTCACAGTCTATCTGGGTGCCACCAACATCAAGGATGATAACGAACCTGGCCAACTACGTGTGTATGTTCCAGGATCAGGAATCTTTACTCATGAGAAATACAATGGTTTGACCATTACCAATGACATTGCCTTGATCAAATTGCCCGCTCCAATTGAATTCAATGGTAAGAGACAACTTTACTATATCGGTTAGTGTTTTAAGATTTTAACGAATTCAATTATTTCGCACTTAGAATTGATCCAACCAGCTTCATTGCCAAAGAAGAGCGAACAATACTCAACCTATGTCGGTGATAAGGTTGTTGCTTCAGGATGGGGCAAGGACAGTGATTGTAAGTTTAAAGAAACTATCTCAATTTTTAGGATTTAGTAACTATTCATTTCATTCGAACAGCTGCCACATCAGTTTCTCCAGTCTTGAACTACATTGACACAACTGTCATCAGCTCAAAGACCTGTAACCTCTACTACCTTGGCATGATCACACCAAACATGATCTGTATTTCTGGAAAGAATGGACGGTCAACATGCAACGGTGATTCTGGTGGCCCATTGGTTTTACCAGAAAATGGTGAAAATGTCTTGATCGGTTCTACCTCATTCGGTATCTCTTTGGGTTGTGAAGTCGGTTGGCCAGGTGTATTCACTCGTACCACTTCTTATTTGGACTGGATTGAATCCAAAACTGGACCAATCAATAACTAAGAATCTGATAGAAATACTATCAACTCAGCTTTTATTTAATAAAAAACTGAATGCATAAACAAACATTTTTTGATACTGACTTCTTATCTTACAGAATAATTAGAAAAGTTACCATTCCATTTAATATAACAGTGTTGCAAGGAATAATTTATTTATTCGGAGTAACATGCGAGTTCACGAATGCTTTTCATTTTATTTAATAATAATCATTTAAGAGGTGAAAACTGTATTACTGGAGTATACTTTTCGGCGATTTTTTAATATCATATGTGATGGAAGGAAAATAGTTGCTGAGCGCTTTTGGTCTTATGTTCTTTAAAAATGTTGGTGTTAAGTTTTTTCGATCAATTTGTGTGAATTAAATGCATTTTTAAAACTTTGGTTCCAAAGCAACTTAAGTTTTGTTGAAGAAATTACTTGAATCTCATGTTTTTATTTAAATTTTCCAACATTTCTGGAGTGTGACAGTCAGGAATATTTGAAGAAAACAAATACATTTACGTGAATAAATAATGCGCGTTTATATAATTTTGTAAAAATAAATTAAAATCAATACAAAAATCGGCCATGTCCCGGACATGTCCCGGACGTGTCCCGGACGTGTCCCGGACATGTCCCGGACGTGTCCCGGACATGTCCCGGACGTGTCCCGGACATGTCCCGGACGTGTCCCGGACATGTTCCGGACATGTCCCGGACGTGTCCCGGACATGTCCCGGACATATCCCGAACGTGTCCCGGACATGTCCCGGACATGCCCCGGACGTGTCCCGGATATTTCACGGACATGCCCGGACATGTCCCGGACGTGTCCCGGACAAGTCCCGGACGTGTCCAGGAAATGTCCCGGACATGTCCCGGACGTGTCCCGGACGTGTTCCGGACATGTCCCGGACGTGTCTCGGACGTGTCCCGAACATGTCCCGGACATGTCCCGGACATGCCCCGGACGTGTCCCGGATATTTCACGGACATGCCCGGACATGTCCCGGACGTGTCCCGGACGTGTCCCGGACATGTCCCGGACGTGTCCCGAACATGTCCCGGACGTGTCCCGGACATGTCCCGGACATGTCCCGGACGTGTCCCGGACATGTCCCGGACATGTCCCGGACGTGTCCCGGACATGTCCCGGACATGTCCCGGACGTGTCCCGGACATGTCCCGGACATGTCCCGGACGTGTCCCGGACATGTCCCGGACATGTCCCGGACGTGTCCCGGACATGTATCGGACGTGTCCCGGACATGTCCCGGACGTGTCCCGGACATGTCCCGGACATGTCCCGGACGTGTCCCGGACATATCCCGGACGTGTCTCGGACGTGTCCCGGACGTGTCCCGGACGGGATCGGGTCAAAATTCTGGCTTCAAAATTCTGCTTTTCAAAATTCTGCTTTTTTAACGAAAATTCTGTTTTTCAAAATTCTGCTTTTTTTCTATTCTGCTTTTCAAAATTCTGCTTTTTAAAATTCTGCTTTTCAAAATTCTGCCAGCATTATACTTAAACAAAAAAATTCTGCCAATTCTGTTTTTTTTATAGCATATGTGCTGACTAAAGAAAAATACACCTCATTAATGTAATTCAACATAGGTACTTTCCTAATTTTTTTTTTGTTTAAGTGTCGGAAATATTTTTTAAAATGCATAGACTGACTTTCTTTCGAATAAAATCTATAACTTATTGGAACCGATGTTGTTTGATACAAAATATTCCTTTTCTTATTCAAATTTTTGATTATTCATCTTTATTTGATAAATTAAAAAAAATTTGAATTATTTTCGGAAATGTTTAGTATTTAAACAAAAATTAATATGCATTCAAAGAATGACAAATTATGTAGGTAAGTAATCAAATAAGCAGACAATTTATCAAGAAGATGATTTTACAGAATTTTGCAAAAAATTAAAAAAGGGTTTGGAAAATGTTAAAAAGCGCGCGCTTTTTAACATTTTCCAAACCCTTTTTTAATTTTTTGCAGAATTTTGAAAAGCAGAATTTTGAAAAACAGAATTTTGAAAAACAGAATTTTGAAAAGCAGAATTTTGAAAGCAGAATTTTGACAAAAGAATTTTGACCCCGGCAGAATTTTGACCCCAACCCGTCCCGGACGTGTTCCAGACATGTCCCGGACGTGTCCCGGACGTGTCCCGGACATGTCCCGGACGTATCCCGGACATGTCCCGGACATGTCCCAGACGTGTCCCGGACATGTCCGGACGTGTCCCGGACATGTCCGGACGTGTCCCGGACATGTCCCGGACGTGTCCCGGACATATCCCGGACATGTCCCGGACGTGTCCCGGACATGTCCCGGACGTGTCCCGGACATGTCCCGGACGTGTCCCGGACATGTCCCGGACGTGTCCCGGACATGTCCCGGACGTGTCCCGGACATGTCCCGGACGTGTCCCGGACGGGATCGGGTCAAAATTCTGGCTTCAAAATTCTGCTTTTCAAAATTCTGCTTTTTCAGCGAAAATTCTGTTTTTCAAAATTCTGCTTTTTTTTCTATTCTGTTTTTCAAAATTCTGCTTTTTAAAATTCTGCTTTTCAAAATTCTGCCAGCATTATATTTGAACAAAAAAATTCTGCTAATTCTGTTTTTTTTTTTATAGCATATGCGCTGGCTAAAGAAAAATACACCTCATTAATGTAATTCAACATTGGTACTTTCCTAAATTTTTTTATTTAAGTGTCACAAATATTTTTTGAAATGCATATACTGACTTTCTTTCAAATAAAATATTTATACTAATTGGAACCGATGTTGTATATTCCTTTTCTTATTCAAATTTTTGAATATTCATCTTTATTTGATAAATTAATACATTTTTAGTTATTTTCGGAAATGTTTAATATTAAAAACCTTTTCTTAATAGCTGTGTTTTTTTGTTTATCTATATAGATTTTGTGCAAAAAAACGACATCGAGATTTTTGAAAACCATGCAAACATTTGGCACCACTGTACATATACTTTGGCAGCTGTCTGTCAAAAATGTTGCTTTTGTTTTTTTTTTATTTTAACTCTGAAGTGGGAAGGCCATTACATCCATGTTGGATGCAAACAAAAATTTTCATATGGCCATGGCATCCATGTTGGATTCAAAAAAATTGTTTTTTTCACAAAAAACCAAAAATTATCTGTATATTCTTAGCTACATTTTAAGACCATGACCATTAACATTAGTTGCGTCGTTCTTGTGTTATAAGCGTTTGAAGGTAGCCATATTGAATTTTTTTTCGATTTTTTAAAAATCAAATGTGAAAACTTTTTTATTTTTATTTCTAATTTTTCGAAAAAACTTTGGTAATTTTATATACATATCTGTTCAACAATATTATCAGGATCCATTTAAGACTTTTATCTGAAAAGTGCATTGCGTATATCTCGAGATATTAACATTTCAATGCAACCATGTCAAACACATTTTTGATTATTTTTTTCTATGAGATTTTTTTTCAAACCTCGTTTTCTCCGCTTTTTTTTTTTTGTTAATATTTTCAGATATTTCTGTATGAACACAACAATTAAACTACCTTGGCACTACTGTTTTTATCGAGAGAAAGTAAAATCTGGATAATTATCTGGATTTTTCAAAAATCTATACAGATAA
Organism: Episyrphus balteatus; assembly: GCF_945859705.1. Classification (NCBI taxonomy): domain Eukaryota; kingdom Metazoa; phylum Arthropoda; class Insecta; order Diptera; family Syrphidae; genus Episyrphus; species Episyrphus balteatus. The sequence continues at coordinate 35,094,636 of NC_079135.1, forward strand.
AGTTTTTGTTGTTTTTAACACGTAAATTGTTTTGATTTCAAAAATCTCGATGTCGTTTTTTTGCACAAAATCTATATAGATAAACAAAAAAACACACCTAATATTTTCAAATTTATTCATTTATAAAACAAAAATTAATTCGCATTTAAAAAATGACAAATTATGTAGGTAAGTAATCAAATAAGCAGATAATTTTTCAAAAAGATGATTTTACCGAATTCTGCAAAAAATTAAAAAAGGGTCATGTCCCGGACGTGTCCCGGACATGTCCCGGACATGTATCGGACGTGTCCCGGACATGTCCCGGACGTGTCCCGGACATATCCCGGACGTGTCCCGGACATATCCCGGACGTGTCCAGGACATGTCCCGGACGTGTCCCGGACATGTCCCGGACATGTCCCGGACGTGTCCCGGACATGTCCCGGACATGTCCCGGACGTGTCCCGGACATGTCCCGGACGTGTTCCGGACATGTCCCGGACGTGTCCCGGACGTGCCTCGGACATGTCCCGGATGTGTCCCGGACATGTCCCGGACGTGTCCCGGACGTGCCTCGGACATGTCCCGGACGTGTCTCGGACATGTCCCGGACGGGTCTCGGACATGTCCCGGATGTGTCCCGGACATGTCCCGGACGTGTCCCGGACATGTCCCGGACGTGTCCCGGACATGTCCCGGACATATCCCGGACGTGTCCCGGACATATCCCGGACGTGTCCCGGACATATCCCGGACATGTCCGCACATGTCCCGGACATATCCCGGACATGTCCCGGACGTGTCCCGGACATGTCCCGGACGTGTCACGGACATGTCCCGGACGTGTCCCGGACGTGCCCCGGACGTGTTCCGGACATGTCCCGGACGTGTCCCGGACGTGTCCCGGACATATCCCGGACGTGTCCAGGACATGTCCCGGACGTGTCCCGGACATGTCCCTTACGTGTCCCGGACATGTCCCGGACATGTCCGGGACATGTCCGGGACACGTCCGGGACATGTCCGGGACACGTCCGGGACATGTCCGGGACATGTTCGGGACGTGTTCCGGACATGTCCCGGACGTGTATCGGACGTGCCTCGGACATGTCCCGGACGTGTCTCGGACATGTCGTCCCGGACGTGTCTCGGACATGTCCCGGACGTGTCTCGGACATGTCCCGGATGTGTCCCGGACATGTCCCGGACGTGTCCCGGACATGTCCCGGACATATCCCGGACGTGTCCCGGACATATCCCGGACGTGTCCCGGACATATCCCGGACATGTCCGCACATGTCCCGGACATATCCCGGACATGTCTCGGACGTGTGCTGGACGTGTCCAGGACATGTCCCGGACGTGTCCCGGACATGTCCCGGACGTGTCCCGGACATGTCCCGGACGTGTCCCGGACATGTCCCGGACGTGTCCCGGACGTGCCCCGGACGTGTTCCGGACATATCCCGGACATGTCCCGGACATGTCCCGGACATGTCCCTAACGTGTCCCGGACGTGTCCCAGACGTGTCCCGGACATGTCCCGGACGTGTATCGGACATGTCCCGGACATGTGCCGGACATTTCCCGGACGTGTCCCGGACGTGTCCCGGAAATGTATCGGACGTGTTCCGGACTTTGCACATTAAATAATGTGCAAAGTTTCAGTTCGATACGATAATAATTTATTGGAACTGGATCAAAATTAAGTTCCAAGATTTTACTACATTATTCTTAGTTAGTTTGTCAGTTACAACTGAAGCTAATAAATCAAGAAAAATTACCATACCTGCATTTTCTTCAAAAAACAAATCTACTGCATTTTTAAATCAATCACTGTGTTTTACATGAACAAGATTCCACCCGGAACAATTGAATTTCTCTTTTCCCCTATTATAAGTTTCGGGTGAAAAGTTGTTCACGTTCGGAAAACTACTCATATTCGTATTTTGAGCTTGATTTCTACGTGGAGCAAAAATTTTGCACCTATGGCGCAAAGCCATTTTAGTAAGTTATTAAGCCAAAAAGCATACGGATTTCTAACTTAATAAATTATTAAATGACTTTAGCAATTTACTAAATCGTTTAAAATTTTGAGTTAATTTATTTTTCAAATAGATAGGAAGGTTATCGTATACCTACCTAACTACGAAACTAATGCATAAATGAAAGACGGTTTTTATTTACTTATTTTTATTATTTAATATTTTTATTTTATATGAAATAGGCAGTTTATGGTAATGGAACATAAGTTGTAATATAATGAGTTCAGTCTAAGGAAATATGTTTTTCTCAAAACAGTTTAAAATTTTATTCTTTGGCGCTTTTGTCTTCGACTTCTTTGGGCTTCTCTTGAGCATTTTCCTTCACATTGAGATGTGCTGGTCCAGTTTGTTGAATTTGTATAATTTTTTCAGCTGGCTTATCTTCGATAGCTGGCTTTGGAATGCTCACTGTCAAAACGCCATCCGATGACAATGTCGAAAGAACTTTGTTAGAATCATAGCCCTTTGGCAGTGCATATCTACGAACAAAGTGCCGTGAGATGTATCCGTGATCATCTTCTCGCTCTTCATGTTTGCCCTCCACAACTACAGCGTTGTCCACAACTTTAACTGACAATTCACTTGGTTTGAATTGCTGAACATCCATGCAAACCTGGAATCCATCTTTTCCAATGTTCGAAATTGTTCCAGAGTTGTTTTTCGAACGTAATTGCATTGGCTGATCTTCCAAACGGTTTCTCAAGGCCAACGGCAAACGTAAAATTCTAGGACTTTCGTATCTCTGAATTTGATAAGGGTCTAAACCCAAACCAAAGCCCCTATTGTAGTATGGTGAGGACATAGAGTCCAAACTATCAGCCAAATCCAAGAGTAGTTGCAATGATGACATTTTGTTCACTGTTTTTTTCTATCTTTTTACTTTAAAACAAAATAGGTACTTCAAAAATTTTAAAAATCTTTAAGAGAACTTTGCTTTGCTTAGCGGTTTCTTTCAACTTTCAAATAAACTGATGAATTTCGCCAGTGCATTGGCGTATTTATACAAAATTTGTGGATTGCTAGAATTTTCTGGGTGTATCTTCGTTGTTTATTTTCTTTGAATAAGGGGAAGTTTTAGATTCTGTTCTCTTTTTCACTTTTTCTCTTTTATCCTAATTCTCTTGTTTTTTATTTCTATTTTTAAATTAAGAGAGTACAACCTAACCTCCCCTTAAGTTCTAAATTTATATTCGAATAAAAAGAGATCAGATTTAAGAGAAAAAGCGTAAAAGAGAACCAATAATTCAATCCCAAACTTCCCCTCATTTAAAGAAAAATAAACAACGAAGAGATTGCGAGATTCACCCAGAAAATTCTGGCAATCCACAAATTTTGTATAAATACGCCAATGCACTGCCGAAATTCATCAGTTTATTTGAAAATTGAAACAAGCTCTTGGTGAACTAAAGTTCTCTTAAAGTTAAAATCGAGTACCTTTTTTAAATAATTAAAAATAAAGTGTTTTGTTAAAGTAAAAGATAGAAAAAAAGTAAACAAAATGTCTTCATTGCAATTATTGTTGGATTTGGCTGATAGTCTGGACTCTATGTCCTCACCCTACTACAATAGTGGCTTTGGTTTGGGTTTGGACCCTTATCAAATTCAGAGATACGAAAGTCCTAGAATTTTACGTTTGCCGTTGGCCTTGAGAAACCGTTTGGAAGACCAGCCAATGCAATTACGTTCGAAAAACAACTCTGGGACAATCTCAAACATTGGAAAAGATGGATTCCAGGTTTGCATGGATGTGCAGCAATTCAAACCAAGTGAATTGTCTGTTAAAGTTGTGGACAACGCTGTAGTTGTGGAGGGCAAACATGAAGAACGGGAAGATGATCATGGATATATCTCACGACACTTTGTTCGTAGATATGCTCTGCCAAAGGGCTATGATTCGGACAAAGTTAATTCGACATTGTCATCGGATGGCGTTTTGACAGTGAGCATTCCAAAGCCAGCTATCGAAGATAAGCCAGCTGAAAAAATTATACAAATTCAACAAACGGGACCAGCACATCTTAACGTGAAGGAAAATGCTCAAGAGAAGCCCAAAGAAGTCGAAGACAAAAGCGCCAAAAAATAAAATTTTAAACTGTTTTGTGAAAAACATACATTCTTAGACTGAACTCATTTATATTTCAACTTATGTTCCATTACCATACTAAACTGCCTATTTCATATTAAAATAAAAAATTATTCAAAATTTAATTACATAAAAACTGTGTTTTTTTCTAAATTTTTCTTTGCAATTTGTTAGGTTCCAGAAATTGGATGAAAAGAAATGGAAATTGAAATTTATTTTTAGGGTTCTGACTTCTGAGTATATTGTAAATCAAATTTATTTTTGCCAAACTTTACAGCTGCAAGACTTGGAAACTTTTTCATACATTTTTGCCTTTTTTAGCCTCTTATTACTAATTTACTATTATTTGCTACTTTGTTTATTTCTCGGATAGAAGTGAACATGATGGGTGATAGAATTTGACCTTTTTTAGTTTTATTGTGTTTGTGTACGAAAGGCATGTCAAACTCAATGGTTACTAGGGGCCGAAACAGCGAAATCTAAATTTTTAATGGGCCGCAAAAAAAAGTAAAACTAAAATTTTTTATAAAACAGATTTATAAAAAAAAGAAGAATTATAACTTTAATGTTTTTTTCCTGATACCTAGAATCTCTTCTTGGCTACCATTTTTTTCACCAGTCCAAGCTCCAAGACGTTCGTTAGGCTCGATCTTATTTCTCTTAATAATAAAAATATCTGCTGGCATTGGAAGGTTGTGTGAAATTTGAAACGATTTTATATGGCAGTTTTCAACTGTCCCAAATTTGACTGAAAAAGCCTTATAAAATTCATATCCACTTCATAGGAATTCGGAACTTACTTCGGACTCACACTAAACATCACATGCCTCCATTTTCATATCATTCGACATTTATTCTATTTTTATGAAAAAAAAAAAAACAACAAAGAATGTCATACCTAGGGCATTCATGATTTAATCACCGTTGTTGCTTGATAGCTTAAATCAGAACATTCGCTTTCTAATTCACGAGATCTTATAAAATTATTTTGTTTTCAGATAAATTCCATATTTGTTTTTTTCATTAAAAAAAAGAGGTGAATGTGCGTGCGTTGAACAGAAAATATAAATCATAACTTTAAGCCTCGTACGCGATAAATTTTAGCATATTTCGATTTTTAATTGGTCAAATCAAACTCATTATAAGATACATTTCAGCTGCCATACAAACTGTCGAAAAAATTTAGCCGAGCTAAAATTTATTTGAGCATCTTATCGATAATTTTTTGTATGGAACCTAAAATTTAGCTCAGATCTGTGTAACAGGCTTTAAGCTCAAAATTATCAAAAATGTCGAGGGCCGCAAAGTTATTCGTTCTAGGCCGCAAGTTTGACATGCATTTTGTACGATCATGTGTACCGATGTTTGAAAACGAGTCCTTTTCCATCCATTTATACCACTTCCGCATGGATTTATACCTACTTCTTAAGAAAAAAAAACATAATTTGTATAAAATTTTCCATTACAAACGGATTCTGTGTATTTTTTTGCCGACTCATAGCAAATTGTGAATTCGAAAGGAATTCCTGAATCCTGATAAAGCCGATAACATTTTGTTCCTTTTTATGCAATGTTCTCAGTGTTTCTTTTTTGTACATAAAAGTACCAGCTTATTCGGTCGTGTTGAATTTTATGCCAGACGGTGTTGTTGTCGTTAAGTCTCCTCGGATTTTTTTGCTTCTGATTTAATCTTAGTTTTCGAAAAAAAGTTGTTTTTGAAAAAAAAAAAAAAAAAATTCAAATTTGAACTTTTGAGGTAGTAGCATTTAATTAGCCAACGATGCCAATGAGCTCAAATAAACGAAGAAGAACAAAGAAGAACATCGGCGAAGGAAAAAAAGGCAGCAAGAAAAAGTCTCGAAAGTTTTAGGTACTAGAAGATAAAATGAACATCTCAAGGTTTATAAGCCTAGAACTAAAGCCTGCAAAAATAAAGATTAAACCATTCAACGTTGTTGTTATATTCAAAGGTGTAGAGGAAAACCTCGTATAAGGTGGTTAGAAAAATTGGAAGTGGACTTCAATCAACATGGCGTGCGAAATTGGAAACAGCTAGATAAGGATGGAGCTGGCTGGATAACCTTATTGGCAGATCGTAGTGTCGCCTTAAGGCGCTGATCACCTCAAGTAAGTAATTAAGTACCTATTCGGAACTGAACGCCCATTGCCCTCAGACTTTTAAATTAGCTAATGGCGTTTTCGATTGGCAGTCCGGAAGCGTCCGGAATCATTCTGAAAAAATTTTATTCACACAAAACTGTCAGTTTTGTACGAATAAAACGCTTTCAGAATGATTCCGGACGCTTCCGGACTGCCAATCGAAAACGCCATAAGTTTCGGATTTCTGATTTAATACAAAATCAAATACAAAATCTTTTCAATTTATAAAACTTTATTGTCAAGTTGTAAAGTTGACTTCAAAGTTGGCTTTTTACACGTTTATAATTGACAAATTAACTTTTTAGACAGAACTAACTAAAATCATGAAAACTATACAAAAACGTTAGTATTTATTTAAAGAATTAAATAAATAAAAAAAACGAGTGCCCAAAGTGAAAAAAAAACAATTTTTTTAATTTAAACAAAAACAAATTTAAATATTTTTTTTTTTTTATTTCATGGAAAGTGGATTAAATAATACAATGATAAATAATCTAGTATAAATAATAATTTCAGTCTAAAAATAAGGATTTTTTTCGCAGACTTAAAAGTTATTTCTTATCGTTTTTTTCTTCGATGGCTTTTGAATCTTTGGGCTTCTCTTCAACATTCTCCTTCACATTCAGATGTGCTGGTCCCGTTTGTTGAATTTGTATAATTTTTTCGTTTTGTTTATTTTCTATAGTTGGCTTTGGAATGCTCACTGTCAAAACGCCATCCGATGATAGTGTCGAAAGAACTTTGTCCGAATCATAGTTCCTTGGCAGAGCATATCGACGGACAAAGTGTCTTGAGATAAATCCATGGTCATCTTCTCGTTCTTCATGTTTACCCTCGACGACAACAAAATTATCTACCACCTTAACGGACAATTCACTTGGTTTGAATTGCTGGACATCCATGCAAACCTGGAAACCATCTTTTCCAATGTTTGAAATTAAACCAGAGTTTTTAGGACGCAATTGGATTATTGGCTGGTTCTCCAAACGGCTTTGCAATGCACCCAATGGTAAACGTATTATTCTGGGACTTTCGTATTGTTGAATTTGATAAGGATTCAAACCCAAACCGAAATCACTATTGTATTGATTGTTGTAGTATGGTGAAGATGGCGAAGAGATGGAATTGAGGCTATCAGCCAAATCCAAAAGCAATTGCAATGAAGACATTTTTGTTCACTTTTTTTTACTTTTCTTTACTTTGCAACAAAAATATTAATAAAATATTTAAAAACTTTAAAAATATTTTTACTTAAGAGAACTTTGCTTTTCTGTGGTTCTTTAAATTTTCAAATAAACTGATGAATTTCGCCAGCCAATTGAATATTTATACAAAACGTTTATTTTACCAGAAATTTCTAGGTGTATCTTGTCGATCTCTTTTTTAATCAAAATGAGGAGACAATATTAAAAATATAAATTTTCTTTCAACAGTTCTCTTATTAATTTGTTCAGCGGAACCAAAAAAAAACATTCAAATGAACTGCATCTCTTTTTCTTTGAATTCAGGAGAAAATTTAACTCTCTTCTCATTAAATAATTATTTTCCTTAAACGATTCTCTTAATTCAGAGATATTTAAAATTTACTCTAAAATAAACAAAAACAAAATGAATTGCCGGTAAAAGAATAAATTTAATGAACAAAAATAAACATACACAAAACAAATAAACAAAAAATAAAGCAATGGTCATGTTTGTAGTTTTGTATGCTTTGTTGCAACACGAACACATTAGCTCATTTCAAATAATAATGCTATGATTTTGATTCATGTAGCCATGTAGGAAAAAATATATTCAAATTTTTCTACCTTTGCACTCAGTAAACTCGAAAATTATCAAATTGGGGATGAAAATTTTTAGTTGTGAATGAACTACAATGTAGGGTGGGGAAAAAGTCTAGAAATTTCTTGCAATGCAAGGCTCCCAAAACAACTGAAAAAAATCATCATGAAGCAAAAAAAAAAGTAAACAAAAAAGTTATGAAGAGAATATTTCATGTATGTTCATACATACTACATACATTCTTTTTCTGAAATTGATGAAGATGACTCATCAAATAAGAGAAATCTATATTTAAAAAGTCAAATATTTAATACTCAAAAATCAGAAGACAAGAAAATGAAGAGTAAATACAAAAAAGAGTACTAATAAAGAGAAACGAGATAAATAAAAGTAGAAATTTCTGGCAAAAAAATATCTCCGTATAAATACGTGAACACAACTGGCGAAATTCATCAGTTTAATCGCTAAGCCACAAAAAGTTCTCTTAAAATTAAGTCTACATATTTATTTGAATAATTTTCTTGGGATAGACAAAGTGTGAAAAAAATGTCTTCATTGCAATTGCTTTTGGATTTGGCTGATAGCCTCAATTCCTTGTCCACCCAATCCCCATACTACAATGGAGATTTTGGTTTGGGCTTAAACCCTTATCAAATTCAACAATACGAAAGTCCCAGAATGGTGCGTTTGCCATTGGCTTTGGCCAGTCGTTTGGAGGATCAGCCTCTTCAATTCCGTCCTAGAAACTCTGGATTAATTTCAAACATTGGAAAAGACGGGTTCCAGGTTTGCATGGATGTCCAGCAATTCAAACCAAGTGAACTATCCGTTAAGGTGGTGGATAATTATGTTGTCGTTGAGGGTAAACATGAAGAACGGGAAGATGATCATGGATACATCTCACGACACTTTGTCCGTCGATATGCTCTGCCAAGGAACTATGATTCGGACAAAGTTCTATCGACACTATCATCGGATGGTGTTTTGACAGTGAGCATTCCAAAACCAGCCACTGAAGATAAACCAGCTGAAAAAATTATACAAATTCAACAAACAGGACCAGCACACCTGAATGTGAAGGAGAATGCTGAAGAGAAGCCCAAAGATTCAAAAGCCATCGAAGAAAAAACCGATAAGAAGTAAATTTGTATAGGTAGTTTCTTTGAGAAAAATTATTAAATCAGACTGAACTCATTAATTTTGCCAAAGTTATTTTCCATTGTCATACAATAATTAGGTTATCTTTTTCATATTAAATAAATAATTGTATTCAAAATTTTATAAATTAAAAAAAACTTTGTTTTATTTAAAACTGAACAATTCAAACAATTCTTGAGCTAACCAAAATACACACAAATTTGAGTACCTTCACTTCAATTTTCAAAAGCTTAAGAAACACTGTTAGAAGATCTTCCAATATTGGGCGATTTTTCTCAACAAATTTGAATATTTTCTATCAACCATATAGGTATAAACATACAATTTCTTCTTCCATGTAAACAGCGGCAGTTGTGAGCCGATTTTTTCCTAATGATATTTGTCTAATTTTTAGATAAAATATTCCAATCGTATAAACAGACAATTTTCACTCGGAAGAAAATTGACAATTGGCGTCTCATTGGTTGCTATTGGAAGACTTTTGACAGTTTGGCAAAATTTTTGAAGATCTTCCAGTCGTGTATACTTAGCCTGATAAGTAGGCTTTTGAAAAAGGTGATTTTTGGCATTTTTGTTCGGCTTTCGTAAGAAACATTCCACTCTGCAACCGCTCTTTAAGTTCCATCACATGCTTCCTCAGTATCGAGGAACCAAAATTTTAAGAGTTTGGTTTTAGAGTAGTAGCGTTAGGTTTTTAAATTATTTTTTTTTTTAGATTAACCCATTTCTTTTTTTTTTAGTTTCTGACTTTTGCCTGTAAGGGGCACCATAATAAAATAAACGTAATATGAGATAGCCTATGTCTAGCGGAGGAGGTAGACGTTTCTAAAGATAGCTCACTTTTCAAATTGCTATAAGTAGTTAAAAAGTTTTGATTGAACAGATGCACATACAATACCACAAACAAACGGATCATAAAAATAACCCTCCTTTTGGCTTTGGATTAGGACGACGAAGGCATTTTCATATTTTAGTAAATTTAAAGAACTAAGAAGACGATTATAAACTAGACAGAAAGACAAGTTACTGGACATTGAAATAACTTCAGTTACCTCCTCTAAGCAGCTTACTGTTAACTATGGACTAACTGGAAATTTAGCTTCAACCTTGAATTCTAAAAGCCTTCAAAGGCGTAACTCAATCAATATAAACAATGAAAACCATTTTTTTTAAATAAAAACATTCACTTTGCTAAATATCATGATAATTTATTCAAGTTCTTATTATTCTACTTATGCATACATATAGATAGTTAAAGGAAAGTTTGGAACAATTAACGGCAATGTAGAACGTGTAGATAAGATATGCTGAGATGTACCTTTATAAATTTAAGCTTTTATATAATTGTCTTAAACAATCTAAAAACTAATTTAAACAATTTAAAATTCGTAAGTAAATTGCCGATACATCTCCATATTAAAAGATACATTTACTGATCACCATTTTCGGCACTTTCCGTCTCCTTCTCAGACTTTTCCTCTCCATTTTCCTTTACATTCAAATGAGCCGGACCGGTTTGTTGAATCTGAATAACTCTTTCCGCTGGTTTCTCTAAAGCTTTTGGCTTTGGAATGCTAACAGTCAAAACTCCATCCGAAGATAATGCCGACATAACTTTGTCAGCATCATAGTCCTTTGGTAAAGCATATCGCCGAACGAAATGTCTAGAAATATATCCATGGTCATCTTCGCGTTCTTCATGTTTGCCCTCGACCACCACCGAATCGTCGATAACCTTGACCGATAGCTCACTTGGTTTGAAATGTTGCACATCCATGCACACCTGGAAGCCATCCTTTCCTACATTGGATATAACAGCTTCTCCTTTACCCTCACGACGTGGATCAGAAAGTCGACCTGCAGCTAAAGCAACTGCAAGAGGTAATCGAATTGAAGGTGTTGTTTGTGGACGATGATGAATGTAACGGGGTTGTAGGCCAAGACCAAAATGTCCTCCGTAAATTGGCGAAGAATTGGATGATTCTGAATTTTCAATATCCTGAAGAATTTCCAATAAGTATGGCAAAGACATTTTTACTTATTTTGCTTTTTTTTAATTAAGAAGAAACTTTAAAAGTGACTTTTTTTAGGTGGAATTTACCACTATAAATAACTGTACTAGACTAATTCGAGCCGAACCACCTTTCTGGTATTTATAGGCAAATCGATTGGTCATACAGATGATTCTAGAAGAAAGTTACAGAGTAGGTACAGACTAATACAACTTTATTGTTCTTGTCCTTATATTTTTAGAATTGGCACATATTGAATTTCATATCCAGCTGTTGTACGGCTTATAAAATGCGCAGGAGCACAATAAAGCTCTCTTCCAGCATTGTTAGCTAATTTCGCTCTTATATTAACGTCTCATTTATGTATCTTTTCACAGCTGATATCCACCGGATGGCTTGAAAAACCTGTACAGCAACTACCTACTACATATTCATGATAAAGCTAAACAACCATGAAGAAAAATTCACCCTTTTTCAAACCTACGCAAAGCAAAACAAAGGTCAATGCAGTTTGAGTTGATGCCGGTTGTTTATAGGTATACTAAACTTTGCTTTAGGTTAGGTAGGCATTTGGTTGCACTGTTTTGTGCACATAATCCTATAACTCTTATGTAGCCATAAGAAAAACCGGCCGGTAGAGATTACATACTTCCGAAAGTGCAGTACAACGACCGGTAACAATGTGAGTGTGTATTGTTAACCGGCTTTTTTAACTATCATACTGAGTTTTGAGAACGCAGTTCATCATCAATTCAGCAAAAGTAGCATGTATCCAAGATTTTACTTCAGAGAATTTGTGGCCAATGCAATATAAAGTTAACAAAAATATGAGTAAGCGAAGAGAAAATGCAAGCTGTGAAGCTACAGTTAGCCTAAGTCATATTGCATCTTGGAAATGTTGAAACAGAATAAAATGAGGAGGATACAAAAGTCATGCTAGTTTTATCATTTGACTTAACCGACTTCAACGAAATTTTCAATTGTAATTGCAATTTCTTATAAATACCTACAATTTTAATTCGGCTTTATCACGAATTACATTCGTATCAGAAATTTGCTTATATTCTAGAAAAAAAAAAAAAAAAAAACAATCACGGATTCCGTCCGTGATGGAAAATTTCATACAAATCGTCACCATGATCGGATTTTGTGATTATTTTTTCAGGAATCGTTGAAATTTTCCGATACGAATGATAAGGTCGATTGTAATTACAAACACACATACATGGTAACCCTATGAATTGAAAACAAGAATAAGTAATATTTAACTTTGGACCTTTTTTATTTAACAATTGTTTTTTTTTTTCAATCTTTTACAATATAGCAACAAGATCTACGCAAGTGCCAACCAAAGGCTCCATAGAGTCAATCAAAAGATATTTTACGAGTATGATCCAGAATGAGAAAATGTGGGTCCCTCAATTCTGTCCGTCTGAAGCTACAGCTTTGAAGCGATTTCCTTAAAACTTGTTAGGGTTAATTGAAGTTCTTTTAGGACCACAATTAATGGTATTTGCAATATGAACAAAAAAGAAATTGTTTTTCTCAAAAACGTTACTAATTATTTTTTGTATAGGTATCTACCGTTGAAAATAAGATTCTAATTTTGAAAAACAAAAACATTTTTCAAATAGTCATTAAAAAAAAAAGATTAAACCGATTTCAGCGAAAGTTTTTGTACTAAAACCTAATTTTAAAATTATTATTTATTATTTTTTTTAAGAATTAATTGTTTTTAAGAAAATTTCTTTCTTTTTTCTTAAATATTTTCTTAATGATTCTATGAATTTTTCTTGAAATTTTGTTCTTTGGTGTGCATTAATACTTTAAACAGAACGGCATATCAGTTTTTGAAAATGTTTGAAACTTTCTTGTTATCTAAAAAAATATTTTTGTTTTCAAAAAACGTCTCCAAAAAAGAATTTCAAAACAAGAGGTTAAAACTATTTAATGAATTGTTTTCGTTATTTTAAAATTTACTTTTGAAATTGTATTTAAAAAAATTAAATCAAAATAATTCTAATGAATATTTACATAAAATGATTTGAGCTACAATAAGAGTAAGTTCGTGCGACCGCATCCTGTATTTTACTTCTTTTAATATCTGAAATTCTCGTAAACGGATTTGAAAAATGTAACATGGAGTAGAACAGAAATGCTGTTTAGATATGAACTCTGATGTTCTGATATAAAAAAAAACTTTTGAAATTCCTTAAAAATCATCGGTACCAAATTTGAAGAAAATCCGCCCATCCCTAATTCTGCCACTTAGCTTTTACAGCAACAAATATTAGGCTTTCTGCAACTTTTCTCTTGAAAGTTCCGGTCCAACTATTAAAAATTAAAAAAAGTACGCATACGCCACAGTGAACCACATTGTTGTTATTTGGAATTGCAGTTTTTTTTTTTTGTAGAAGACGATACGGACAGAGCTTTTTAAAGAACGTTATTCCAAACATCAAAAATTACACATTCATGATGGTTTTTTTTTTTGCTATCTCAGGTAAAGGATTGGGTCCTTTTTATATTGTGGAAATCACCATAAGGCAGGACCAAAATCAAACGGAGAATGGGATTTGAGGAACTTTTTTTCTTACGAATAATGAATTGGCTTTTCTTTATTATGTAAATCTGTATAGGTAATAAGGTGCTATCTACTCATAAATGGTCACAAACGAATTTTTGACACACTGTAGCCACTTTATCGATTTATGATTTTGCTGACTAGACAATTTATTAAGAGAAATGCAAAAAATAATCTAATTCAGCACTGAAAACCCTTTAAAAGGGCCCCATTCAGCAATTTATCTACATAAGAAAGTCTGCAATCGAGTGTATCGGGTGTTACATATTTCGTCGGTTAACACAAAATTTAAATAAAATCATAATTTAATAAAACTACACCCTATTTATATCTAATTTATAATAACAAATCAATTAAACTTCCACTCGCCAATTAATTTAATTTAACAAAAAAAAAAAATGTCTCTCATACCATTCCTTCTCGACTTGGCTGATGAAATTAGCGAATTCCATCGCGGAGTTGACGATGACTTCGGATTCGGTATCTATTCGAATGATTTTCATCGCCCTTCAAAGACAGTGTCGCAACTTTGGTTACCTAAGCACCGTCAGCATCCCTATGCAAATATCCGCAATAAAATGCTCAAAAATCAGGAAGACAAAGAGACCACCAACGAGGACAAGGAATTTTCACCGGTTGGTAAAAATGGCTTCCAGGTCAGCATGAATGTTAAGCAATTCAAGCCAAACGAACTGACTGTCAAGACAATCGATAATTGCATCGTTGTCGAGGGCAAGCACGAGGAAAAAGAGGATGGTCATGGTCTGATTGCTCGACACTTTGTTCGCAAGTATACTTTACCAAAGGGCTATGACCCAAAAGAGGTGGCATCCACCCTATCATCAGATGGCATCCTTACCGTCAAAGCACCACCACCACTTAAATCGGGCGAAGGCAGCGAAAGAATTGTGCAAATTCAGCAGACGGGTCCAGCCCATTTGTCTGTTAAAGAGAATTGCAAAGATGCCGTCTCCTCGGAAGCCGTAAAGCCACCGCAATGCGAGAATGGTGATAAAACGACCACAGAAGAGATTTCAAATTAAATTCCATTTATTATACGCATCGGCGTATGCGCCAAAATTCCTATACTTTTCAATAATGAAAAAAGACTAATTATTATAAAGACGATTTTTTTTTATTTTAAAATAAATGTAAAAGCGAATGAAGATGAATAATTAAAAAAAAAAGAAAATAATAATAAAGCACTTCCATTCCAAACGTAATGCATTTTTTTCTATCAATTTGAATTTAATAAAAAAATAAAAAAAGGTCTTGGGTTTGTAGGTACTATTTTTTGCCTTTAATGTGGTTAAAGAGGAGGATGGAGATTTATAACCACCGTCAACTCTTTAAACTGAAGCCATAGAGTTTGATATGGTTCGGTTGTAGACAAACAGAAATTAGATTTATGTGGTTAACCATCCGAGGCTTTTCCTTTTTTTTCTTTCAGTTTTGAGCAAAGAAAACAATTTTGATGTCAATTATTTTAACGCGGTGGTTGATTTTATTCCATGGCGACATAAACCGAGTGACGGTTCAGGCATTAAATAACCAATCGTTGGGCGCCAATTTAATATTTTCGCAGTGGGTAATGGTAATAAACTCTATCCTCGTTGCAGATTTTTCATTATTGGTAGAAATGACACTGCAAGGGTCCAACTAGTCTTATAATCAGAGTGACGATTGCCACTCGGGCCCTCAGAAAAATTAAAAGCCCCAATTTATGTCAGCCTCAACCAAACAAAAGTCTCATACAATTTTTTTTCTGTTTTGTTATTATATTAACCATAAGAGGGGCTAATGCAGGCCCAGGTTTAATTTTTTTTTCATACGTCTGTAATAAACAAAATGCACTTAATCGACATTTTTTTTTAGAATTCGTCGGCGTAAAGCAAAATTGTTCTAAATCACAAAAAGCAAATTTTACAGGGCACGATTTTTAAGTTACAAATTGGTTTTGAAGCGACATTTTTCTGCTCGTTCGCCATTCAAGTGATGTTTTTTATAAATTTTGTTCTTTTCTCTTGAATAAATTATACAAGTTTACCTCATTAGTAGGTGCATACTATTTTTAAATATTTTTTAAAACTTAAAAAAAAAATTGAAATAGAACAATTCGTATACAAGTACACATTTTCCTTAAATAAAAAAGTGGATTTAGAACAAAATATGATGGGACTTAGAACAATCAAGAATACTCGGGCTCATTTTCAAAAGGCTACTTCCCTGTTTCTATTGTTCTATGTCCCATTAAACTATATTATCTGCGGAATGAAAATTTTTTTGACAAAAAACGGTTTTCAAATTTGGAAAGAGCTCCCTCAAATTAGTAAAACTGCATCATTATCTCATTTTCGGCAAAAAAAAAAAAAATGGATTTAGAACAATTTTGCTTTACGCCGACGAATTGTAGTTTTTAATTAAAATTTTCAACAGAATGAAGTGTTGCAAGTCATAAAACAGAATTGATTAAGAAAGACAAAAACATTTTTTTCTTTTCGGTGATACAAATACGGTTTTTTTTGTTTGTTCGGTTCTGAGAATCACAAAGATTTCTATGCCTGTAAGCACACATGCTGCCCGCGGTGTGAAATTTTTCCCCAAAGTCATTGAAATTGCTTGATCTATTTTGCCACTGAATAATCGAGCGAACAAGCATCGAGTGAGACATCCAAGGGAAGGTCTCTTTAAACTCTATTAGCAAATGAAAACCAAAAGTTCCTGGCTGATGAGTTATTTCCAATCGAAATATTTTGTTTTTCTTATTTTCGGACTTGAATAATAAATTCCGATCAATTTTTATATTTTTATGCTGACATCGCTTTATAATTTGGTCAGATTGTACAATTTAAACTTAAACGGTCACTGTGGCGTATGTGTAACATTTTGTTCCATTGAAAAACTATACAAAAATCTATTGCCTCCAAATTATAGAATCCAGTTAACCTTTGTTGATCACTCATCGACCCTTCGAACTATTCCCATCGTTGAACAGTAAACAATTTTTATTATTAAAAACATTCTCTTAAATAATAAAGAATTTATAGTTAGACGTTTGACATTCAAAATTTTGAAGGTGCCACCATCTTTGTCTTCTTCTTTTAACCTACCTCAAACTAAACACTAAAATAGAAAACAATGTAATCAATTGTTTTCATTAATTAAAACGCAAAACAATGAATAATTAGATTCTATAAGTACAATCAGAATTTATTTTTAAACATAAAGATTCATTTAATAAATAATGGAACATGATTGGTAATTTAGTAAAGTCTTTTGGTGTCCGGCTTGGGTCCTACATAATTAGTTCCAGTTTGTTTGATGTTAATTATTCTTTCCTTGGATTCGATAGCCTTATGTGGTGGCGGTATCTTCACACACAATACTCCATCAGAAGAAATACTTGAATCCACCTCTTCTGCATTGTAGCCACTTGGTAACAGATACGTACGTGAGAAGTGCTTTTTGGTGAAATTTTGGTCATCTTTACGCTCCTCGTGTTTGCCTTCCACAATAACAAAATTATTGACTGTCTTAACGGTGAGTTCACTTGGCTTGAAATCTTTAGTATCAAACGTAAGTTGGAAACCATCCTTGTCGATAGTCAGTTTTTCTTTTTCATCTTGAAGATGAGCAATTTGATGAAAATGTTGGAACGGAAACGATAGAAATTGAGGATGAAAGAAACTCCAAGGCAGTATTCTCATTTTGTGGAACATATCGTGAGGAAAAAGATCAAGTCCAAAATCATCGAAAAATAGCGATTTGTTGAAAATTTCCATTTCACGAGCAAAATCGTTCATAATTGGCACAACCGACATTATTTCTAGTTTTTTATTGCACTTTAATTTGGAATAATAATATTAAGGTAGATTTAAAAAAAAATGTGTACTTTTTAAAACTTTATCGATTGCAGAGATTTGTATTCCGACTGATCTTTTTGCAGCTGTAACGGCTTTTATAATGCTGCAAGAAGGCGAATTGCACAATACATAGCGCATCGGACAATTAATTAGTCGTGCAGATGCAAATAAGAGGCATTTCTAAATGAATCATGCAATAAATAATCTATGATTCACATTTTATAAATACGAAGAAACTAAGAGATTAGAAGTGATTTCTCTTTTATTTTCGTCTATTATTTTTGTTAGTGAAATGAAAATTCAATTTATGCTGCATAAATACGTAAATACTCTTTTTAAATGAACTCATTAATTTATCAAACAATTGTTGTATCTTTTTAAAAACGACAACCAAGTCGTGCGTTCTTCGTTTTATTTTATTATATTGAAGGATAAAAACAAAAAGAAAATCATGCAATGTGTTTACTAGGGGGCCTATTAAGTTAAGTTTTTAATGTTATTTTTTTTGCTTTCTTTTTTTTAATTTAAAATCTTTTAATGATTATTTAAAATCTTTTAATAATTATAATTAATAATACACGGTTCTAATGGTTTTGATCAAAAAAAGAAGTATGCCATTTTGAAGAAATAATTAATTTACACTTAAAAAACTAAATTTTGAAGTACCTACCTATTTTACTAACCCGTTTTCAAAAAATTGATTTTTCAAAAAAAAAACGAAATATTTTTTAAAAATCCGAAAATGTGTTTTTTGAAATTTTTTTAAAATTTTAATATTACGGTTTCTTAGGACCAGTTGTACAAACGTGGTTCAGCCTCGGATCAGGAATTTAACTCGCCGATTTCGGCGGATTAGCAGTGGATCAACTTTGGTTCAAGGATGGTTTTAGCTATTTCAACCTATATTGACCTAGAACCTGTGCTAGAACTCAAAACTACCAGCGAATTCAGAAGATAAAAGTTGCTGAACCACGGATTAAATATTTGTACAACTGGCCCTTAAACGATTACTTGCCCTATACCTAGTACCTTTATCGCAAGTAAAAATACATTTGATCAAATCACACATACCTTATACTTACTTACTTAGGGTTACCAGCGCCGTAAGGCGGCTTCAATCCGCTGTGGATTTAAGCCTCAACCAACAAGCTTCGCCAGCAAGCTCTATCCTTAGCTCGCTGCTTCCAGTTGCAAATTTTTTCAAAATTGTATACGTAGATTTAATTTTCAAAAATTAAATGCTCTTGTTTGTTTTTTAACAAAAACAGAAAAGAATAGACCTCCTTACCATGGATTTTTATATTAAGGGTATTTACGTAAAGAGATAATTTTCTACTTTGCAGAAAAATAGAAAATTCCGCAAAAGGTAAAGGAAAATAATTGCGGAAAAAAGGGAAACAAACAGCTGTTTGTTAAACGTCAAATTGAACTTATAAAATTTGTTCAATTAAAAAAAATAAGTCAAGCTAATTTTGCAAATACTATGCAACAATAAAAAAAATGTTATTTGCTCAAATAAAATAATATTCTCTTTTCAAACATATTTCATCTGTGGTTTTCTGAATAATAAGACATAAATCGCGTTCAAAAAGATATTTCAGATACGGGAATCCCAGATAGCCTATCCGATAGGTGATTGAACACACCCAAAGTTTATCAGATTTTTTTTCTACGGTTTCTGCTTCAAATTTGTGAGATAAAATTCTATGATTTGCGGAATATTTTCCCCCCACAAATTTTGACGGTTCATTTCTACCGATAGAAAATTCTACGGTTTCTATGGGTTTTCCGCGTTTACGTGAATACCCCTATTGTCTGGACCCAACATGCATTCTCTAGCTATTTGGCCACTAAAAAAGTGCAAGGTTGGTAAGTGTATATGTAGGTAGCTACCCTTAATATTTTGTTCGTTTCTTTTTGCGCAGTAAATTTCATCCTTTTTTCAAATTTTAACAAAATTAATTCAAATGCTAATTTCGGGAAAAAAACACGTTCACTGACCTGCGTTGTTTTGTTGAAAAATAATTCGAACACGCAAATTTCAGATGCAAAAGAACAGCTGGTTAAGAATGGGGTTGTTATTTTATAAAATTTGAGAAGATGTCAGATTTCAGATAACACAATGTGGATGTTATTATTTTGGAATTGCTATTTAAATTTGGGTTATAGGTATTAGGTAACTAGTACCTACCTGAAGAACAGGAAATACCTTATACCTATTACGTCAATTTTGTTTAGAGCCTGCCTATCAACCCTGGAATTGAAACTTGAAAATTCAAAATGATGAATTTCAACTTTCGGTGGGTATGTAGATGTACATCAACTGCCTAGTCTCCCGGTACAATCCGGAAAACCCCATATAAAATTAGAAAATTACCTAAAAAAATCAAAAATCATGAAAATTTCACCTTGAATCCGGGAGAGGAAATACAAATACAAATCTAAAAAAAATCAGGTAAAATTAATGCTCTCAGTATTTCCAACCGGATGGCGGGTATCAGACTGCATGTCCCAAATAAGGACCACTCTATTAGACTTGTATACCTAGGTTAGACGGTATTGCTAAAAAGAAAGTCTATGGTTTTTAAGACAAGGTAAGTAGGTAGGTATGCAAATGAATCTCAGAATCATGGTATAAAAAGAGAAGGTATGATCATTAGAAAAAACTCAGTATCGAGAACTGTCAAAACTTGTGGCTACTTAAGGTTTTGACAGCCCAGCCCATTGAAATTGTTGTTGTAAACAAATTTGTCTTTGAAATTGTTGTTGCTTTTGACTTTGCCAAATGCCAAACGTCAAAACCTTATTACCCCATTTTGTAAGATGGCGGCTCTAATGATCATACCTTGTCTTTTTATACCATGTCTCAGAATTACATTGTGAAATAATGTTTAGGTCTAAAATAATTATTTTTATTATGATGCACCCCGTTATGCTAAATTATAAATATTGTAAGAAGAATTGAATTCATTCAGCGAATTAAGACAAAAAAAAAGCAATAAAATTCTGCCAATAAAAATTTGCAATAAATAATACATATCTGATAAGGATAACTGATGACGATGACCGAAAAAGCCAGAGATTTCTAGAAAGCATAAACAAAAACAAAACAATTCATTCGATTGGTGAAGAGAATTCATCGCAGAGAATTAGAGAGGAAAAATGAAAAACACAAGCGCTGAATAACGAAAATAAGAGAAACTACTTGGGGTTGGGGAGTGAGTTAAAGAGCAATACAAATTATTTAAGAGATTAAGACCTGGAAAGGCGTAGAATTTTCTCGTAATTTACGAAATTCCTATAAAAACATTTTCTCCGAGCAAAGAATTCATCAGTTTATTCAAAGCAAGAATAAGAGCAACTTTTGTAAAGAATCTAAGTCGCTTAAAACCTAAAAATACCTTTTAAAACAAAAAGTATCTACATACATATATACAATTTTTGCGAGTATACATAAAATTTTTTTGAAGAAGTAAAATAAAAAGTTCTAGCAAAATGTCTTCACTTCAATTACTTTTGGATTTGGCTGAAAACTTGGATAGCATGTCATCACCATACTATGGAAGCGATTTCGGACTAGGCCTCAATCCACTCGTTATTCAACGTAGTCAACGTCCCAGTGTTTTTCGTCTACCGCTGGGATTGACAAGCCACATGGAAGATTGTCCTGTCTTGATGCGTCGCTCTAAGGTTGCTAGCCAAAACTCCTCAGCAGTCTCTAATGTTGGAAAAGATGGATTCCAGGTTTGCATGGATGTGCAACAATTCAAACCAAGCGAATTGTCTGTAAAAGTAGTGGACAATGCTGTAGTTGTCGAAGGCAAACATGAAGAGCGTGAAGACGATCATGGATACATCTCACGACATTTCGTTCGACGTTATGCTGTTCCAAAGGACTACGATTCAGAGAAGGTGGTTTCGACATTGTCATCGGATGGTGTTTTGACTATAAGCATTCCAAAGCCAGCTATTGAAGAAAAGCCAAATGAGAAAATCATTCAAATTCAACAAACAGGACCGGCTCATTTGAATGTCAAGTGCAACCAGCAGGAGAAACAAACGAAAAATGCCGAAGGTGAAAAGGCACAAAATTGAAGCAAAAATTAAATTTATTCTTAATGGTTATGTTACCTTTATATTTAGACTGCCAGTACTTTTAAATAGAATAACTAGATGTAGTCCTTATTATTTATAATAATTTTTACTTTAAGTACCTTTTCTCTTTAATAAAAAAAAATCTAAATTAATTGAGTTGTTTTCATTTTTCTAAATTCTAACCTAATTTTATAGATGAACACGGAAAATGATTCGCTCAGTGATATCTAGATTGGTGGAGTTTTATCTTGCGGCACGGATTAAAACTTAAACTAAAGGTGTCTGCCAAATTAACGGTGCCTGCCAAATATGACTAATTTGGAAAAAAACCAGTTTTTTCTCAAAAATAGATCGAACGATCTAAGTGAATTTAGACATAACAAAGGTCGCTTTAAGATCTATACATACCAAAATTTCCTTGGAGCTTCTTGTCTCCGAGTTATTTGCATCCAAAATTCGTTTTCTTAGGCAGATAAATGGGAACCAAAGTATCCAGATTTTTTTGTTTTTAGATTTTAAGATTTTCGAACATTATACAAATTTAAACCCTTGTCTAGAAAAAAGAATTTTCAAGAAACTTCTCCAAATCCATCGAATGAGACATCAAAAAAAGGTCTCTAAATGCTACGATTCCACATACCCTAAATCCAAGATTTAGCTAAGTAGATTTAGAAAAATTATCGAGATTTATTCTAAATCTAGGATTAAGGGTAGGTGAAAATCTTGTATTTAGGGTAGGTGGAAACATAGTATTAGGTTCTATTCATAACTGAAAACCAAAAGTTTCTAGGATTTCGGGTTGCTGAATTATTTGCAATCGAAATATTATTTTTCTTTCTTCATTCGGATGCAGATATTTTTGTATCAAAGTCTCGAAACTAGTTTTGGTGTACAGATACGAGATCAGAGTGAACAGGCCTATGCATTCAGCTAAAAAATATTACAATATTTTTTTTTAAGATTTTCGAAAATTATCCAAGGGGTACCCCTTGTCTAAAAAAACGGAATTTTCAAAAATTTCTCCAAATCCATCGAATGAGATCTCAAAAGAAAGGTCTCTTTAGACTCTATTCATAACTGAAAACCAAAAGTTTCTAGGATTTCGGGTTGCTGAATTATTTGCAATCGAAATATTGTTTTTCTTTTTTCATTCGGATGCAGATAATTTTGGATCAAAGTCCCGAAACAAGATATGAAATCAGAGTGAACAGGCCTATGTATTCAGCTAAAAAAATTACAATATTTTCTTTTTAAGATTTTCGAAAATCATCCAAGGGGTACCCCTTGTCTAAAAAAACGGAATTTTCAAAAAATTTCTCCAAATCCATCGAATGAGACATCAAAAGAAAGGTCTCTTTAGATTCTATTCATAACTGAAAACCAAAAGTTTCTAGGATTTCGGGTTGCTGAATTATTTGCAATCGAATGTTTTTTTCTTCCCTCATTCGGAAGCAAGTATTTTCGAATCAAAGTCCCGAAACAAGTTTTGGCTTACAGATATGAAATCAGAGTGAACAGGCCTATGCATTCAGCTAAAAAAATTACAAAATTTTCTTTTTAAGATTTTCGAAAATTATCCAAGGGGTACCCCTTGTCTAAAAAAACGGAATTTTTAAAAAATTTCTCCAAATCCAGCGAATGGGACATCAAAAGAAAGGTCTCTTTAGACTCTATTCATAACTGAAAACCAAAAGTTTCTAGGATTTCGGGTTGCTGAATTATTTTTAATCGAATGTTTTTTTCTTCCCTCATTCGGAAGCAAATATTTTCTAATCAAAGTCCCGAAACAAGGAATTTTCAAAAAATTTCTCCAAATCCATCGAATGAGACATCAAAAGAAAGATCTCTTTAGATTCTATTCATAACTGAAAACCAAAAGTTTCTAGGATTTCGGGTTGCTGAATTATTTGCAATCGAATGTTTTTTTCTTCCCTCATTCGGAAGCAAGTATTTTCGAATCAAAGTCCCGAAACAAGTTTTGGCTTACAGATATGAAATCAGAGTGAACAGGCCTATGCATTCAGCTAAAAAAATTACAATATTTTCTTTTTAAGATTTTCGAAAATTATCCAAGGGGTACCCCTTGTCTAAAAAAACGGAATTTTTAAAAAATTTCTCCAAATCCATCGAATGAGACATCAAAAGAAAGGTCTCTTTAGACTCTATTCATAACTGAAAACCAAAAGTTTCTAGGATTTCGGGTTGCTGAATTATTTTTAATCGAATGTTTTTTTCTTCCCTCATTCGGAAGCAAGTATTTTCGAATCAAAGTCCCGAAACAAGTTTTGGCTTACAGATATGAAATCAGAGTGAACATACCTATGCATTCAGCTAAAAAAATTACAATATTTTCTTTTTAAGAATTTCGAAAATTATCCAAGGGGTACCCCTTGTCTAAAAAAACGGAATTTTCAAAAAATTTCTCCAAATCCATCGAATGAGACATCAAAAGAAAGGTCTCTTTAGATTCTATTCATAACTGAAAACCAAAAGTTTCTAGGATTTCGGGTTGCTGAATTGTTTGCAATCGAATGTTTTTTTCTTCCCTCATTCGGAAGCAAATATTTTCTAATCAAAGTCCCGAAACAAGGAATTTTCAAAAAATTTCTCCAAATCCAGCGAATGGGACATCAAAAGAAAGGTCTCTTTAGACTCTATTCATAACTGAAAACCAAAAGTTTCTAGGATTTTGGGTTGCTGAATTATTTGCAATCGAATGTTTTTTTCTTCCCTCATTCGGAAGCAAGTATTTTCGAATCAAAGTCCCGAAACAAGTTTTGGCTTACAGATATGAAATCAGAGTGAACATACCTATGCATTCAGCTAAAAAAATTACAATATTTTCTTTTTAAGAATTTCGAAAATTATCCAAGGGGTACCCCTTGTCTAAAAAAACGGAATTTTCAACAAATTTCTCCAAATCCATCGAATGAGACATCAAAAGAAAGGTCTCTTTAGATTCTATTCATAACTGAAAACCAAAAGTTTCTAGGATTTCGGGTTGCTGAATTGTTTGCAATCGAATGTTTTTTTCTTCCCTCATTCGGAAGCAAATATTTTCTAATCAAAGTCCCGAAACAAGGAATTTTCAAAAAATTTCTCCAAATCCAGCGAATGGGACATCAAAAGAAAGGTCTCTTTAGACTCTATTCATAACTGAAAATCAAAAGTTTCTAGGATTTTGGGTTGCTGAATTATTTGCAATCGAATGCTTTTCTCTTCCCTCATTCGGAAGCAAATATTTTCTAATCAAAGTCCCGAAACAAGGAATTTTCAAAAAATTTCTCCAAATCCAGCGAATGGGACATCAAAAGAAAGGTCTCTTTAGACTCTATTCATAACTGAAAACCAAAAGTTTCTAGGATTTCGGGTTGCTGAATTATTTGCAATCGAATGTTTTTTCCTTCCCTCATTCGGAAGCAAGTATTTTCGAATCAAAGTCCCGAAACAAGTTTTGGCTTACAGATATGAAATCAGAGTGAACATACCTATGCATTCAGCTAAAAAAATTACAATATTTTCTTTTTAAGAATTTCGAAAATTATCCAAGGGGTACCCCTTGTCTAAAAAAACGGAATTTTCAAAAAATTTCTCCAAATCCATCGAATGAGACATCAAAAGAAAGGTCTCTTTAGATTCTATTCATAACTGAAAACCAAAAGTTTCTAGGATTTCGGGTTGCTGAATTGTTTGCAATCGAATGTTTTTTTCTTCCCTCATTCGGAAGCAAATATTTTCTAATCAAAGTCCCGAAACAAGGAATTTTCAAAAAATTTCTCCAAATCCAGCGAATGGGACATCAAAAGAAAGGTCTCTTTAGACTCTATTCATAACTGAAAATCAAAAGTTTCTAGGATTTTGGGTTGCTGAATTATTTGCAATCGAATGCTTTTCTCTTCCCTCATTCGGAAGCAAGTATTTTCGAATCAAAGTCCCGAAACAAGTTTTGGCTTACAGATATGAAATCAGAGTGAACAGGCCTATGCATTCAGCTAAAAAAATTACAATATTTTCTTTTTAAGATTTTCGAAAATTATCCAAGGGGTACCCCTTGTCTAAAAAAACGGAATTTTTAAAAAATTTCTCCAAATCCATCGAATGGGACATCAAAAGAAAGGTCTCTTTAGACTCTATTCATAACTGAAAACCAAAAGTTTCTAGGATTTCGGGTTGCTGAATTATTTGCAATCGAATGTTTTTTTCTTCCCTCATTCGGAAGCAAGTATTTTCGAATCAAAGTCCCGAAACAAGTTTTGGCTTACAGATATGAAATCAGAGTGAACAGGCCTATGCATTCAGCTAAAAAAATTACAATATTTTCTTTTTAAGAATTTCGAAAATTATCCAATTGTCTAAAAAAACGGAATTTTTAAAAAATTTCTCCAAATCCAGCAAATGGGACATCAAAAGAAAGGTCTCTTTAGACTCTATTCATGACTGAAAACCAAAAGTTTCTAGGATTTCGGGTTGCTGAATTATTTGCAATCGAATGTTTTTTTCTTCCCTCATTCGGAAGCAAGTATTTTCGAATCAAAGTCCCGAAACAAGTTTTGGCTTACAGATATGAAATCAGAGTGAACATACCTATGCATTCAGCTAAAAAAATTACAATATTTTCTTTTTAAGAATTTCGAAAATTATCCAAGGGGTACCCCTTGTCTAAAAAAACGGAATTTTTAAAAAAATTCTCCAAATCCAAATCTAAGAAAACGGAATTTACAAAACTTTTCAAAAATTGAAAAAAAGTTGAACATTTTTCATGGATTTACGCTGAACCGAATGCACCCAAGTATGTTTTTAAACATGCGTCTTTTTGAACATGCTGATTCAAAGACTATGATTATTATAGTTTCTTATGCATGTATCTCCTCCAAATTAACTCAAATATTCAATTGAAAAAATTAGAAATAAAACAAGTCGAGTTTTTATTGTTTTTTATTATTTTTTAATTCTCAAAGATCCACCAATCCAATCATGTTATTGGACATACTGACTTACTGACTCAAAGACAAAGGATGAGATAGCGTTTCTAATGTACCTACCTATCTTCTCCAAATTATCACAAATTTTCAATTGAAAAATTCGCAATAAAACAAATCGAGCTTTTATTGTTTTTGTTATTTTTTATTAATGTAGATCAAAAATGCATACAAAATTTAAGATAAACAGTTACACAGTAACATGAGTTTAGAAACTTGTTTTCAAAACAAAGAATTAATACAAAAATACTTAAACTAACTTTATAGGATATTTCTATCTTTTAAGATTGTTCCATTTTATCAGCAGTTTTTCCGCTATGATTATTTTGAACTTGTTCTGTGCCTTCTTCCTCGTTGCCCTTTACACTCAAATGTGCAGGACCGGTTTGTTGAATCTGCACAATTCTTTCGTTGCTCTTCAATGCCTTTGGTGGTGGTGGAGCTTTGACTGTTAGCACACCATCGGTTGAGACCGTAGAGATGACATCCTTGGCATCATACCCTTTTGGCAGCGTATATTTACGTACAAACTGACGACTTATGAAGCCATGGTCATCTTCACGCTCCTCGTGTTTACCTTCCACAACAACGTTGTTACCAACTGTCTTCACTGTTAATTCATTTGGCTTGAATTGGCTCACATCCATGCACACTTGGAATCCATCTTTTCCAACTGTGTAATTTTCTTTGGCATTAAGCTTGCCGTTGACGCCCTTTCCTCGAACCGATTGAAGGGATCTCTGGTATGGTGAGAAGCGTCGGATTGGACTAAGTTGCAACGAAGCTATTCTTGGACGGTATATATCGCATGGGTATATTCCAAATCCGAAATCATCACCCAAATCGCGATGTCCTCGGTAGGCATCGATTTCGCTAACAACATCAGCCAACAATGGAATAAGTGACATTTTTGTTTCTGGATAACTTTAATTGTTCAAATAACTGGAATACACAATTGTTTTGTTTTTTTTTTTTTTTTTTGTTCTATTTAACAGATACGACGATAACTTGAAATGAATTGTTTCTTTTTGTTGTTTGTTGGACAAACTTTACGATGTACGCTCTTAAACGATTGGCAGATTTATTAACACTGAAGAAAATTTCGAACTATGCACGTCTTATATTCATTTTGTAATAATTTAAAAGAAAGAGCGAGAGATTTCTAGAAAACAAAGAGGGGAATTCATATTTTCTATACGAATGGGGATGAAAAAGAGAAATGAACCATAAATGAATTAAAGTAAAACGTTAAAGAGAAATTAAGAGGAGAAAAAAAAACAGAGAATGCGCTGAATTAAAAATTTAAGAGAATAAAATGAACTAAAAGAATTCTCCACTTTCAGGAGAAACACAAATTACTTAAGAGATTTAGCTCTCGAAAAGCCTAGAATTTTCTCGGAATTCACAAAATTCCTATAAAAAGAGCTTCTCCAAGGGAGCAAATCATCAGTTTATTGAAAGCAACAATCAAAGCAACTACTGTGTGTTCAGTCGCGATAAAAACCTAAATACCGTTTTTAAAAATAAAAACTGTTATAACTTACAAGTACAAATTTTTACAAGTATTGTTGTTAATAAAAATAAAGAACTAAACCAAGATGTCTTCACTTCAACTTCTTTTGGATCTTGCTGAAAACTTGGACAGCATGTCCTCTCCATACTACGGAAGCGATTTTGGCCTCGGCCTCAATCCACACATCATTCACCGTACACAACGTCCAAGTGTATTCCGTTTACCGCTGGCTTTGGCAAACCGTATGGAAGATTGTCCTGCTATGATGCTTCGCTCAAAAGGTGCCAACAAGAACTCTGCTGTTTCAAATGTTGGCAAAGATGGATTCCAAGTGTGCATGGACGTGCAACAGTTCAAACCCAGTGAGCTTTCTGTGAAAGTGGTAGATAATACTGTTGTCGTCGAAGGCAAACACGAAGAACGCGAAGACGACCATGGCTACATCTCACGACATTTCGTCCGGCGCTACGCACTTCCAAAGAACTACGATTCCGACAAGGTGGTCTCGACTCTGTCATCAGACGGTGTTTTGACTGTGAGCATTCCAAAGCCAGCTATCGAAGATAAGTCAAATGAAAAAGTTATCCAAATTCAACAAACAGGACCGGCTCACTTGAATGTGAAGGATAACCAACAGGAGAACCAAAAGCCTACTGCCAACCCTGAAAAGGCTCAAAATGGAGATAAGAAGTAATCTCTCCACCGTGTGCTGAAAAAAAAGCCATTTAAATTTTTAGACTGAAGTTGCCGTTATTTATTACTAGTATTACTTTTTGTTTAGTTTGTCCGTTCAATAAAAAATATTTAAAAAAAAACAAATAATTTAATTTGTTTTTATTTTAATTGGTTTAACTTTATTTGGACATGGTTTTTCTTCTGTTCTTTGATATGGGAAGGCAATTTATATACAGGATGTCCGGTAGAAAATTAATAAGCCTAAAATGGCTGATAGGTGCACTTTTGACTGTTCTGAAACCGAATAGAAAAAGTTTCTATCGCAACCAGTTTCGAAAATATTAGCTTTTTTTCGTTCAGTGTACTTTAAATTTCATCATCCTTCGTTTTCTTTAACCACAACCACGAATGAATGAATTTTATAAATTTCTTATTTTTATAATTTTCTACAATAATTGGCTCACTACATAAGAAGTTAAAAGTTTTTACAACTGTTGCATCTTTTCTTTAAAAAAATTTTGAAATTAGTATTTCGATGCAAAATGTAAAAAAAAATATTTTATGAAAATTTTCAAACACCTGTAGTATAAAAAAAATCCATAGGAATGTAGGTGGCCAACTTTTTTAGAAATATGCGCGTCCAAAGGGGATTGCAGAATGGTAAAAGTTTTTATCAAATCTAGAGTTACTAGGAAGTTATTGGTACCAAAGTGCAAAAAAAGCCTATTAATTTAATAAATTATTTTAACTGTAAAATCTTAAGTTTTTCACATTGCTGCCTAAAATGCATGGATTCCATCAGTTTTTTTAATCAGTCATATTTTACAATAATTCTTCTTATTGTAGAAAATTATAAAAATAAGAAATTTATAAAATTCATTCATTCGTGGTTGTGGTTAAAGAAAACGTAAGATGATGAAATTTAAAGTACACTGAACGAAAAAAGCAAATATTTTCGAAACTGGTTGCGATAGAAACTTTTTCTATTCGGTTTCAGAACAGTCAAAAGTGCACCTATCAGCCATTTTAGGCTTATCCATTTTCTATCGGACATCCTGTATATAAATTTTATGAACTTCTTTCTTAGATCGGAAACAAAGTTTAACTTTTCCAATAGCCGGCATGTTTGTTTTACGGAAGAAATTTTCTTTTGAAATTAATAAAGTCTTTGAGTAAGAGATACAAAGTTTAAAAACGATATACCTCTACCTATTAGGTAGATGGTTTTCAACTGGAAATAGATACAATTTGCGGGATTCCCACTTCAACTCCTATGACCTTGCAGTCATCAGCATTTAAATTGGTTCAATCGAAATTTTCAATAGATAACGCTGGATTGAACCAAATAAGACTCACTTCTAAATAGCCAAAGAGGCTGTCAGCATGATTGTGAGCCAAGTCTATGGGTGTTTTCATAAACGTCGTCCAACCGTCTTTCTGCTTTGCTGCATTAATGAACACACCAATTCTGCAGAATGTTTGCCGGCCTGAGGTGCGTTCTTTTTCTAACAATAGTCAACGATCGTTGTTATGTCAAAAATTATTGTTGAAGTGCCATTGTTAGAAATCGTTGGATTTTTTACAAATCATTTAGGAACGATTTATTGTTAGAGATTGTTAGACTGTCAAACCACCAGCTAAATTTCTTTTGAGAATACTTTTATTTCCATATTATAACAAAAAAAATTGTTTTTTATTCACAATAAATTATCTTTCATCAAAAAATTACAAAACTCTCTTTTTATTTTCATTTTTTCCGCTTATTTCCAAAAGAAAAAAAATCTTTGAGTTTGTTTTGTAAACAAAACATACACTTTGACACATCAACAATCTCATGAATGTTCAACTCATATCATGGAGGTGAGTTGGAAATAGTTACGATTTGTAACTATTTGACACTTGAAAACGAGTTTAGGAACGATGTTCACCTGTCAAATAGTTACAAATCGTAACTATTTTGTAGTTTAGGAACGTCAAAAGTTAACGATAGTTAACAATAGTTAACTATTGTTAGAAAAAGAACGCACCTCTGCTCCGATCGCAGATCTGACTTTATGAACACGACTAACGCAGGCCTAAGTTAGGCAGACGTTTATGAAAACACCCTATTTCTCTACAAATTGGATGTTTTAAGGTCTTAGGCCCATTTCACACATCGCCGAGAACCGTCTATCCGGCCCGGATACACGGTTTTGTCAAAAAATGAGTATCCTTTCACACACACCCGGCAGCCGGTCGGTTGCAGCTGCATAAGAAACAAGAATTTTTCTTGTAGGTTTCACTTCGACTTGATGTTGATATACCTAAATAGAAAAAAAAACAACCCCTTCCTTACCTCACAATATAAAAACACAAAACAACCCTATCTTACCTCACAATACGAACTGACATCAAAATATAAAAAAAAAAACAAAACAACCCCTTTCTTGACTACAGCACATGAGAAGGAAACCAGAACAGCAGCTAAGTTGAAGCAAAGACAAGAGAAATATATATTTCTTCTATCTCTGGTTGTAGTAAGCGCATTTGGTTTCATTTCGAACCGAACCGTGTACACGGTTTCGGTTTCGGTTTCTACGTGTGAAGGCGCCCATAAGATTGTGTATCCTAGCAACCGTGTATCCGGGCCGTTTATCCGGTTCTCGGCGATGTGTGAAATGGGCCTTATAATGTAAATTAAGAACGGAATTCATACTCGTCACTCAAGTAAAACTTTTTCTCAAGCAAAAGCTTGGAAAAAAACTTGGAATTTTTCTCAAGTAAATGCTACTTCAGGATTTCTTCAGTTGGTTTTCATAAGCTAAAATTGAAGAAACGCTGGTTATCTTCATGAAACGAGTAGCTGAAGCTGCCAAACGCAAGAGCAAATGTTCACTTGTGTAAAATTTGACATGAGTAAGGACTATGAATTTCGGTCTGTTTGTTTATTTTTATGTTTTTTTTTTATTATCATAAATAAAATGGAAGAAAATTTGGGACGACTTTCATTTAGGGCGCACAACCCTAAGTATGATTAAAAAATAAATATTTAAATTTTTCATAAAAAATGTATGCAAATGACGACCATGAAGAATTTGAAGTTTGAGGAGTATAAAAGTGAGATGGGTATGTGGGGGCATGCTGCCCCCCGTCAACCCCCTGCTTGAGATCACTATAAGATTTGAGGTGGGTATGTCTGGGTATGTAAAAAGAACTTAAAAAAAATTTTTTTCTTCGCGGTCGTCATTTGCATGCATTTTGTATGAAAAAATGAACTTTAAAAAATTAATTAAAAATATAAATACACGTTTCCTAACATTAAAATTGTTATTTTTATTATTTGTAGTCATTCATCTTTCAAATTAAATTATTTGCGTATTAAAATTCGTGCGCCCCTAAACGAAAGTTGAGCCGAAAATTTAATTAAAAAAAAAAACTTTTTTTAAGTTGAATTTTATTCATAAAATCCAACATAAACAAAATGGAAGAAATACATTCAGGGCTAATTGGTCTGTAAAACATTTTTTTTTTTTTTTTTTCAAAAGTTTCTTTGGTTTCTAAAACAGAGCTTTTCAAAGTTGTGTTTAAGGTAAAAATTTCACACCGATTTGACTGATTACTATGCTGCGAAGTTTTTAAGTCTAGTAAATGTATGCCTTTGGCCGAAGTTCCGTTTATTGCCCTATATATTATTGCCCTATATCAGTCAAATCGGTGTGAAATTTGTAGGGATCGGCTTCAAAATTCTGCTTTTTTTACGAACATTCTGTTTTTCAAAATTCTGCTTTTTTTCTATTCTGCTTTTCAAAATTCTGCCAGTATTATACTTGAACAAAAAAAATCTGTTTTTTTTATAGCATATGCGCTATACTAAAGAAAAATACACCTCATTAATGTAATTCAACGTTGGTACTTTCCTAAATTTTTTGTTTAAGTGTCGCAAATATTTTTTAAAATGCATAGACTGACTTTCTTTCAAAAAAAATCTATAACTTTTTGGAACCGATGTTGTTTGATACAAAATATTCCTCTTATTCAAAGTTTTGAATATTCATCTTTATTTGATAAATTAAAAAAATTTGAATTATTTTAGGAAATGTTTAGTATTAAATTTTTCTTAATATTTTCAAATTTATTCATTTGACAATTGCAGAATTTTGAAAAATCAGCGACCAACGCAAAATTTCTCTTGAAAAACGAAAAAAAAACTCAAATGAGTTTTAAACAAAATAGCCCTACAAACAATTTTGCATCTCTAAAGCTTTACAGAAGCAACTAAAGCACCTGTAAAGCTTTATAGAAGAAAAATTTTTAGTCGGGAGCTCAGGCAAATTAGTAAATCAAATTGCATTTTTCGCAGGACAAAGAGAAATTTTGCGTTGGTCGCTGATTTTACAAGAATTGTTTTTCAGGCCATTGAAAACAGTAAAAGAGTTGGTATTAAATGTTCTTCTATGCAATAGACCAAAGCTAATGGCTCACCGTCCGTCCATTCGATCCGTATTTATAAAAATGCACATACACAAAATTGCACACAAGGCCATAAGGATGCAAATACATTTTTTTGTTTGTCATATTAAGTTTATATTAAATCAATCCCTTCAAGCCTGTTTACTTTAAAAGTCTAAAAGTTACCAATTAATACGATTTTATCGAGTTTTAAAAAATTGCTTTTAACTGAAAAAGTCAAAAATTTAGAAAAAGTGCTAATTTTTGAATGGGTAGATTTAAGTTGTTTCTTGACAAAAAAAAAATTAAAAATTGCATATTATCAAAGGATTTTACCTCTACTTTATTTCATTTGTTCAAAGTTTGGACGTACCGGCTGCATATACAAAATGCCCCTTGATCTAGTAAAAAAAAAATCGTCAATTTTTTAACTTTTTTTTTCTTTAATTTTAGGTTCGAATTTTAGTCAAAAATAATTTTTAAAATTTTTTAATATCTTAACTTGAAAGAAAATTAAAATTTGCTATGAAAAGTGTTTTTGAACTATTTCAAAGTTAGGCTTGGTTTTCGAGTTAAATCAAAAAAACTGAAAACCGTCTAGTGTTGCCGTTTTCTCAGAAATGCACCAATGGATTTAGAAGCACTTTTGGCTGGAGTATTCTTTTATAAGGAATCATAACACTGGTTAACAAAATTAAATTTTTTTTTTTTGCCGAAACAAAAATATAGGGGAGAGTGGCGGACAGTGAGACACCCTTTTTTTAAATTGGTATATCTTAGAATGTTTTCGAGATAGCTTAACGAAACTTTGAAGTTAGTTTAAGACATATTTTATCTTAATGTTGCAAAAAAACTTATAGTTAAAGAATGAATGAGGGCATCACATTGGACTAAAATGTAGAAAAAGTCAAAACGTCTCACTGTTTGAAAGGGGTGCGATCAGTGAGACATTCTTAGGTGAAAAAAAAAATAACGAAAACGTCAAATAATTAGGTAATTGACAAGTATATACTTAATTAATTTATGTTACTTTAACCCATTTATTCAAAAAAAAAAAACAAAAAGCCAAAAAAAAATGAAAGAAAAAACAATACGAAATCATTTTGAAGTCATGCTAAAATAATAGATTTTTTTAAAATCTATATGTCTCACTGTTTGCTTTTTAAAAAACCTATGTCTCACTGTTTGCTTTTTAATAATGTCTCACTGTTTACTTTTTGTCATTTTTCGGAAAAATATAAAATTACAAAAAACGAGAAGGAATTCTAATTCAATGATATTTTTTTATGAAAGAACATATAAATATAATACATATGTAAAAAAAGTTCTGTCCACTAACCAGATTTTTTTGTGTTATACACTCTTTTTATAACACTCCAAAAACTACTTTCACCTGATTTTGTGTGATATTTTACGGCGGGGGAAAATGGACAGCTTTAATTAAGTCGGGACAAAATTAAAAGACGCAGACGGGGAAATAAACGTTTTGACCCAAACTAGCGTTACTGTGCTTATTTTCAGAAAAGAGAAAAATGGATTGTCTCACTGTTTGCACCGTCTCACTGTCCGCCACTCTCCCCTACTTTTCTGAAGGTTTTCGGTGTGCTGAACTGGAATCTGAAGTCAAAAAAAATTAATCAGCTCCCGTTTTTGAAATATTACCGTTAGAAAATGCAGTACTTCGGGCCTTATTTTTTTATATAAGGAAAATTGTTTGAGCATATTTAGTAACAGTTCTTAAACCTTTTTAAATCTGTTTAAATCTTTCCGATATCTTTTTTACTTCCCGAGATATCCTCAGTTGTTTGGTATTTTTATAAATGAATCGTTTATTTCAGAAACAGCATAAGTCCATTTTTCCCAAAAAGTTTTTTTTTGGAGATTTCTCATTTATGTATAGTTATTCATCTTCTGGAAAAAAATTAAGTGTGTCAGACCAACCCAAATACGAAAACTGAAAGAAAAGGGTTCAAAATATATGGAAATATTTCACCCGGTGACAACATTTTTGACTGCTAAATACTTGACTTTTTAACAGTTTTAAGTTATTTTGGCAGCAATATTGACACGCACACCCTTTTGTTATACATCTTTAAAAAGGTAAGAAATTACTCTATCTATTTCTATTTAATTCATTAAAATTTAACTCAGGGTTCAAAAGTTATAGCCAGATTTCCTCGCGGTGGCAACGTGTTTTACTCTTGAATATATAACATTTTACAAGTTTTTAATTATTTTGCCAGCCATCATGACACGCAAGCTTAAAAATTATACATCAATGAAGAGGTAAAGATTTAATCTATCTACTGCTATTTTATTCATTAAAATCAGAAGCAGGGTTCAAAAGCTATAGCTAGATGAAAACAAAAGTTTTACCAACAAAAAGTCGTTTTGAGCAGAAACGACATAAGTCCAACGACTTTAAAGGCTTAAAAACCCGCTAAGACTTGAAAAAAGGTTTATATGTTAAAGGTTTTTAAATTTGTCTTTAGCTAGATTATAACTCGGCATACTCTAAATTTGAAGTGTTGTGGAGTTTTAACATAAAAAACAGTTTTTTGTTGCTCCTGAAAAGTTAGTGCTCATGGACTTATGCTGTTTCTGAAATAAACGATTCAAATTTTATAACGTCATTATCTCCTTTATGATGTATGAAGCCAAACCCACTTACTTCATTTTAAGATAACTCGGGCAATACAAAAGATATTGAAAGGTATCGAAAGATGGAAAACAGTTCTTATCGAACAGTTACTAAATATGCTCAAACGATTTTCTTTATACAAAAGAATAAGGTTCGAAGAACTCAAAAAAGCATTTTTTTGCATTTTCTAACGGTAATATCTCAAAAACGGGAGCTGATTAGCTGTTTATGACTTCGGATTCGAGTTCAGCACACCGAAAACCCTTAGAGAAGTATATTTTTGTTTCGGCAACAAAACCCTTGTAAACCAGTGTAATCAGCAATAAAAACACTTGAACGAATTTGTTTCATTCAAAAGGGTCTATTCAATAGACTATTACTCATGTCACATTTTACACAAGTGAACATTTGCTCTTGCGTTTGGCAGCTTCAGCTACTCGTTTCATGAAGATAAGCAGCGTTTCTTCAATTTTAGCTTATGAAAACCAACTGAAGAAATCCTGAAGTAGCATTTACTTGAGAAAAATTCCAAGTTTTTTTCCAAGCTTTTGCTTCAGAAAAAGTTTTACTTGATTGACGAGTATGAATTCCGTTCTTAATTTACATTAGGTATACGACCTTAAAACATCCAATTTGTAGAGAAATAGACTTGGCTCACTATCATGCTGACAGCCTCTTTGGCTATTTAGAAGTGAGTCTTATTTGGTTCAATCCAGCGTTATCTATTGAAAATTTCGATTGAACCAATTTAAATGCTGATGACTGCAAGGTCATAGGAGTTGAAGTGGGAGTCCCGCAAATTTTATCTATTTCCAGTTGAAAACCATCTACCTGATAGGTAGAGGTATATCGTTTTTAAACTTTGTATCTCTTACTCAAAGACTTTATTAATTTCAAAAGAAAATTTCTTCCGTAAAACAAACAAAACATGCCGTCTATTGGGAAAAGAAACGCTTTGTTTCCGATCTAAGAAAAAAGATTCATAAAATCTTCTGTACGTTATATAAATTGCCTTCCCATATCAAAGAAGAGAAGAAAAACCAATGTCCAAATAAAGTTAAACCAATTAAAATAAAAACAAATTAAATTATTTGTTTGTTTTTTTTTTTTAAATATTTTTTATTGAACGGACAAACTAAACAAAAAGTAATACTAGTAATAAATAACGGCAACTTCAGTCTAAAAATTTAAATGGCTTTTTTTTCAGCACACGGTGGAGAGATTACTTCTTATCTCCATTTTGAGCCTTTTCAGGGTTGGCAGTAGGCTTTTGGTTCTCCTGTTGGTTATCCTTCACATTCAAGTGAGCCGGTCCTGTTTGTTGAATTTGGATAACTTTTTCATTTGACTTATCTTCGATGGCTGGCTTTGGAATGCTCACAGTCAAAACACCGTCTGATGACAGAGTCGAGACCACCTTGTCGGAATCGTAGTTCTTTGGAAGTGCGTAGCGCCGGACGAAATGTCGTGAGATGTAGCCATGGTCGTCTTCGCGTTCTTCGTGTTTGCCTTCGACGACAACAGTATTATCTACCACTTTCACAGAAAGCTCACTGGGTTTGAACTGTTGCACGTCCATGCACACTTGGAATCCATCTTTGCCAACATTTGAAACAGCAGAGTTCTTGTTGGCACCTTTTGAGCGAAGCATCATAGCAGGACAATCTTCCATACGGTTTGCCAAAGCCAGCGGTAAACGGAATACACTTGGACGTTGTGTACGGTGAATGATGTGTGGATTGAGGCCGAGGCCAAAATCGTTTCCGTAGTATGGAGAGGACATGCTGTCCAAGTTTTCAGCAAGATCCAAAAGAAGTTGAAGTGAAGACATCTTGGTTTTTATTTTTATTAACTTCGGACAATACTTGTAAAAATTTGTACTTGTAAGTTATAACAGTTTTTATTTTTAAAAACGGTATTTAGGTTTTTATCGCGACTGAACACACAGTAGTTGCTTTGATTGTTGCTTTCAATAAACTGATGATTTGCTCCCTTGGAGAAGCTCTTTTTATAGGAATTTTGTGAATTCCGAGAAAATTCTAGGCTTTTCGAGAGCTAAATCTCTTAAGTAGTTTATGTTTCTCCTCAAAGTGGAGAATTCTTTTAGTTCATTTTGTTCTCTTAAACTTTTAAATTCAGCGTTTTCTCTGTTTTTTTTTCTCCTCTTAATTTCTCTTTAACGTTTTACTTTACTTTATTTATGGTTCATTTCTCTTTTTCATCCCCATTCGTGTACAAATACAAAATATGAATTCTCCCCTTTGATTTCTAGAAATCTCTCGCTCTTTCTTTTAAATTATTACAAAATGAATATAAGACGTGCATAGTTCGAAATTTTCTTCAGTGTTAATAAATCTGCCAATCGTTTAAGAGCGTACATCGTAAAGTTTGTCCAACAAACCATAAACAAAAAATATTTTTTGTATTTTTTTGTATTTTTTGTTTATGCAACAAACAACAAAAAAAAACAATTCAGTTATCGTCGTATCTATTAAATAAAAAAAAACAAAACAATTGTGTATTCCAGTTATTTGAACATTTAAAGTTATCCAGAAACAAAAATGTCACTTATTCCATTGTTGGCTGATATTGTTAGCGAAATCGATGCCTACCGAGGACATCGCGATTTGGGTGATGATTTCGGATTTGGAATATACCCATGCGATATATACCGTCCAAGAATAGCTTCGTTGCAACTTAGTCCAATCCGACGCTTCTCACCATACCAGAGATCCCTTCAATCGGTTCGAGGAAAGGGCGTCAACGGCAAGCTTAATGCCAAAGAAAATTACACAGTTGGAAAAGATGGATTCCAAGTGTGCATGGATGTGAGCCAATTCAAGCCAAATGAATTAACAGTGAAGACAGTTGGTAACAACGTTGTTGTGGAAGGTAAACACGAGGAGCGTGAAGATGACCATGGCTTCATAAGTCGTCAGTTTGTACGTAAATATACGCTGCCAAAAGGGTATGATGCCAAGGATGTCATCTCGACGGTCTCAACAGATGGTGTGCTAACAGTCAAAGCTCCACCACCACCAAAGGCATTGAAGAGCAACGAAAGAATTGTGCAGATTCAACAAACTGGTCCAGCACATTTGAGTGTGAAGGGCAACGAGGAAGAAGGCACAGAACAAGTTCAAAATAATCATAGCGGAAAGACTGCTGATAAAATGGAACAATCTTAAAAGATAGAAATATCCTATAGTTAGTTTAAGTATTTTTGTATTAATTCTTTGTTTTGAAAACAAGTTTCCAAATTCATGTTACTGTGTAACTGTTTATCTTAAATTTTGTATGCATTTTTGATCTACATTAATAAAAAATAACAAAAACAATAAAAGCTCGATTTGTTTTATTTATTATAATTTTTCAATTGAAAATTTGAGATTATTTGAAGAAGATAGATACCTACCTACATTAGAAACGCTATCTTATCCTTTGATTGGGTTGGTAGGATCTTTAAGAAATAAAAAAAATTCAATACTAAAATAGAAACATACTCTAAAATCCCGAAAATAGCCGAAAAACACCCTTCAGTAAAGGAATAATAATCAAGTTCAACTTCTTCGAATTTTTTCCTCATAAAATCTCTTATATCTATTGGATTTGTTCGGACTTAGAAAAAATTTTTAAATTGTTTTTATACAAGATAGAAAATTTTCATATATGTATACAGGGTGATTCCACCCTGTAGCCACTTTATGGCACAGTTTTTGAAAAATTAATTTTCAAAATCAAATTTTTGAAAAAAAAAATTGGAAAAAAAATTTAAACTAATTTTTTTCAAAATTTTATGTAACTTAAGTACTAATTTAGTTTTTAAAATTCGATGCTTTTATTTTTTTTAAACAAAAACTGCAAAACCAGATTCAAAATAATGTTGTCATTTTCGAGAAATTAACAAAAAACCAAAACTACTTTTTTCTAAAAAACCTCATTATTTTCTGTTTTTACTTGGCTGGACTTGGTGATAAATTAATTTATGAAACATTAACCATTCGTCAATTATTTTTTAAACATTGAGACTTAAATAAGGATACAATAAAGTGAGTGATACAGTATTGGATTAACCCTGAATTGATCAACTTTTTTCGTTGATAACACCTGAAAACTTACCTGAGAATTTTTCTTACTATGTCTGGATTCTAGCTTCAAGGGCTTTTAAGCTATAAAATCGCAATTTCTTAGTGAAAATTGAATAAAAAATAATAATGTACATCCAAAAGATAGATCCATGACAAGAAAAGGCAAATACGAAGGAAAGGAATTCAAATGTTATCTAGGAAAAAATTATTCTCTTGAAACCTTTAAAAATCAAAGAGGATGATTTAAAAAGTCATTTTTTTTTATTTTGAACTGCTTGCGCAAGTATTATTTCATTGTTTTTCATTAAAATAAAACAATCTTACTGCCTTAAGGCCCTTAAAGCAGAAAGACGATTGTACTAACGCAGATTTCCGACGTTTATGAAAACACCCAAATTCCTGTAAAGAACCGATTCTGGGATTGTTTCTTGGGATTGATAACAAAATCTATGATACAAATGGATTTCATAATAGGGCAGAATGTTCTTTAAAATGAAAAAAAAAAAAAAAATATCTAACAGCAAGTAACAGGGTAATTGAATTAGAATCCCAATTTCATTTAGGTGCAAATGATTTGTAAAATAAAATTCAAAAGTTATTCATTAATATAATTCTTTTATTATTCATCGCAAGTTGTTTCTGTTTATTTCAAATTTAAAATACAGCTTTAAATTAATTTATCATTTAATTTGATTCTTTTGTTTTTTTTTTTTTTTTGTTATCAATATATATTTTTATTTTAAATTTTATTTAGCAATGTTTTTTTTATTTTTAAGTTAACAAGATATAAGTAAAGATTTAGTTGAATTAAGTTATCATTTTTATTGTATGTTTGTTTTCATTTTTTTTTAAATTTTTGTTCACATAAATACATAATAATATTGTTGATATTGGTATTACTACACAATAAATGTTTACAATATACATAATATAAGACTTGTTTTTGTTGTGTTTAGTTTTGTATTAATTTATTGCTCGAAACAAAATAAGAAAAAAAAATAATAATAATAATCACAGATAAACAATAATTGAATAGAAAAAATGATGTTTTAAAGAACATTGATGAATATTTTTATTTTTTTGTTAATTTTATTGTTGTGATTTTAATTAGCTTTCTCGATTTGATGTCATATTTTTTTAAAATAAAAAAATAATAACTTAGTTATAATAATCATACTTCACTCATATTTGTTTCTTTATATAATGTATCCATTTATTTACTTGTTCGTTTTTTTTTTATAATTTATTATTATTTTTTGTTTTTATTAAAAATGTCAATACTAAAATATGTTTCACTATATTAAACTCTTTATTTATCAACTCTCTCTCTCTTTTTCTTTATCTTTCTTTTTCAGCTATTCTTCTTAGTTTCTTTTTTATTCATTATTTTTTTGTTTATCACTTTATATATATACAAACATTGATTATAATACAAAGCCGCTATATTTTATTGAAATTAAATTTAAAAAAAAATAATAAAATGCATTAAAAGCTTTAAATAAAAAGATATATAAATGAAGAGACAGAAAAAAAAACAAAAAGAATTGTTTATTAGTCAGTAGTAATGCTATTAATTATTATTTATTATTAAAGCTTAAAAACTAAATAAGAATACAATAGGTTTATAAAAAAATATCTTAACTAATAAATTGTAAGTCAACGAAAATGTTATTGGATCAAAAACGTTTTGTTGGTATATTTTGGGTGAATAAAGTTATAAAATGCAACAATTACGTGTTTATCATCTGTAGTTGTTGAAACTTTATGAATGTAATTTTTTTTTTTTTGCTTTTCTTTATTTAATGGAGTCTTCTACAGTCTTATGAGATGTTTGTAAGTAATATTTAATACAGAAAATATAATTTGCCAGATTCAACAAAACAAAAAAATTATTTTCAAAACGCACTTTGATGGTAGTGCTTTCGGATTTCATGGACATGATTGGTCAATCTTAAAGAGAATTCTTTCCTTACTTTCTTTTTAGTTATACTTACACGGCAGTGCCAAAAATATTGTCCGAGGCCTTACAAAAACAAATATTTTTAGGAATTTCACACAATCGAAGGTAAAAAAAAACTAATAGCAAGCTGAATTCGAACGTGTTCAATCAACCAAAATTGAAATTGTACAACTTTTGTGTTTTAATCTTGGTAATTTTTGTCTGGAGCACGCTTTTCAATCTTACTATTGATAGAAATAAGATGCGAATTTTAAATTTTTCATAAAAAAGACAATCCGTATAAACGTTCATTCTTTGAATTAAATGTGAACAAGAGAGTGGATCATGAACAAAAAAACATATTGGGCTTTATCGTGAATTTCGGAATATTTTTTCCTCATGGATTTATTGTGAATATCTCTCAAATTTTTTTTTGCTGGGAACGAAAATCCTATGAAATGACAGCTACATTTTTCTGAAAAATGTATTGCCGATACGAACAAATTCCAAAAGAAACTTTTCATGATCATTATTGCCATGTTTGAAACAAGGAAAACATTTCCATAGATATTTTTACTCACGGTAACCCCTATAGGCTCAAATAATAACATGGTTTGGATTTTTTTTTTTTAGTTTAATATTTGTGTGAATAGTAATAATCATTTTTCAAAATATTCAATTGAACAATAAGAACTCGTCGACGTTATATACTATATAAAATGTGTTAGTGAAAAATCACTAACATTAAATATTAAGGAGTCCTTAAGCAATTATGAGCAGTTATTTTTTATTATTCACTATTTCTTTTCTAATAAACTGAAATGATAAATTATGAAAAGTTTTTTTTTTTTAATGCAACTTTTCACAGAACCAGAATGGTCTGCCTTGTTTTCACAATTTGGTTGCAAACATTGCTTTCACTTTTTCGATTCTCTCCGGAACTCAAGTGAGTAGGTTAGATAAGGTTATAGTGGTTGTCAGGCAAAGTACCCGACACACTTAAACCCTTATGGGTCCATTGTGATACCACAAAAGACTAGCAAGTTATGAACTCACTAGTGAGTAATATTCAATGAAAACGGTTGTTTTTAAGTTAAGTATTTTTCGAAAAATACTTAACATCCTTTGGGCAATATTAGAACTTAAGAAGTTATACTTAGGAATTCGCAGGCATTAAATAGAAAACTACTTTGTTCATAGTTAGATTGAGACTCAATTTGTTGTGTCATTTCGCTAGTCGCAAGCCCAACTACCCGTAGTGGATAATCGTCGGCACGTTTAACGAGTCAACACAATATGTAATTGCACTTTGACTACTAACCCAAAACAGCTGTGAGCTGTGAGATGATACCGAATGAACAATCAAAGTAAGCAACACAATTAAAGTTAGCTGAGTTCAACGCACAAAGATCTCCTCTGTTAGGTGGAAGCACAAAACTCACACACAATAATGAATGAAAAAAAAATTCAATTTGCTAATAATACAACAATCCTTCTTTCAACAACATGGAAAATCAACATCAATCTCTAAAAACATGATCATATAAAATTGAAACAGATCTCCATGGTTTGAAGTATGTAGATTGTAGATGGTTGGAGTCATGAAAGTAGAATCTAGAATGCTTGTTTGTAAATGACATCCAATGTTAAAGCAATGAAAATCAAAAATTTTTAATTTAATGGTACATTCGCGTGGAATCTGTTCAAATTTTATATCGACATAACAAAAAGTTTAGAATTTCATAACTTTAACCTTGAGTGCACATTATAAATGTTTTATGGATTTTTTGACTGGCCCCTTCCGAGGAAATATTCTTCGTATGAACAAAGCTTTGGGAATAAACAAAGTGGTGGGATCTCACAATACTTAACATAAATCCCTAATCTGACTGTAAATGCATACAAACAAAAAATCCATATAACAAAACTTAAAACACCGTTGTTGAATCAAACTACTTGAATGTGATAACAGATAACACTTTGAATTCAGACACCATTGCAACGACTAAACTAGAAAACTTCGATGATCGCATTCATTTCATGTATTTCCCAAAACTAAATAATCCGATTGAGCTGCTACTGAAAA
The DNA here is from genome assembly GCF_945859705.1 of Episyrphus balteatus. Lineage (NCBI taxonomy): Eukaryota > Metazoa > Arthropoda > Insecta > Diptera > Syrphidae > Episyrphus > Episyrphus balteatus. The sequence goes on from NC_079135.1 coordinate 35,138,749, forward strand.
TTTCTTTAAGCCGAATTCTACTTTTAGTCCAGTAATTTTAGGTTTTATCTGCGGAAAAATTCCTACTGGGCTCGATTTTGGTATAGACCTTCGTTACGGCGTTGTTATGAAGATGTGAAAAATCGACATTGATATCGTGTCCGCGTTAAGAGTTATAGGGGTCAAAAGGTCACAAAAACTGGTTTTTCACGATTTTCAGCAAAACGGTAAGTCTTATCAAAAAATTTTCAATGCAAGAATTGTAGACCAGATTATTATATATAAAAAGTGTCATGACACTATTTTTCCTAAGACCCACCGTTTCTTAGGTATAACGATTCAAAAAGTTGAAGTTTAGTTGTAATCGTCATAATCCTATTCCTGAAAAAAAAACTCCTAACTGAAAAGTTCCTGAAATTTCATTATTTTTTTAGCTTGAATTTCGTTCCTCAACTGTTAAGAATATGGGGAAACCAAAAAAAAAAAAATGGAAATTTTCGCCATTTTTCCGATTGGGGCCCTTCTCCCGAAACCATTTCCCTGGGAATTTTTGTTTAGAATATGTCTAAAAATATACAGGGTGTGCAATAGAGAATGGACAACCCTAAAACGGCTTATAGCTACACTTATGATTGTTCTAAAAACAGATAGAAAAAAGTTCTATCGCAACCAGTTCATAAAATATGGACTTTTTTTCGTTCAGTGTATTTTAAATTTTATCATCTTATGTTTTCGTTCACTACAACCACGAATGAATGAATTTTATTTATTTCTTTTTTTTATAATTTTCTACAATAATTGGATGAGTACATAAACACTTTAAAAATTTCATAGCTATTGCACATTTTCGTAAAAAAAATTTTGAAATCTGTTTTTTGATGCAAAATGTAAAAAAAGTATTTTATGAAAAATTTTAAACACCTGTGGTATAAAATAAATCTATAGAAACCTAGGTGGCCAACTTTCTTAAAAATATTCTGGTATAAGGAGAATATTTTTAAGAAAGTTGGCCACCTAGGTTTCTATAGATTTATTTAATACCACAGGTGTTTAAAATTTTTCATAAAATACTTTTTTTACATTTTGCATCAAAAAACAGATTTCAAAATTTTTTTTACGAAAATGTGCAATAGCTATGAAATTTTTAAAGTGTTTATGTACTCATCCAATTATTGTAGAAAATTATAAAAAAAAGAAATAAATAAAATTCATTCATTCGTGGTTGTAGTGAACGAAAACATAAGATGATAAAATTTAAAATACACTGAACGAAAAAAAGTCCATATTTTATGAACTGGTTGCGATAGAACTTTTTTCTATCTGTTTTGAGAACAATCATAAGTGTAGCTATAAGCCGTTTTAGGGTTGTCCATTCTCTATTGCACACCCTGTATATTTTTAGACATATTCTAAACAAAAATTCCCAGGGAAATGGTTTCGGGAGAAGGGCCCCAATCGGAAAAATGGCGAAAATTTCCATTTTTTTTTTGGTTTCCCCATATTCTTAACAGTTGAGGAACGAAATTCAAGCTAAAAAAATAATGAAATTTCAGGAACTTTTCAGTTAGGAGTTTTTTTTTCAGGAATAGGATTATGACGATTACAACTAAACTTCAACTTTTTGAATCGTTATACCTAAGAAACGGTGGGTCTTAGGAAAAAAAGTGTCATGACACTTTTTATATATAATAATCTGGTCTACAATTCTTGCATTGAAAATTTTTTGATAAGACTTACCGTTTTGCTGAAAATCGTGAAAAACCAGTTTTTGTGACCTTTTGACCCCTATAACTCTTAACGCGGACACGATATCAATGTCGATTTTTCACATCTTCATAACAACGCCGTAACGAAGGTCTATACCAAAATCGAGCCCAGTAGGAATTTTTCCGCAGATTGGGTTAAAAAATGTCTAAAATTACTGGGCTATTTTACAGACAACGTCACATTAGAATCGCTATTAATTCTTTTTCATTTGCAAATTCTTGTAAAATTATTTAAAAACTATATTACGTAACCTTAAATAAAAGCAATATTTTCTTTTTTTTTTCAACAAAAAGAAAATTAAGTCGAAAAAAAATTAATTCTGTTAGTAACCACTTTAGTAGCACAACCACAGTTTTTTTTTTTAATTTTTGTCTGGCCGGCTCACCAGCTTAAAAACACGGCGTGAATATGTGTAATCGCATGCACGTTTTTTGTTTTTTTGTTTACCTCCAAGAGAAAGTTTTTAATTCAGTCATCCTACCACAGATCAGGATATAATAATTCATATAATTTTCACGCAAACTAAATGGACATGACAGCATTTTTTTTTTTTTGTATACTTTACTTCTAAAAATAACTAATTTTACTTCTTAATAAGGCTTTCACAACTGCTGCTCAAATTTGGCAATGACTTGAAGAACAAACGATTTCTATCGATTAATTGCTCTTCACTCTTGGCACAATCACTTGCGCTGGTTGTACCACCACCACCTCCAGCCGTCGTTGTTGTTGTCGTGCTAAAACTTATCGGACCACAACCATCTTCGATGGTGTCTAAAGAGAGTCGCAGTTTACTTCGGGGATTTGTAGCATCACCACCAGGGCGGAACAAAGCACGTCGTTGTTCCCTTTGGATGGCACTTTCGAAGATGTCAGGGGATTGTAGTGGTAAACCAACAGCAATTGGAGCTGGTTTGTTAGTTCCATCACTATTAGCAGCTGGAGTGTGTTCAAATTTGGAATTCACAATATTGGTGTCGCTAGCTAAAAGCTTTGTATCCGAATAACGGCGCAGATCTTTGCCGAGGAATTTATCTAAATTATCGCTGATGTCGGGCGATGTAAGTACACTCGAATGCCTATAGTTAATCTTTGGGAAGCCAGAGTCATTGAGAATATCACGATTCTCAAGGAACACCGAGGAATTAGAATACCGATGATGGTGATGATAGTGCGGATTAGTTGGTGTGAAGATCGAACCGGACGAAGTGGTGGCGGTCGGCTTGAAGACATATGAATTGGTGGTTCGACTTGTTGTCTCACTGTTGCTACTGACGCTGGCAGTGTTGTGCGGTTGTAATGGATGTGCCACAGCACCCGCTCCAGATGCCATTGACGGGCTGAGATCTTGACGTGATCCATTCACAGAATTACTGCCACTATGGGAGTGCTCAAGCACATTGTGGATGGAGTCATGGAAGGGTGTCATGCTGCCCGAACCCTGTGGGCACGGACGAAATGATGATATTTGACTGACATCGTCTAATGTCCAGTCACGATCGTAATTATGTGAATTGCTCTCTATGTTGGCAACAATTTGACCATGCTGACCTGTGTGTGGATACTGGCCGGTACCGTTGGACACCGACTGGTGAGCTAGATTGCTAACCGATGTTGGTTGAATGTCGACAACGTCTTGTTGATCTTCTATTCCTCGAGCACCACCTGTTGCAGCGGCAGCTGCCGCAGCAGAAGCTGATGGATAATTGAAGGAATTGTAGTTGTAGTTGTTCGTTGTATTCGCATGCGAAACTAACGCATTACTATTGTGGGGAATGCTGCGGCTATGCAATACTGGTGATGGCGGCGAAAGCGGATGTACTTTCTCGGGAGCATTTTGTATTAGAAGAATGCTAGAATGAAAAAAAAGATTAACATTTATAAATATTTATTTATATCTGTGTATACCGCAGAATTAATTAATTTGAGTTAAGTAATATTCAAACACCTAAAAATACCCAAAGCGGAACATCACAAAGTGGTATCATTTACCTTTCTTCTCATGACTAATTGTGTTGTTATGAAAGAAACTCGTATCAATCTGATTAAGGCAGCTTCAAACAACGATGTCATTAAATTCTGGGATCAACCCAATAATTCTAAATAAAATGAACGACTACTTCGCACGTACTTGTTATTCGGTAAATGTTGCTTAGAAAGTTAAAGTGCTTTATAGCATTCATAAAATAATAATTTTATCATTAATTTTATAACAAATGATGGTTATAAAAATTGTTTTTAATATTACGAAAACACCTTTTTAAACTTATTATACCATTTGGTTTCTTGTATACCTTGTTAAGCCGTCCTGAAGAAATACTAATCCATTCATTAACTTTTTGAAAAAAAAAAAATGGTTTTACGAGAAAATGTCAAATGAAGAAAATGGCAGGTGTTGTTAGTAATCGTACGTTTTAATTTTTAATTCCAATATAGTAACTTATTTTTGGAGAATGTACATACGCATATTTTTTTAAATCAAAGGCGAAAAATTTTAAACGATTAAGTAAATTGCTTAAGCCACTTTAGTAAGTAACTAAGCCAAAAAGCATAAAGATTTTTAACTTTGTAACTTACTGAATGGCTTTAGCAATTTACTAATACGTTTAAAATTTTGCGCTTAAATTTTAACCCCAGTTTGCTAAAATAAAACCTTTTCTTACAATTTCTTCTAGAGGGAACATGCCAAAAGTCTTAAAACCCAAGTTTATAGCAAGCTAGAGATAGAGACAGACATGTACTCAGTCAGAAAGACAGAATTGCGAGAACCACTATTTTTTGTTCTCTTTCATCTTAAGTTCATGCTTCAATATTATTTCGAGTTCTATTTTTTTACGAATCCTAAACTTGCCCGTGTCCCGATTTTTTTTTTAAACTTGCTCTATATAACCTATATAGCAAGCAGACTTCCACAGCGACAACGACAAAAGTTTTTTTTTAAAGTTACAAAATGAGAGTTTTACGGAAGTTGTGAACTGTTCAACGAGATTTCGTAATCTTGTTGCCGAAATACGAGATTATCGTCTGGAGGAAAAAAGGCCGTTATATGGCTCAGTTCGACTTAAAAGCATTATACAAGACCCTGCAGAAAACGTTTTTGATGTTGCTTTTCTTATGGAGGGAGGGTTCGAAAAGTTCGGAAACTAACTATGAAAATGGCAACACCCTTTCGTTATAAAATCATGTGTTTTTGAAAGGTGAGATTCTTGCACAAACCAAACACGAGTTGGATGCTATGTACGGAACCTTTACCAAATGAATTATCTATACACGTTTTGTGTTTGATTATTTGAGAAAATTTCTGTTTTAAAACCACCAAGAATCAAACTGATTTTTTAAATTAAAAAAACGTTTCTAAAAAGTTGCCATTCAGATAAAAATTAAGGACTTGGAGTCGAACGTTCCACTCAAAAGAAGGATTTTGCAAACATTCATGTTGCGATAATCCGATAAACTACCACGTTCGCCTGGTAATGCCTTCAAAATAAAGAAAATTATGTGCCCTGTCCATATCATTATTTAAACTTAGCATCGCTTATTATAGATCCAATATATGTAGGTGATAAAATATAGAGAAAAGATTGCAAGAGAAAACGACCTTAGAAACAGAGCTGGAAAAGATAAAGACTTAATGTCTATATTATTGACAAATTTCAAAACAAGTTTTATAACAAAACGTGTTTTGTGACTTCTTAAATTTGAATTTTGAAATACCTCGACCAATTGGCAATTAAACCAAAATTTTATTAAAGATTTTGTCTTCTAGATGTCAAATCTCTCGATAAAAGTGCCAAGTTTGCGAAAATTTGCAACTTCTAACATTCACTAAACATGTTTTGATATAGAACTTGTTTTGAAATTAGTGAACAATATGGCCGTAAAAATATGATTAATAATTTTATTAGAACTCTCAAGAACTGCTGGAAAAATCATGTTTTCAATTACATATTATGATTTGCAAAAATGTATTCGATTTACGTGCTCTAAGGATCATTTTAATCGAAGACGATATCGGCCAAGAGTACTTATTGTTATAGAAATGCTGATTCAAGGAAATGGATTGCTGTCACAAATCCAAGAATGCATTCTCTATTAAATTAATCTATCTAACTCAAAGAGCAATGACAATTTCCCCACAAGGTGTTGCTAATCTTACCGATTTCTAGCTCTCCATCTGTGGCATAGATGTAAATATGCTTTGCACTGAATGTACATGAATACAACTCCACCAGTAAGACCAACGGTCACTACCGCCAACTTCGTCCAGAATGGCCAATCTAAAGGAAAATGAAAAAAACCAGAGTTAAATTTCTCTAATGAATTAAATAAAAGACTCAACTTACCGATAATTCCTCGTTTGACATCTTCAGCAGCTCTCTCAATAAGCACACAAAGTGACCAAATCACACACAATGCTGCAGCACAATGAAACAGCACCGAACAACAGAGTCTTCTTCGTTCAACACCAGAAATGTCCAAGCTTCGCCACTGGAAATAATATTAAATTTTGTATCAGTATGTGTTTGTGAGGTTTTTTTTTATTTCAATTCAACACTTACTTCATTGAAGGGCTTTATTTTTGTGTGCATTATGAACGGGAATTTGCATAATTCGCAGGAGTTTGTTTCGGAAGCGGTCAGCCATTGCTGAAGGCAGGTTTGATGGACGTATTTAAGGCTACCTGAACAGTAGCATGGCGTTAGAAGTGGATTTTGTGGGTCGCTTTCGCAATGGCATATTCGACATATATCACCACTGCTTTGTGAAGCTTGACTGCTGCTCGAACCGAATCTAAAATGAAAAGAAAACAAAGCATACAATTAGATAAGTAATGCATTGGGGTTGATGTTTGTAAATGGATGTAAGATGAGAATTGAAGTTTTAGAATTTAAATGACAAAGCAGATTTGAAAGGAAACATTTCTAGTTTTTCATGTCTTTTTAAAAAGATTACATAAATTACAGTCTGATAGTCTAGAACACTGAACTTTTGGTTGGCAGGCTTGGAGTTGGTAGGCATGAGGAAGATGACAACCTTGGTGTGCCAAAAAGTGCTTTGGCACCTGCAAGTAGGACATTTACTGTGCGAAAAGGCATTTTGTTAAAAAAAATTCCATGTTTGGATCCCTTAATGTTTTTGGTGTAGTAATTAGTCTACAAAGGGAACCTTCTACAACTTGCTTTAGAAAAAATTTCGAAAATCTTATTAAACAACTGACGAAACTTACTTACAGAAATGCTAGGAATTCTAAGGATTAATATAATAAGGGGTTAAGAAAAATAGGTTGTGGCTTCAAAAGAAGATTAGGACTTTTTTTCAGTTTATGTAGGAGAGAATCCAGCTCAAGAGCAGCTGCAAACACAAATATAACACCAATGTAATTACAGAAGTAATGCTAAAACTCAGGAGGCATATGTAACTTCAAACAATTTATTTTTTTTTTTAAATAGAGAATTCCGGCCACATTCAGGGCACTTTCTCTGAAAAAAAGACGGCAAATTTAAGGATAACATTGGTGTTATGTAAAGAACCAAGGAAAATGTTGTTCTTCTTTTCACCATAACATAATCAAAATTCAACAAGCAGTGCTAAACAATAGTCGAATTAAAATAAGGGATAGAGCAGAGGCTAAGGATATGTTTAAAGAAAAAGTTTCTCAAATAATGAATCAACTCACCTTAAACCAAAACTCGTTTGAATAAAAATTATCAACACTCGGTTTCCGCAGTTTAAGGTTTTGATGATCCATCCTTGGAAGAAGTGTTTAGACTTACAGAAGATTAATTTATTAAAAAAATAATTATCCCCTCTTAAATGAAGAACGTCAATGAAGACTATCAAAAGGTATAACTTCGAGGTGGTCAAGGAATTGATCTAGAAAGCGATTGAGAAATGAAGCCTTTGAGCGAAAAACTAAGGAGACGCTTATAATTCCAGCCTTTTTCCCATGGAACTACGTGGAGGACTTCAAACACCAATCAGTGAATCGTATTGGGCTTGAGAATGCACTTTTGTGAAAAACAGAGCTATTTCAACAAAAACAACAAAAATTATTTCACAATTTTACAGTCTTTGATTTATTTGATAACAAATAAATCACTTAAGGTAAGCGGACACAATTGGATTCAGATTGATATCCCTGGCATTGGATATTGAAAGTTAATCATTTAACTTATTTTTATTTATGCTTATAAATCAAAGCACTGAACATGTTGAATTCCGTCGTTTCAAAAGAGATTTCATTAGATTTCCATTCTACTGTATTCTGAAGTATGAACAAATCACATAATTTTCTAATTCTGCATTATTTATTGGAAGTTCTCACTGCGGTCCTTTTGTACCGAATCACTCAAGCTCTGAGCTGACAATATAATTCGTTCAGCACATGGTATAGCATTTAAAATTTTATAGTCTTCATGAACTCCACTATCGAAGGACAATTCTATGTAACAATGTAGTTCTATGAAAATAAAGAAATAAAAAAACATGACCCAAAAACATCTTTGCAGTTATTTCAATGCATGAATATATTTTCTCTAAAGTTAAATTTTGTGAAACCCAAAAACAAAAGTTAAAATTCAGGTGAAGAGTCGATTCTGGCAAAAATTTATTTGTGAATAAACCGTAGTACCTTACTTCCAAATTATTCCCTTGACGACATTTAATTGGTGGGGTTCTCTTGTTTCTATGTATACTTTTTTTTCAATGACTTCCTTAACTACCATTCGGAGATCTGAAATGTTTTTGGCTAATTGCCAAAGTGTGTGCAATTGATCATGAACTTGAAATTTGTAGATAATACACAAGTCAGGGCTGCGTGTTGTCAAAGAATAGAGAAAGTGGCTGATTTTATATTTCTCTCTCCAACCATGACCACCACCCAGATTAAATTATCACTACTGACAACCTTTAAGTAAATTGGTTCTATCATTAGTCCGGAAAATAACCATGGGGTATGTTTTAGGTTGCAATTTGTTGCCAGTTGGTCTATTTAAAGTCTGAAAACGAAATTTACACCATTCAAATTGGACTTTGAACGTATGTATGGATACACAGGTAAAGCTAGAGTCGTAAACTATACCTGTTTGGTTACTCATTTTATATTTTGTATTATTTTATCGTAGCACATTAACCGCACACTTCCTGGCAATTTTATCGACCGAATGACTGAATCATTTCAGGGACAGAGGCATTTTATCTATATTTGGAGAGAGAGAATATTGTTGTTTGTATCCATGCTATGTGCTTGTTCTTGTTGTGCATTAAGTAGGTGGCGGCGTTGGCGTATTCTTTCAAAGACAAGTAGACCGAGTACCTTATACAACATATCGGCGGAAATATAATTAAAGGACCCTGGCACTGTTCTACATAGTATGAAAATATATTGCTAGATATAAAAACAAAAAAAAAAACTGCACACACGTCAAATAGATGTATTTGTATAGTTGAATATGTTGCCGGCGGGTAAAAGATACTTGACCTATGTTATTTGTTCATTCATAAAAGAGGAAACATTGAAGAAGGGATCGTCATCGTTGTTAGAAAGAAAGCCCATTAACAGGCAGGCAAGCTGGTGGGGAAGGAAATTTGAAATTGGAAAATGTCTTACCAGAACAGCTAGGCACAATTAAGGACTTTCTATGAAATTGTTTATTCTTTACAATGAATCACATTGTATTGATTGAGAGATGTCTTAGGATGATAAGAGTTCTATGTTAAGGCTTTTGAGATGCTTGTGATAATGAAAATTAAGAATGGGATAATTTTTGAAGAGTATAATATGTTTTTGAAAAGGGTTTAGTCTATATACATTTTGTAATTGTGTTATGAGAAAGGCATAAGGCGCTTTAATAATTTGGAAAAAGAAACTTATTTAGCAAATACAAGAACGACGGTTAATTGAATGAAGTGGAAGCTTAAACATAAACAACGAAAAGTAAATTACATATTTTTAATAATAAAAATGTTATAATTTTCAGGAACTACTAGTTTCTATACTTGAAGAAGCTGTACGACATTTAATTTAATTCATTTTTAAATCGTTTTTAATTTTATTTCTTTGTTTGAAATAAACAAACAAAAATGGTGTAGCATCACAGACTCACAGAGGAATGAATTTCTTATAAAATTGTACCAAGTCATTGCACCTCTTTTTTGAAAAGCAACACAAAACTCATTTCAGTTTCTTTTTTGGCAAATAAATTCCAACTGCGACGCATTTCACAGAACTAAATGAAAAAAAAAGGAGAACACCAAATATATGCCGTGGCATAGTGTTTATGGAAGAGTTTTTTGTTGTTGTTGGTTGCCAGAGTTGTATACATTCATGAATTTTACCCGTCCGGCTATTTTTAACAAACTTTGTGTTATTTTTATCAATTTGTTTTCTTAATTTATTTCTGTGTTAACAAAAAAAAAAACAAAAAATTCATTGTGAAAAAAGTACATATATATTGCTGAGAATGGGCATACGGTGATGGTTTTGTATAATTAAGGTCAGCCCTGAGCGTTCCCATGAGACACAAATTACATTCGTTAAAAGCATCAGCTAGATAGTATCTTTTATGGAACAATGAAATAGTAGCATTAGGAGTAATATAAAGAGAACAAAAATTGTACCGTCAATATCGTTATGAACAATTTGATAAATCTATTGAATAAGAATTTCCATTGAATTCCTTATCCTGAATATTTCTTATTACATATTGAGTCTTAAAAGTTGGAATAATGTTGAAATAAAACTAGTTAGGTATCAAAATTGAATAATTGACAATTGAAGGTTAAATATTAGATAAAACTAGATTTAATTATTTTCAATTTTTTCAAAAACTAAATGACATTTTTTTGCATCTCCGTTTAAATATTTGACTTATAAAGGCACTTCTAAGCAAAATTTAAAAAAAAAACGACTCTTTGAACAGAAATCTGATTTAAATAAAGGGAGCCATGCACAAAATTTGGACACGATAGTTCATTTCTAAAAGTTTTATTGAATTTATAAATTTTATGCCATCGAAAAGCGAGTATGTAATAATCAGAAGACAGAAGCAAAGTGTTAGTTATGACTTTTCTATACAGTTTATCGATAATTTATATTTGGTATCGTTTATTTAACGCAGTTGAGCACCAACAAATTTCTGAACTTATATCCCTATTCTGGCAAACCTCACATGGTACCTCACAAGTCACAAGTACCTCACAAGGTGAGGATAACTCGATTTTGGGAGGATTTATTTCTCACAAACTTCTTGCTTATCAATGTCAAAATTGTAAGTTGTGACCTGCTTCAGAGCAGATAAAAAATTCGAAAAATTTTGAATATGCGCTCATGTGTTGGAAAAGAAACACCGCTTCTTAAAAAGAAAGGTGTTATATATATAAGAATAAACATCATACAGCAAATGAGTATTATCGCTCCAGCAAGTCGTGTTGCGAAGCAGAAATAGATCATGACTCTGTTGGCGTGATTAGAAGCACTTATCGATGTTACTATAATAATTACATAAGTTAGAAAGCACTTTAAACTTATTGGCATTGGTTTTAAATAGGTAATTGTTAACTGAGGTTTAGAAACTATTAGTAAGGGATGCGGCATTGATATTAACAAAATGAACACGCCCATGTATAAGATTAAAGCAAACCGATTTGAACAAGCAAGGCATTAACAAAATTACTGGTTGGCTAGCTCTATTTCATTATTTCTGATAGATTTCAATGTTAAAATCTTAACCAATTTATTTCGTTAAAATACAAAAAAAATCGTGTCAAAAATTGTTTTTTGCTCCTTTTCGCTTAAACAGGGTTGCCACATTTATTCTGTAAGATACAACTCAAGAGGTAATAGCTTAGAAAAATTATGAGGAAGAAAAAAAATTGCATGACAATAAATTTGCAACCAGAGGTAAATAAAACTTTTGGATTTCATGTATTAAAAAAGCTTAAAAATACCAGTCTGTTAATGGTTTTCTTTTTGACAAATGGTTCCCCTTGTATTTGTTTGAAAATCTAAAACTTTAAATTTGTAATTTGTGAACCTATTTGAAGAGGCCTGTTCACTATGAGCTCAAAGCTCATAATCTTGAACCCAAAAATTTTTTTCCAGACTTGGGTCCGAAGATATTTTTTCCAAATATTAGGGCCAATTTCAATAGTCAGATAAACCTCAGATAGAGTTTATTCCTAGGAATATCTATCTTTTTATATTGACATTATTCGTTTAATAGCTTAACTGATGGTTTAAAAATCAAGGCTTAAAGAAAAAAATGTTTAGATTTTAAATATCTCAGCCACCCGACCTCAAAGAATATTTTGGTTTTCATTCGTTAATAGGGCTAAAAGAGACTTTTCTTTTGATGTCTCATTCAATTTTTCTAAATAAATGGATAGGGCTGTCAACTTCAAGCTCACATCTCAAAACAAAAACTTTTTTTTTTGAGATTTTGATCTGAAGATACATACATATGTATCCGCTTTCGAATAAAAGGTTCAAAGGTCAAAAGAAATTTTGGATTTTATTTTTTATGTCCCAATAAAGCTTTAAAGAGACGAGAACTTTCCCTTAATAAATGAAATGTTTGACCAACTGTGTGGCATATTCGACACTATGTTAGACACTTTTGTAACAAAAAGAGACACATCTTACAAAAGATGTATAACTTCAAAAATTAAATTAAGGTGCATTTGTATTAAAAAATAAAAATTCTTCTATTCCAATAAAAAACTATTATAATCTTAAAAGTTGTAATAAAAAGCAACAGTTACAAAATGTCTTTACCTACCGCATTTTCGCAGCAATTATGTTTATACACAATTAACATATAGATTAAGATTTTATCATAAATAAATAGTTTATAAGTCAAAACTTGTAATATTCAACGATATCTTTTATTTAACATTTATGCATTATCCATTATAACAGTTACCATCCTCTCATTTGCTCATTCTCTGCTTTGGTAAATAATGTGTTATCTAAAAACGAAATAGTATTTTGTTTTTTATGAACAGGGTGACATTTTTGGTCATTAAGTCAGATTTTGCTTAGGAAACGAAATCTAAAAAAAACGATCAATGTAGTTGTTAATTGTGTTGAAGCCCCAAAAACTTTTTGTTGCCAAAATCATGTATTATGCCAAAATAATAGTTTATTGACTCATTCAATCTTGCGGCACAGATCTGTCCTATTCTGTCTCTGCACAAAATGGTACAAAATTTTTCTTCCTAAATTTGTTACATTCTGGGAGAGTATAATATGTAAATACACTTTAGATAAATTAATTGTTGCTTTAAAAGATTTATCACACATTAAATCTTAAAACAGATCCCTTAAATAAAAAAAATGCATGTCAGTGTCACCCTGTATACCAGATTGTGTAAACGTCGCCTTTCGTAAATAAGTATATGCTATGCATTAATGGTCAATGTCTATAGTAATTTATGCTGAACATATCCTTCCAACACGAAACAATAAAACGGCTTAACATCGATTGACGAAACCACAAAAGCCTTTACATATAGTATGAACAATCAACACACACACTCTATATACCGTTACACACTGATATGCACAACAACACTTGTCAGATATTGTTTTAAATACTTTCAAACTATACTCGTACATATCCAATTTGACAGCCTTGAATAGTTTTGCCTCACTTGCACACAAAATTGACAAATAATTAGGCTGGTTCCATATGGTTTATCAATGTGTAATGCAGCACACAATATAAACAGTTAGATAGGATATGTCACACAAATTGGGTTTAGATTGTTTGAAAGGAAAATGTCAAATACATTATTTGATTTGTCTATTGAAGCAATAATACCCATAACTGTTTACGTCACTTTATACTCCTTTGAATTCATATACCTACTTTATAGGTTCCCTTATACATGCGTTATAGGGTTATTGATCTCTATTTATAAGGGTGTCTTCCTTTCATCAACTTTTAGAACAGAAAGTCTCTTACTCGATGATAGTGCAGACATACGTATAAGTGTGGATGGAGTGTAAAAGTCGATGTCAAAGTAAAAGAGCACCACCACACTAACTCCTTCTGTCACTATGCTGTCATTGCGACTGGGAGTAAATTAGTGGACACAAATTGAATTGACATTCTTTTGCAGTGCTGCTTGCGCTTGAAGGTGGAAACAGGGGGCAGAAAGTGATGGTGTTGTAATACCATTTTCTATAAATTTTCCATTTTCAAACCGAGAAATGGTCAAGTAAGGAGTTTATCTCTGGTTGGCTGCGTGCTGTGCTATTACCTATTTTGTCCCCATATTCATGCCATTATTGTAGCTTTGGGAAACACGAACACGATACACGACTCTCTGGACAGCATTGCCATAATTTTTAGTACCAGGTTGGTATGTTTCGAAGGAAGCCCATATCTTGGTCCTCTTATCATAGAACAGGTGAATACATAGTACATAAATATTTCCCTGCGACCGACCGTATGTCGCATCAGTCGGCCCATTCAACTTAACTCATATAGTTGTTCCGATGATGATTTTCCATTTTTAATGGATTTGCAGTCTATTTGGTCATTTGCAATGCAATTCACGAAGATACGATACAAAACTACACAAATACTCGTTCATATGTTTACTTTTGAATCGCATCATCATCGTGTCGCATATCTATATGTATGAGTAGAGTAGGTATAAAATTTATAATGCATATATTTATAGCTTTATATGCGTATAAATGATAAAAAACACAATCAGATAAATAACTATATTTAAAAAAAGGCACGTTTTAACCGCAGATTCTCGTATACTTGCATAAGTGGTTTCGATTGGACGTTTAAATTATTTATGGCCAACTAGTATACGAACATGTAGCTCTGTAATGTAAGTTGTTTTGCAGCAGCTCTGAACTATGTCTCTGTCAAGAACTTTAACGTTCTAAAACCTAATAGTTATTTGTTTGTTTGTTTTTTTTTTTTTCTATATTTTCTTTTTATGGGCAGTTATAAGAGGAATGTTTGCGATAAAAGTTTTAAGCTTTGCACAGGAAATTTGAAATTGTTATCTTTTGTGAAATGAAAGTGTAATGCGAAAACCACTTGAATAGAGTGTCGTATGTTATTAATAATATTTAATATATGTATACGACGTAATAATACGAGACGAGCTTTTATACAGAATGTTTTTCTCTGAGTTATTTAATAATAACGCAATTAGTTTAATTTTATTCAAGTCTTTTGTAATACTAATGGTCAGTGTCAAGGAGCAAGTTATATGTTTGCTTTTGGTTTAAACTTTAGTTCAACAGCTTAATCTTGAAGTGGTTGGCTTAAAAATCTAATATTATGATTTCTATTGGTCGGATTTTCAAAATTAATGTCTTCAGGCTCAGGGAAAATGTCAGAGCATAATTTTTTGCATTTAAAATAAAAATACAATTCAATTTGTCCTTCAAACATTAAACGATGCATAAACAATACTAATATTGCAATATTTTGCATTCTTAACGCAATACAGCCAAACTTCCATAAAAAGTTTTTCCTAAGTTACTGTTCTTTCATTTGATACCAATTTGATTAATGGTCGCTTAAAGTCTAAAATGCCAATTCTCCTTTATGATATGGCCCTAACCCTAGCTGAATTTTGAACACTTGGACACAAACCAACTTGGAATTTTAACATCAAATTTCAGAAGCATTTATTGGGTCAAAATCGTTTTCTCAGTCAATTTTTGATCGATAAAAAATATGTATCAAATAAACAGTATTTTCATAACCCTGATTGTTTGAAGTTTATAATATATTTATGTACATTGTACATTTCCGAAAAGGCCTAAATGTTCTCTCTCTGAAGTATGAAAAAAACGCAAACGCATTAGGTACATCTTCTCATCTATTCTTAACCCTCTGTCGGCACACGGGTGCGAATTTGGCAGGACAAAAATAAAAAAATTACGATTTTTCAAAAAAGTGGTCACAAAAAAGTCTCTTTATAAGGGTGAAAATATTTTTTTTCGGAATTGTGAATACAATATTCGAATTCCTCGGAATATTCTACATCAATTTCATACTTAATTCTCTATAAAATATTGTCACCGAAAAAAGTTCTAGCGACATGAAAAAGTATAAACCAAATACGCACCCGTGTGCCTGTCACGTCACAAAAAAGAGGTGTGCCTACAAAGGGTTAAAATTAATCTTTTTATTTTTCTTATTTGCGAAATCAGAAATATCTTCCTCACCCCCAGTCAGCTTTTTGTGGAGGTTCTCTAGGTTATACCAAAACGAAAATGAAACTTTTTTAAATTTTTTTAATTCACGGATAATTTAAAGCTTTTGTTTGCAAATTTTGGTTAAAATCAACTTTGTCGTTTACTTAAAACTCAGAAATAAAAAAAGTAAATATGGGAAGTATCATTAAAAAAGTCTTATTTGCAAAATTACAAAAAAACATTCCAATTCAATTTACCCTCTAGGGCACCACTTAAAACAGTTATCTACCAATTTTGAAGAGCACAGCTCCAGCGGTTCTGTAGTTGGAGATTGTGGTATATACACACAGACAGAATTGCGGTACCCACTTTTTTTTTGCATTTTCTATCATTAAACACGACATATCTGATTGTTACCTATCTTGAAGTGAATTTTTTTCGTATCCTAAATTTATACTATAATACCTACATGCATAAATACATTACCTATATCGCATTAAAAAAAAGATACATCAATTTGTTTTGAATGTTTTTCATAATAAACACCCTATTGATAAACTTTTTAAGCTGATACTAAAACCACATCTCCTTTAAAAGGGATATCTTTAATATATAGAGCACATTTCCATTATTACAGTTTTCTCGAAAAAAACCTACCGATTTATTTTGGTGAACACAAAAATGATTCTATTCAGACTGTACATTTTTATTTTTGAATGAAAAAAAGGTACCTAATGGAGTTTTCTTGCAAACCGCTCAACCAATTTCTATACACAATCTTTTGGCAGTCGTATATTCTAGCTCTACTTAGGATGAATTTTCCAAACACACCAGATCACATATATTACTAGTATAACCTTTTAGGGCCAGTTGTACAAACGTGGTTCAGCCTTGGATCAGAAATTTAACCCACCGACTTCGGCGGATTAGCTTCGGGTCAACTTTGGTTCAAGCATGGATGTGGCTATTTTTACATATGTGAACCTTGCACCAGTGCTAAAACAAGACGTTACCTCCGATTTCAGAAGATAAAAGTTGCTGAACCACGGATTAAATATTTGTACAACTGGCCATTAATGTCTGTAATATTATGTTTTCATATTCTTTTTATTGAAGCAAACTTAAAAAACTAAGTTCTTTTTAAACAGAAATATTACACTTTGTTGCGAATATTCTATTAAAGATATCGAAACAAATGAGTTTTCACCTTAATTACTATGCCATAATGTGTTCAATTGAAATGTGCACATTTAATATATGGGCATGTTTACAACATTATTTATCAATAATTTATTTTAAACCAGGTTGACAATCCGTCATACCAAAAAAATTAAGAATTAATGCTCGTTCTGATTTATCATTATTGCTATTTTGTTATTGCAAAAAGTACATTCTAGTTAGGCTTAACTTCCATTTGGTTAGCCACAGAATATTTTCAATCAATAACTTCACGGAAATCATCGATGCATTGACGTAAAATAAAACAACAAACAAAGCCAAATGTAAACATAGTTAAATAATTCAAATAGCTTTTACCAAATTAGCAAAATATCAGCTCTTTTTAATATATTTCAGTATAAATATTTTGCTATGATGTGAATAATGCGACGTTATAAAAATATAATTAAATATTACATTTGTATATATTTAATCCAATGAAAAAGCTAGTCATGTCACAGACAATTATGTACTGTTGTCAATTTTATTTTTTTAATTGTTATTATTGTGAAAATTTATTGTCGGCATTTATTGGTGCTCAGTCAGAAAAGAAAAAAAAAATAACATACATGAGATCAAAGTTCTAAGAGGAAAACAATTATCGTGATTGGAATATCTAATGTGGATCTAATGAATTTAACGACTTATTGGGAAATGGGTTTTTGCAATTGAAACAATCAGTGTGCTCAATGATTAATGAATAGCTGTCGTTTTAAAAATGAGTGAATGAAAAATATTCACACACAAAAAGGGGATTTTTTTTTTCTTAAATTACAAAATATTTTAAAGCAGATGTATTAAAAAATATGAGAATGGAGCATGTGTGACCAATACGACTCATTTTTGTTTTTAAGTTACTAATTTAATTAACAGTGAGTAATAAGCACTTGTTCCGACGTAGGCTTGTTATCAGCTTTTGGTTATTAAATGTGTCTGATAGCCATTATATTAACAATAGTAAGGTAGTCTAACAAAGATACACTGTATGGTTAACATTGATATGATAATCATTGATTGATAGCAGCAGTGATTTGCAAAAGTTGGTCCGCATGACAGGGGCAAAGGATTTCTCAGTTCCATCTAAAAACTAATTTATACATTCAACTAGTGGTTTTATATTTGCTTGTACCAGTAAAGCCTACCATTCTCTTAATTTTCGGTCGTATCGGAATGTTGAATGTTATTGCCTTTTGACTGGGTTCTCGAGGTCTCTTTTTTGGCAATTGGCAAAACATGGCAATTTCAGCTGAGCCTGTCGTGTTCTATTTTTAGGCGTATTCTTAACGGGTAGGCTTTCTCGCCTCTTCGTGCTTCTAATTCGATCCAGCTTTGTCACTCCCGCTGTCATACAAAACATTTTTATCTTAGCTGCCGCCAACTTATGCATACTTTCATTTTTTGTGTACTTTGGGCAAAATTGTTAACCGTATGTGAGTCCTTGACATTGTGAACTGTATGTAGGTCTTGGTCCACAACTGCAGTTTAGAGCCTTCTTTTCAGCTTAGGGGGCATTTTTCGATCATAGAAGATAACAGAATTAACTTTATCCACCCTACGCTAGGCGATGATTTTCACACTTGAGAAGCACTTGTTCGTAATAGGTCTGGGTGGATCAGAAAATGGGCAACACAGGTTTTCTGTCCTTATCGGGTTTATGCAGTACCCACTACATTTTAGAATATCCAACCACCCAATTTCAAGTGCTCATTGGAAGGATGTAGGATCTAAACCTTATGGTGGGTGCAACGTCAGCAAAGAATAACTAATGCATTTTTGGGTCCGTCACTTTTCCTTCAAAAACTGTAATAAAGAGAACAGAACACTCAAGGCGCACCCTTCGTGTGTATCAATTGTGATTTCGAATTTTTAGGTGACTCCAGCTGTACATCTTACTTTAGTTACTGCTCCATCATACATGTCCATATTAACCGCACATAGGTTTCTAAAACCGCTCGTTGGTTGAAGACCCCCCATATCAGATCTGTGGTTGTTGGTCGAATGCTTTTTCAAAATCAACCATGCAAATACTCTTAGAATTCCCGATGTGTTTTCATAATGATCCTGATACTGGTTTGCATATGTGGTTGACCTACCCGCGACAAATCCGCACTGGTCATCAGACAACCTAATTATTTTTCGCTGTCGGTGTGACATCAGCTTAAACACAGTAACAGCTTTGCGTATTGCCCTTCATTTTGTAGAGTGGAAAGAGGTTCCTAACTTTCTCTCCATTGATTAGGCATGTGAACACTGAACACCTCTTATATCATGTGCCATCTAAATCCAACGTCTCCCATTTTTTCCAAAACTCCGAGTATTTCGTCTGGCTCAAAAACTTTTAAATTTTTGGAGCATTTAACCGCCCCAATAACTTCTTTTACTGTGACGTCACAAACTTAGCTTAAGTTAGATGAAACTATTTGAATTTGAAAATTATAGCCTTACAAAGTATTTCATTTAAAAGTCCGTCATAATACTGTCGCCCTCTGGCTTTGAGTATTGTTAATGAACTTTATCGAACAAATATACTAAACATTTCTTCTTCTTTGAACAGCTATTTTGAAGAAAATATCTATAACGAATAATAGCAATAAATAAGGCCTCTTAACCATTTTTGTGTGCAAGAACGCTTTTTTTCATAACAATGATACTCTTGGAGACTTTGTTAATTACTTGTAATCCCTTGCACTAAGAATTGTGCCACGGAAAACTATAACAACCACTTCTTTAACTCAGGAAAGTTCGAATGTTTTTGAGCAGAAATGTTTTTTTTTTTTCAGCTTAAGATATTCTTCGCGAATTCAAAACCCAATTTTTGATGACTTAACAACACATTGATGCTCCAACTATCTCTCTTAAATATGTATGACAGGTCAGACGAGTTATGATATCTAAATGTAAAATCCTTTACTTATTGGGTCACTGGAGCCACCATTTCAATCTACCTAACCCAAATTATAAATGTAAATAAATATTTTTAATTACCCTCTCTACTTGAAATGCTGGTTGTATGAACACACCCAGAGTATACATTTCTTATATATCAAAACGAAACAAAGTCTCAAGGTTAAGACATTAAAACAGCAACAGGGCCACCTTAAATAAATAAACTAATCAAAATGTTTCTTTCAAATTTTATTAAAGATAATAAAAGATACAATCAAAAGTATAAGTATCTTTCCTATTTAATCTACTACAGAGTCTTACTACTATACCAAATATCTATTTGCGTTTTTGTTTTCGAATTTTTTTGTTTACAAACTTTGATCTCTTAATTTTCCAAACATTTTATTTTTGAGTAAATGCAAATGTTTGTTTAAAAAATAAAAAAATGTTGAATGAAAAGTACAAAGCTCTTTGAATTACTTATTCAAATATTTAAGTATCGACTGTTTTGGTATCTTTATGGGTCACATGGCTCACGTAATTCACGTGGTATCTAATGTGTATGTTCATGTACATATGTACGTTGTTTTTGTTTTTTGGGGTTGTGGGTACCTACATTTTCTAAAGATATGTATCCGAATGCAAAATTAATCATGGTATTAACCCGAAACGTGATTTCTCCGTGATTTGCATTCCAAACACTGACGACTTTACTACAATAAAAGTACGAAAAAAGAAAAAGATATTACTCTTGCTGTTTGAGAAGAGCACGTCGTCGTGCGAACACGTCCAGATGTTATATGATAATTAATTCCGGTGATTATTTCAAAGATTAAAGTACCAAGTTTTTAAAAAGCAATCGTATATACAGATAATCGTGTAAATAAATAATTCAAAAAGCAAAAGCACAAGTTCAAAATCAAAAGTAACTACCTAACACAAGTTTATTATTCTTTAATTTTTAAATTTTTTTTTATTTTTCGTTGTTAATATTTTACGATGAGCTTGTGGCAGCGTAGAATTTTAATTTTAGACGAAAGATTGTTAATTGAAAAGGTAAACAGCCGGACATGAAAACACGAACCAAACAATAAATTCATTGCACATTTGTGTTATGTCCAAAAGAGGATTGAACCCCAGGTGGATTTAAATCTGAATTGAGGACACATCGCACGCCATAATAATGATAATAAACAACGGAGGTGTCAGATAAACATTGACTCACATGTTTGGTTGGTAACACTTTTGCAACTATTTGTTAATTTGCTTTTGATGTTAAATTTAGGTAAGTAGGGTTCTGTTGAAAGAAAATACTTGATTTCACAAAATTATTTTTACCCTTCGAAGTATCAGTTGCCAAATAAAAGAAATAAAGCATTACAATAAATTGAAGAAATAAGATTTTCAAAAAGAGCATAATAAATTCTTTATTATAAATGTTACAATTGTATAATACTAATAATTTAACAATTTGTTTGTTTGTATTTTAAGTAACCAGTCGAGATATAGCCACTTCCCATGGTGAAATGCTTTTATTTGGCTCCTCTACAAGTTATCGCACTATCCTCACTTAGGAATCAGTAACAATTTTTGAGCATACATAATTCACATCAAATAGGGAAGCTCAGCCCTTATCCATAAACTTTATTTACTTGACTTTCCCTTAGCACTAATCAGAATAATTAAATGGAGTATACTCGTAAAAATCAACTCATCCAAGTCGGATCTATTGTGTCTTAGACGAACATTGACACTACCAGATGAATATCTTAGAACGAATTTTAAGAAGCACCTGGGATTCAACAATAAATCTCGTTTGGTCTTCAGAAAAGCTGACTTTTCCTTTCATTTTCCTACATCCTCTAAGAAAAAGAAGAACAGGATTACACCAACAAATGAAACTCTTGATCTTTAAACAGTTTCTCCGACTTGTCATTGCCTACATCTTAACGATATATAACACCACCTCCAAAATAGATATGAAGGAACTAAAAATGTTCGAAAGGAAAATATTGAGGATCTGCACCGGACTTTTTTTCGAGGGACACCGACAGAAATACTTAAAGGAAATATCGACAACCACCTCAATCAATTGATGAAAAGGTTGAATATCCAAAAACGGCATTCCGATATTCTGGATGGGAACACAATTTCAGCGGACAAAGAAGAAGCAGTTTACTCCTCCGCCGACGCACGCCCTGATTACTCGGAGGACAATTTAGTCAGTAGACTTGTTAACTTGTTTGTCATGGTATTGGATTAGGCCCCTTCTGTACCAACAGCATTATGTATCAATCAATACCTATGTTTGCGAAATAAGATTATTCTAAGTGAAATTGTAAACAGCAAGATCAACTTTAATTGAAAACACATAACAGTTTTCTCATTTTCGGAATGTAATGGGATTTTTTTAACTTCATCAAATGGCTTAGTATCAAATAATATTGGCATATTGCTGACGTAAGAGCCTCTCCTTACATTTCACACAAAACACATTACACTTGATTAATTTACCAATTCGCATCTTTAATTGAATAAACATTATCTTAAATTACTCGAGCAGAAGTTTTAAACAAAGTATCATCACAGTGAAATCTAGTTTTTGAATGAAGACTTCTGTTTCTGTTAGAATACATTTCAATAATTTTAAGCTTATCATTGCTAAATTAGTTATATAAAGCTGTTAATGCGTAACATATTTTGGTAAGTTCAAATTGATTGGTAAAGTCGTTATATACAATGTTTCCTTAAAAAAATGTTTTGCCTTGAAAAATCTTTTGCAAATAAACAAAGTATTTCATTTGTTATTGTTATTTTTTTTTTTCAGCACATGTTTTATTTGTGTATTTTTATTATCCTTCCTTATGTTTATCATAAAATATTTGAGAAACATGTCATTTTCAAGAATTTTATTGGATTTTGTTTTTGAGCATTTCTTTAAAAAGCAGCAATCACATTTGTTTACCCACTACTTAAACATTGTTATAAGGTTTTGGTTAAATAATATTAGCTTGTTAATTTCTATAATTAATAATATAAATAATCTACGTTTTACTTTCTTTCAATAGCTAAACAATAACACAAATAAAAACAAAATTAAGATATCGAAAAAATGTGTTAACTTATTTAATTAACTAAACGATATCGCTAAAAGAATTCGAATCGCTGTTTTACGAAAACTGTTTAAACAATCAACGAGTGTGAAGTTTTGTAACTTCAAAAAACAAAAAAACATCAAAAACAATTAAAGATAAAATGAAAAGA
The DNA here is from genome assembly GCF_945859705.1 of Episyrphus balteatus. Taxonomy (NCBI): domain Eukaryota; kingdom Metazoa; phylum Arthropoda; class Insecta; order Diptera; family Syrphidae; genus Episyrphus; species Episyrphus balteatus. Next base: position 35,162,042 of record NC_079135.1, read on the forward strand.
TAACGATTGCATTGTTTTATTAATTTATTTTTGTTGAGTCATTTTTATTTATAAATTAAATAAAAATACTTAACAGCTTGAATTGAACACAAAATGAATCAACACATCATCATGACGAAAAATTTTGTATTAGTAATAGTGACAACTCAGGAGATGATCCATTAAACAAGTGATTTTTTAACCGAATTCAAATAACCTTGCCCCTACTTTAAAATTGCTTTTCTGTCGTTTAAAAAAAAAAGATTTAAGTCATTCACTATGTCAACAGCGCCTGGTAATCGATCGACTTTTCATTCAAAAACAATCAAATAATTGATTCATAAATTTATTTATGAATACGTTAATGTTAATTTACAACTAAACAAGCAAATCTGATTTTTCTCTCCACGAGATGGCTTCAAATTCAAAGCATAATCTTCTCAGTTTATTTCTATTTCCTGAAAGATACACTCCCCTTCAACTGAATAAGCACACAAATTTTTAAAGGTATTTTGTCCATTTTTTCCTAAGATTGATCTTTCATGTAACATTTGATGATGTTTACAGTTAGCTTACGATGTTGAGAAACCAAATCAGAAAGAATAATTCTCAAAGTACAGCTATTTTTTTTCGTGTTCTCTTACAAAGCGTCCCATATGGAAAAATGCAGTTTTTTTTTTGCGTCAACTGAATAGACACACGGTCTTTCAAGGTCAATATCTTCGTTGTTTATCAGAGTTTTGAGGTGTTTGGCATACCAAATCAAAGGTTGAAATGTTCTCAGTGAGATTTTGTCATTTAATTAAAATTTAAAAAAAAGTAGTAGATTAAAAGCTTTGAATACTGTCGACAGAGCTTAAATTAATTTGTTAACGGAACAAGTACTGACCGGGTCTGCTATAGCTACCAAAATTGATCGGAGTTTTAGTGTGTTGCCTATTCGTACCTCAAAAATAAAAGTTCGTACAGGAAAAATATGAATTAAGGTAAAAAACGGCAAAAATAGCAGTTAATCGACGAGAAATTTTGAGATCTGCCTCCAATTCATTTGACTCTGGGGCAAAAATCAAACAAAAAGCTGGTGTTTCTGCAAGTGTTTCAACACTCCGCAGAGTAATTAACAGCACGGATCATTTTAACCCATTAAAAGTCCAAAAGAAACCAACTTTAAACAAGCAACAAAAAGGTATTCGTTTAGAATTTTCTAGACTCCATATGAGCTGGAAAAATGAGTGACGCAAAGTGGTTTTTCTCATTTGAAAAAGTTCAATTTTGATGGATTCATAATTGAAGTCATCGGGGCCATCAAAATTGACCTTTTTCAAATGAAAAAAACCACTTTGCGTCACTCATTTTTCCAGCTCATATGGAGTCTAGAAAATTCTAAACGAATACCTTTTTGTTGCTTGTTTAAAGTTGGTTTCTTTTGGACTTTTAATGGGTTAAAATGATCCGTGCTGTTAATTACTCTGCGGAGTGTTGAAACACTTGCAGAAACACCAGCTTTTTGTTTGATTTTTGCCCCAGAGTCAAATGAATTGGAGGCAGATCTCAAAATTTCTCGTCGATTAACTGCTATTTTTGCCGTTTTTTACCTTAATTCATATTTTTCCTGTACGAACTTTTATTTTTGAGGTACGAATAGGCAACACACTAAAACTCCGATAAATTTTGGTAGCTATAGCAGACCCGGTCAGTACTTGTTCCGTTAACAAATTAATTTAAGCTCTGTCGACAGTATTCAAAGCTTTTAATCTACTACTTTTTTTTTAAATTTTAATTAAATGACAAAACCTCACTGAGAACATTTCAACCTTTGATTTGGTATGCCAAACACCTCAAAACTCTGATAAACAACGAAGATATTGACCTTGAAAGACCGTGTGTCTATTCAGTTGACGCAAAAAAAACTGCATTTTTCCACATGGGACGCTTTGTAAGAGAACACGAAAAAAAATAGAGGTACTTTGAGAATTATTCTTTCTGATTTGGTTTCTCAAAATCGTAAGCTAACTGTAAACATCATCAAATGTTACATGAAAGATCAATCTTAGGAAAAAATGGACAAAACACCTTTAAAAATTTGTGTGCTTATTCAGTTGAAGGGGAGTGTATATAGAAAAAGCTTGTTACCGCGCGCCGCTATTAACTAATTCAGACGAACTTTTGCCAAATCGATATACATAATAGAGTTTGCTTTAGTCAATCTGTAGACATCTTCATAAAATATAATACAGCCAAATACAACAACCATATTAATCCAAGATATCAAATACACAAACCAAGTTGTGCAAGTCGTACAATACCATAATATCTACCGACACTTGATTCTATCGATCAAACTCGATTCTAACATGTTACGTGCTGGACATAACCCTTAATCTTACACCCCTAGAGATTTTCAGCAAACAAGTAGTCTGCCATCTCTCAATGGACCAATAACTACATATATTGGCCACACTATCATTCTGAATTCATTCTGATCAATTCAATGTCATACGGACCACAATTATTTCCAAGTCACCATTTTATTAAGATGAATTTGAAAGATGAATCTATTCATTTGTCTAAAGAAAAACATTTTAGAAGTGATAGCTGAGATCCAAATATGCAGAAATGGCACCCTCTCGAATACCTGCTCAGAAAAACCCAATTAATTCTGATTCGCACCATTTTGATACAATAACTCTGGTGTCCTTAATTCTTTGTGGAATGGTTGAGTGTGGTTCCATTCAAGAAAGACAACATCTGCGATCGCTAATCGTTTTTTTTTTCTGGAGAGACTGTGGGTCTGAACCTACCCTTGCCAGATAACCAGCATGAGTTTATTGGTGTAATGATGTGTTTAGTGCAATTGTCCAGTACAACAGTAGTCTGCTAAACGACCTGACGTCCGCTATATATACTTGCTTGCGTTTCCCATTCACCAACGCAGATCCCAAAGCCGAGTTCGTCTACTAGGGCACCCAGTTGTTGTATTCATAAATAAATATAAGTGGCAGCCCTATTTATAGTTGCTGAATAAGCCAACACATATTCTGTGTGGTGAATTCAACTAAAATTTAGGTCAAGAATTAGAATTAAGTTAGTCGATAAAGTGTGCAATGTATTTTGCTCGAAAGGTTACCTAATGTTTAGGAATGTTTAGTGTCTGATTAAAGATATTGGACTATTGCTGAGATATATCCGGCATATAGGGACGCTGAATTGTATGTATCTTTGAAGGCAGCAGTCATGTACGTGACAAGCTACATTGTTAAACTTCAGTTTCCGTTAAGTTTTGCAGGGATTCAAATAAAAGTTTAAAGTTCAACTTAAAAGCCAAATATCGTTTAAAGTGCGGTGTTTTTTATAGAAATCAATTCAGGCAAATATCGACCCCAATTATCGGCTACCCTTTATTTACTTCGAATATCCTCGGAGGATAGTCTTAACTCTTCCACGTGGCAACAATACGCGCGACATTTCATAAAGGAAATTTATAGGACTGTATCATGTGAGAATTTGCTCTGTTACATATGCGACTATTTTATTTGTTGAAAATGTGCCTCATCTGAAAAGAAAGTTGCTTCTCCCTTTGGCATAACATCCAGATCCAGCATGTGATGCTCAAAATTTGGCATTTTAAACACGTGTCATAGTTAATAAAAAAAACTCCTTCACACAATGCTTTATGATATCCTCATTCATCCAAAAAGGATTAGGACTCTGTAGGAATCACAATTATTTGGCAATTAGCTACAAAACTCAACCATTTTTACTGTAAAAACTATTGTAAAGTTTGCGTGTGGGTTTAAATCCAAAACACAAGAAATCTTGTTGTTGTTATGTAGTGTGTACATAAATTCAAACATCGCAAAACAATAACCATAAACCATAAACCAAAACAAAACAATTATTTACTTAATAACAATCATACGCAAGTTTAATTATTTTCTGCAGTAGATTTACTTTCATTTTTTTATAAGAAAAAAAAAAAAAAACCAAAAACAGTTTAGATCAACAATGAAGAATTTGTAAGGCAATTGTAAAATATTTCAAATTTTATATGAAGCCCAATTAATTGCATCCATTTAGCAAATGGAGCTCGCTGGAGATTGTTTACATAGCAAACACAACATGAGGTCAAACGAGTTTATCACTCTGCTTTTTGCGTCATATATGTTTTGTTTGTATATCTGTGTTGTCTGTCAGAGAGAGAGCCTATAAGTATAAATATACATAAATATATACGTATATAGGATGGATGAGATTGGTGAAGCTCTTGGTTACTTATGGAAACTAAGCATGCACGACTTGACTGGATTAATTAAAATATAACATGGTCGTGTGTACCTGTTTTCTATGTTGTCTTTGTATTCACGTTTGGTTAATGAGATTTGGTGATTTCGCGAGAAATTATTCAAATACTTTGCATTTTTTTCTTTTTTGAATTAAAAATAAAATACAAAAATTGTATTGTATTCTGGAGTGTGAGATTATAATTTGTGAAAAATTATAATTGAATACTACTTGAAATTACAGGTTATTATAAATTTAAGGATAGGTATGAATTGCATTTAAATAATTTCCTAGTAACGTTGAGGCTATTATTCAAATGAGATCTACTTTCTCATTTTATATTGAAAAAAAAAAGTTTAAGTATGAAATCATGACAAGGAAACATAATCTTCTCCGTATTACTTTTATTCAAGTTCTAGAAATCTTAATTAAATACTTTGCCTTGAGATTCATGTTTTTTGTTTTGTTCATAGAAATGCTAATCATACAATTCGATAATCGGCGCTTTCAATATAATCCAAGTCTATTAATAGTGAGTCCGGAATCCTTGAACTGTTATAAAAATCTTATTCCACTTTAAGAGAACAAATAATAAATGTCATCATCAGCATTAGCATTGCAACTGCATGAAAAGCATTAAAACTAACAGAAATATCTAGTTTGTTCGAAATCAGGAATGTCTGTCTAAGTTTTCAAAAAGACTACATGCAAAAATGCGTTCCCAACACTAAATAAGCGGAACAATGCTAAGGGTTTATAAAACTTACATGATAGATAGCTAATATAGTGCAAGAATAAAGTACACTACAAATTTCAAAAACACTGACGACTTTACTGTTCAACACGATGTTGCCGACGATGCAATCTCTTTTATCGTCAGAACTGCAATAAAGGAATCTTCTTTTATATTATGTATCTCTTCTTCCTACAGGAGCACTAACTTAACAACACTCGGGGCGTATTTATGTTCAAGTGCAAAAGTGCTCAGTAATGAGAAATGACCTGATTGTTGGAGGTGGACAAAAAATCAATGACCATAATAAACCAGTACGGATATTCAAGGCATTTGCTATGGAAGCATTATTCAAATTAACATCATGCAGTAAAATCAAGCTGAACTTTATGGATGTAAAAAATTGTTTTTAACTGCATCCGACTCGGAATATACTAATTTAGTTTCAGATCAATCTTATTTGGTAACTCTTTATATTCTTTTTCGTTCACATAAACTTCACCTTAATCTTTTTACTTACGACAGCTCTGTGTTAAGGTTCTTTTTTCTTTATGCCCATATAAAATGTTGATAAGACAACCAGATACACACCTATTATGATAAGATAAGGAAAAAGTAATGATATAAATAATTCTTTGAACAATCCAATATGATGAATTTCTTCAATTTTTATTTACGACTTTGGTTCTGTTTATTTTTATAAATCATTTTGAATCAAACAAACATTTTTTAAGACTATTTTGTTTTTTTAATTATTTATTTACTTAACATAGAAAAGAAAATGCTATGCAATATTGTTAATGTAAGATTAATGTCTATTTAAGTAATTAAAAATTTAGTTATGTTAAGATCCTTAATTTACAGAATTTGATCCGTCTTAGATTGGGCATAGGTTCACTCAGAACTAAAAAAATACCATTGTCGAAAAAACATGAGACAATTTTCGACTACATAATGTTTCCTGCTCTGTGCCATATGTTCTTCTGTGTTATATGTTCTTCTGTGTTATATGTTCTTCTGTTGTTTTTATTTTGCGCCGAGTACTGGACGGCTTAGCCAATATGGATAGATATCAGTCTCCATAAAATAAGGTTCCTTTTGTGATATGAAAACGTCACAAAATTACTCTTTCCAAAAAACTCATTGAAATCAAATTGATTGCTTTAACCGTTTAGAAGATATTCGTATTCAAACCAATGCTCACTGATTTCAATAGTTTTCTTATGACCCGTATGCATTGCGATTTGGTACGAATATCTTCTAAACGGTTAAAGCAATCAATTTGATGCCAAGGAATTGTTTGTAGAACGTTTAAGCCCCTACAAGAATATATCTTGCTAAATTGAAAATAATAAATTTTCAGTGAACTGGAAAATTTTTAAAAATATAAAATGTTTTTATAATTTTTTTTAACTCTGACCTCGAATATCTTTAGAATGGTTAGATTAATGAAAAAAGTTAACAACACCTTTTTTGTGGAGGAATCAATTTCCAACAAGAATATGTCTTGCGCGTTTGATTATTATAATTTTTCAATTTGTTACAAAATTAAGAACAAAAAACGAATTTTTAAAGATTTTCTCGATTTTTGGACCTCAAATATCTATTCAACGGTTAGATAAACGAAAAAAGTGTATAAGGCCTTTTTTGTAGAGCGTTCAATTTCCTACAAGAATATGAAAAGAAATTTGGTAAAAAGTCAATTAATAAAAAAATTATTTTTTTTTTTAGTAGAAGCTTGATGTAAAAATGGAAAATTGCAAAGCGGAGGACCTTCCCATTAATATAAAGAGCTCATATTTGGTGTGTATATTCTAGAGGTGTCTAGCAATCGATTTTTCGGAGTACCAAATCAAAAAAAAAAGAATTTCGATTTTTTTGACCCACCCTAATATGTATGTATTTATAAACCAAATAGAAAACCGGCCTATATCATATGGTTCTGGCTCTTCAATAGGCTTAATCGGTGCTTCCGATACAACTTTAAGAACGGTTTTAAAATGAACTTTTTTTTAGCTATGGCTATGAATATGTGTGTGCATTCCAATAACTGGTTGGTAGAAAAAGTTAGTATGGATGCATTTTGTATGGTCGACCGCGTTAGGGTCGAAGGGATAAATTTCATATCTGCGCAATGCATTTTGAATAAAACCAAAACGGTCTTTATTTTCTAGAACGTGCACAACAGTCCGCAGAAGTTTGTTTTTGTTACCTAGGAATTTTCCAACGTTCATTGCCTTTTAAACTGGTCCCACATTGAAGTTCAGCAGCGACTCCTGAGCCCTTTAAAAGCTCCAACATCTGCCGGCTGCATAATGTGGGTTGTGGAGGAGAAATGAAGTGCATTTTTTTTATGAAATATGTTTAAATATGTAATTATAAATTTGTATAAATATTTAAAAAAAAAAAATATTATATAAAGAAAATTTGTAGCAGTTGCCTAGTTCAAAACAGTAGTGTTCAACGAAAGGAAACTCATAAAATTGGCTTCCTATTACCGAACAGTTTAAAATAGGAATAAGTATATACAATTAAAAAAATAAATAATAAAAATTAATTACTTATTGCCTAGATTAATAGGTAGGTACATAAAATTATAAAATTTAGCTTAAACTATATCATTCAAATAAACACTACCTATTTCATGTGACCACTCCAACTATTTTTTTTTACAAAAAAAATACGATAATTTCACTCATCTGATCCTTCCGACAAACTGAAAGCTATTTAAATAAGAAAATATACACTCCTGCTCAAATTTAACGCACATCCTATTTATTTTAATGTAAAGTCCTGCTATTACTTTATGCCACAGTATCATGGTTATTTTCTCAAATGAGACAATAGTGATCTTAAATTCAAGATATGGAATAAAATGTTTGTCGGAAAGATTTGGGGAGAGATTTACTGAAGTCTATCTGTTAACCCGCGAACCTTTTAGAGAAGAGTCATAAAATTTCATGGAGTTAAATCTGCTTTACAACACATACGGAGTTAGCGAGCCTTTTTAGACCTAAGTTAAGTACCCAAAAATACTTGACTGATGCCCTCCCCTAGATTTGGTCCAAAGTTTAGTCTGATGCACGATAATGCATGCTAGATTAGTTTGAGAATATCTTCAAGATTTTAATATTCCAGCTTCGGATTCCCCACACAAAAATCTGGATTTGAATTCAAGAGAACATGTGTAGCAAATATTGAAAAGATGCATTCGCGACCGAAATCCACCTAAAAGCAGTCTTGATCAACTGAAAACTTCAGTGAAAGAAGTGTTACAAGAAAACCTTTAAAAGGAAGGAACAAACGACACCAGGTTATCATATGCGCTAGAGGAGACTATGCCAAGTATTGCATACAATTATGGGAAAGAGCCGTCACCCGCTTCCATTTTTTAAAATTTTTCTTCTTAAAAACAAAAATTATTTTATAATCAGTTTTCACCTTGAATTGTTAAATTTGGTTTATCTTTTTTTTTTTTGGTTGATAATACTGTTGCAGTTTAGCTTTTTTCGACTCGCTAAACAATAAGCAAACACAAAAAAATGCAAATAATTTTGAGCAGGAGTTTAAATTTATTAGTACCTATATAGATTTTAGTTTCACCGGGTTCTTTCGTCTAACGGGACAAAACCGTTTGTTTTTACACATTTAAGTGAAAAGTGTTCGGCTACTGTACCTAGCTGTTCGGAAATAGGTACATCTACTCTACAATGCAATTCAAATAGAATAAACTCGTGTTTTTTTTTAAAGCAGCTTAAACACTGTCTCAATACGCCTCAATAAGTTTTTGATGTTCAATATTTTTTAACGCACATTTCCTAAAACGAAACCAATTTTTCATATACAATTGATGCAGTCACTGACCCAGGAAGTTTACCCAAACAAACCCAGTAAGAATCAAGTATTTCATTATTTTTTACTGAAACTTTATCATCTTCAAGCTTAAAAAAAAACAACAACAAACTCATTAACATATTATCTAATTAAAAATGAAATCTCACTCAAGACATTCGTCCGGCCGTAGCCAAAACAGGTACCTTTTTTCGGATGTATATGTATTTTATGTTAATTTTGGTGTCTCACAAGACTCGGATAGTGGATGAATACAATCGACAAACTCAAAAGCAAGAAGAAGAAACACTGCAAAAGAAGCTCTCGATTCGACTCGGCTCATTGAACTCACCTGACAACATTCGTGTAATGGGGACCCGATCCGGTGCCGGTACTCCAGTCCACATTTTCAATATCCGATGATTTCCCAATATCACAGGGCATTTTTTCTTTTGAAATTTCTTTTCTAATTTTTCTACCACTTTTTTTTTTCTATATTTATATTTCTTCTTCTATTTTAACTGCACTTTTTTTCTTTTGTTCACTCTTCTTTTTTTTTTTTTTGGATTTTTATACAAATTAAAGATGGATTCAGCAGCGCATCACAAAAAAAATATATGCGAATCGAACTCGTTTTTAATGATTAACAAAAAAAAAAAGAAAACAAATTCGCGAAGCGAGGGTGTATCTGGATCATCAAATAATGGACACAAAAAAAAAAAAAACAAAATGAAAAAAATATAGAACAACAAAAGAAACGAAATATGGACGAAACAAAAAAATATATTCCAATTGCAAAAAAAAAAGGCGAATCTGCTGGATGTGAAGAGGGTGGTAACTGGTAACCAGAGAGAGCACAGAGGGGGAAATACAAAATACAACAAAAAATAAAACTGAAATTTACAACAAAGAAAACGTCTTCGTTCGTCGTCGACTTTAACAAAAGAACAAATTTTTTATTTTGAAATTCTACATTCTTTTTCCTTATCTTTTTTGTTTGTTATTCACATTTCTTTTTTTTTTAAGAATCACATTTCTACATTTGTGCTATTAACAATAATTTCTTTTTTTTTATCTATCTTTTGATTTTTTTTATATACTTTTGGACGAAATCCTTTTTTTTTTCTAAAAAAAATTTATTTTACTTTTTCTCGACGGGTTTTATTTCTTTCTTTCTTTTTTTTTAATTATATATTATGTAAGTAGAATTTCCTGTAGATACAACAAATGATGGCACAACTTTAGGTTTTTATTGTTTTTTTTTTTTGTGCAACATGAAGCAACAAAATATATATGATAAAAAGTTATTATAAAAGTAAAACTTTTTAAACAATTTTTCACACAAAGTTAAAACAGCGCAATCGAATTGATTTGTTCATCATATTTTTGTTCTTGTCGCAGAGAAAATGTAGATTTTTGTGGTGGATTCGCGTTCGTTCTCGCTCTCGCTTACGACTACATTTGCTAATGAGAGAAGAATGTGAAGGAAAAGAGCAAAATGACACGGATGTTAAAGCGAAAAGGGAAATGGAAAATCAACAAAAAAAAAAAATAATAAACAAACGAGAAACGAGTAGAGAAATGGATATTTATAACGAGTTGCTCAGTGTTAGAGACAAAGTGCTGAATGAGTGTGTTCAAAGATTTGAATGGTTACACGTTACCTCTTTCACATAATATTTTAGGGGGTATTCCATAAACAAAAAATACCAAGACTGGAAACTCGGCGGTCAACTGACGTTTGCCTACAAGCTGCGAGGTGTGGTGAATGTCGTGAACCTATCGTTGTGTACGTGTCAAATGTGTGGTGAATGTCGTGAATCTATAAATGTGTGCGTGTTAACGTCATTTACCAACTTGGTGGCTTTCACATATATTCACAGACAGCACTGTACACAAAAGGGTTTTGGGGGGAAAGACGTACGAAATTTTCCAGTCTTGGTATTTTTTGTTTATGGGGTATTCATGCAACAATAGGTGTGTTTTTTATTACCACCAGTCTTAACTGGACAAAAAAAACGCCTCGGGGCTTAACCTAAAAACTTGGCAGCACTGCGTATTAAATGTTCCGAAATCAGCTGACTAGACAAATATACAGTTGTAAAGAAATTGTCAAACGTCAAACAAAAAAGAATTACAGCAGAAACAAACTAAAAAATAACAAAAGAACAAATTCCGAAGATTCAACAATTAATCAGCAAATAGGTATTTTATTTCCACTCGAAACAAAATTATGTTAAAATGTTCATGAGCTTCGAAACAAACAACGTGAAACCTACAGCGAACAACATCAAAAGTCTTTGCAGTTAGACGAATTGATTTTCGAAAAGCTTGCACTTACAGACAATCTCTTGAAAAAGCAGTAGATTTCTCTACAACTCGTGTGCGGAAAGCAAAATCGTTCAAAGTCCTTCAGAAATCCTATGGAGTTAGAACAATTTTGATTTCCGCAGACGAACTGCTATCAAAAGATCGCATTACAACTCACTTCCTTGCATTCGAGATCTACGCTAGGAGGAATAAAATTCTTCTAATCAGCGCCAAACATCCACAACATCATTGAAGCAAATCGTGATTCAATTTCGTGGAGAGCGCAGAGGTTTGTATCTTTGTATATAAGAAGAAGCAATTAAACCATGAAATAAAGTTCCATTTCACTTACCTTTCTGTACTCCAATTGGAACGACAAGTAAAGTACTACAAGGCAACCAAAGATTGGCGATCAGTAAATTGGACAACGTAGGATCTTTCTTCATTTACTATTCTTAGTAAGTTACTCAACAAATATTGCAACTGTGTATTTAACTAATTGTAGATTCTTTTCAGTTGGAAAGTAAGGTGTTTGTTCGATCGGCCGATCCAATGTTCCAACTATGTGGCCAAAGCCAAAAGCCGTTTAAACACAAAACGATCAGACAAGCTTTCTAAATCAAATCAAATATTTTTGAAATTTCTAATTAAATGATAATTTCACTTTTTATAAATACAAAATAACATGTCAATGCTACAAATACAGCTATAGCTGCTGCAGATCAAATCAGCAACTTAAATTGATTGTTGTTTTCTTTGATGTCTTGTGGGATTACTTTGCGTTCTCTTGGTTTTCGTTTTCTCTTCTAAAATTGCTCGTATCCTTCATTGCATGGTTTGCAGTTTTCTTTGTTCCTAAAGACAAAATAAAAATAATTATTTATTCATAGTATGTAACTAAAATATCTTATGTGGATCTAATTCTTAAAAAAATATTTTTTTTAAATTCATACTTACATTTTTTTGATCATCTAAATTAGGTATATGTACCTTGTGACAAATGATAGAATTATGATTGCATGAAGTTGGTTTGGAATTCCAACATGGCCATTCGGCAATACAGGCAGCCATTAGGTACTTTCTTTTCACATTTTGGACGTGGTAATTGTTTGATCTTATACTAAAAAGTAGAGATTTAAAATATATGTAAGAAAATTGGTAACACAACCCAAATTTACGCACATTATCAAACTTGTATTCAAAAATATTACTAGAGTTATTTTTGAAAGGAAAAGAGCAGAATGACAACAAGCTGAATATAAAATTTTGGCAATTTGTCGCAGACTTGGTTGCATGATGGACAAAATCACCTTTGTGGAATTTTAGCTTGTTTTGATGACGACACCTAAAATGAAATCTAAAAGGTAAGTAAGGTATTCAATAAAAAAGATAAGAATCAACCTGCAAGGTTCTATTCCAGTTGCTAGAGCTCTCCGTTCTCTACTTCAATGCAGAAACTGCAATACAATTACTTCCAAATTGACATTAACCTGAGATTGCAGTGATAAAGTCCATTTGTGTTTCTTACAAGAGAGCAATTTTCCTCAAACATTATCTCAGGATAGGCATAGATCATCACAGCAGTAGGAAATTTTAACTTTTAGTTTTTTTTTTTACAAAGAAATAAGGAAATGCTATCAAGAGAAATACAAATTAATAAATCTAAAAAGAAGAATAAACCTTTTGGATTCATGTCTGAGAACTTTCCGCGCGCTTTTAATTTCTTATCATTTGGCTTGCTGTTGGGTTTATGCTGCTGAGGATTGGGACTTGGAAGGACCGTCTGCGCCAGCTTGGAGACTAATAGGTATTCCTGGTTGTGGACTGCGGGCATAACCATAACCTGGATATGCTTCCTGGCTTACTAAGTCCATTGAGCGCTGTACACAGCTACATAATCTGGTGTCTTGGCAATTGCCAAGCAATTGCTTATGCTGTTGTTGTTGCGCTGCTTCACATAATTACCTTTGCTCAGACTGGACTTTGATTGTGGAGTCATATTTGAAATGCTGCTGCAAGCGATATGTGATTAGCGGCTCGTTATTTAGTTTTAATTTGGATTTCCATAAAAAATATAAATCCGCCCCCAAAGAGCAATGGAAATGTTTCTTTGTCATAAAAACAAATTGTTTTTCTAGCAAACAGTGTTTTATGATTTTCATTGCAACCCAAATGTTCATCTTCGATTGGTACCGACACGATGTAGACCAAGTGTAGCTGGACTGAATAGGGCGGTTCAATGTGCTCATCTTCAGCAAATTATTTTCGTCGTCAGATATATGTATGATGAATTTAAAAAAATAGAGTACTGAATAAATTTAGAATGGGTTAAGATTGATGTAATAGGCAAGGCATACCTGATTGAAATTGAACATTTACAAAGCCGAATAAATTATAAGTTTAAGGGAATACATAGATGAAATTTTGCGATTAACTTCAGGTATGTAATTAGTTTTTGAAGATTTTGTTTTTAGTTTAAAAAAATTTAATTCTTTTTTTTTAGTTGTTTTTTTTTTTTAAATTTTATTTTGTCATTTCAAACGTCAGTTTTGACGTTTCTAAACAAATTCTAAACAATTTATGGTTTGGTAGCACAGATTTAAAACTCTTCAAAAAGTTAAGCCCAAAGAATTCTCCGGGCTAAACAACTAAGCCCAAAGGGCTAAAGTGTTGTTGTATTTAACATGTAAATTGCTTAGCCCAGACTGCGTTTTTTTTGTCCAGTTAAGACCGGTGGTAATAAAAAACACACCTAATGTAAGCTCTGGGTAAACCTGGTAAATAGCCTTTTCACATTTGCCTTTATGGCAAAAAGTTTTCAAAAACCTGAAAAGCGTTCACAGCACAAGTTTACAGGTTTTTGTTTGACGTTTAAAATATTTTGACATCCAAATGTCAGGTTTTCGATGGGATTTAATTTTTGTTGTTTAAAGCCTGGTACGCTGCTCGCGCTAAATTTTAGCTCCCATACAAATTATCGAAAATTTTTAGCCGAGTACGCTGCTGGTACGCTGCTCGCGCTAAATTTTAGCTGAGATAAAATTCCCATACAAGTTATCGATAACTTGTATGGGATCCATTTTATCTCGGCTAAAATTTTTCGATAATTTGTATGGGAGCTAAAATTTAGCGCGAGCAGCGTACCAGGCTTAAATCAGCTTGAGGAGCTCACAAAATTCATCAATAAAAATGAACTCTGACAATTTAAATATAATTTTAATTCATCAACACAAAACAGGAATATATAAAAGTTTTGCAAAGCTTTTTCCTCTTTGAGACACCAAATACAAGGAAAAAACGACTTCGAAGTAGCATCCAGATAGCTAAATTAGTAAAGATGAGAAAAGAGATTTTTGATGAAATAGAAAAACTCAACTCCCAGAGCATTTGTTGGAGCATTCTGAATACTCATAGTCCTCTATGAGCATGATATCTAATGATGTAACCGCAGCCGTAGACCCACTTGAATTGGAAATGGACTCTGAAATTTCGATGTAAATATGACCGTTTTTTCGGCTCCTTCTGAGCTGTGGCTCCTTTTCTGCCCAAAGTTCCAATAGGAATTCTTCATCTTCGGTCCCCTACATCTTTTTTTTCTGCTCTGCCATTTTCTATAATTAATGAAAAAAAATTTGATTAATTATATAAAAAATATTTTGGTAATGAATACAAAAATATTTCTTACCAGATACAAAAATCAACAAACTGCATTTGTAAAACAATTGTTATCTTTGCCTGTCAGTTCTTTTTTTTTTTGTCTGCTGTCAGTTTTTTTTTTGTCTGCTGAATGTTGGCTGAATTCTTCAAAAGGTTTGTTTGGTTATTTCGTTTGGAGTTGAATGTCTTCATTTTCAGGTTTTTGGTGAGTTTAATCAAAAACTTGTGTTTTACAAAAACTTGTGGTTTATGGAAAATTTAGACGATAAAATAAACTTAAATGACTGCATGAAATGGGAATTCACAAAAAAATATAACAAAATAAAGAAAAAAATATTTTATGTCGTTTTCTATTGACGAATCTCAGAATGAGATTTGTGAATTTGACAGCTGAAAGGGGAGGTGAAGAGGGGAAATATTGGACAAATCTCAGATTTCATGATCTATTTGCGTCTTGAAATTCAAAAAAAATGACAAAAAAATGAATCTGAGATTCAAGAATCTGATTCTGGATTTTTATCAAGATTCACGCATACAAACACACGCACTTTCACAGACACTCCTCTGTTTGACATTTGTCTGAACATTTGTTGTTGTTTTATTTTTTTTATACGCACAGATTTCGCACACAATTACAAAACTAGATTTCATATTCTATTTGCAGTTGAAAATCTGAGAATTAAGGCTTAACTACATTGGCCACTTTTTGAAAAAAGTACAAAAGTGAAAATATTTTTTTTCTGGCTAGCGCAATTGTTTTGTGGAAAAGAGTATACAAATTGTTTATTAGACCAAAAAATAAGCTTTCTTCATCATTTGTTTTAATTTTTCATGCCGAAAAACTATAGAAAAATGTGTTTGAAAATTTTCACTTTTGTACTTTTTCACTTTTTGAGCCAATGTAGTTAAGGCTTTATACACAAAAATCTCAAAAGTCAATAGAAAACGACATTAAATAATTTCTTTTTAGTTTCTAGCATGAATACCCCTAGAGTGAAAAAAAACTATAATCTGTGCATATAACATCTCTGCCTCAATCGATTCACTGAACGCATCCTACAATTTTGACATTTCTAATGACGTTTTTCTCAAGTTGCAAAATTTACCAAAAGAAAAATAAAATAAAAAATATTAAAGTTTAGTCAATAATTAATCATAGTTGCGTTTAACACTTTAACAAAAATCTTCAAAATGCCTGAAACAAATCATTGGAGCTATGATTTTCTCAAATCAATGATTACCCAGAAACAAGTCAGTCAAATTGATGTGGAAAACTTTAAAATGCTATTCAAAGATGAGATCCAATCAACAAGACGTTATGCCTGCATTAAAACTCTTGACGATCTATTGGATTGCTTGGAACGACGTGATAATCTCTCCGAATACAATGTCGATCCTTTTCGTTCAATATCTGAATACTTTGCTGACGATGAAATCGATATGGCTCTGGAAAAGTATCATCCTCCAACAAATGACAATGATTTACAAAATATCTATGCTCTACAAAGAAATCAGGAAAAAGAAAAGATTGCCATAAAAAGTGAGTTGAAAGAGGAACCAAAAGTTGAACATAAACCCGTCGTAATCATAGAATTCAATCAAAAGAAGCGAGATGATATTTACAAGCTTATTGCTCGAGATATTGGCAGGGATTGGCGTTTTTTTGGCCGTGAATTGTCAATCCGAGCTGGAGATTTAGATAAAATCGATGCTAAACATCCCAAAGATTTGCATTCAAAGGTCTATGAAGTCTTTGAAATATTTGAAAACGATCCAAGCCATAATCCCAGAGAACATTACAACATTATTTGTGAGGCATTGGACAGTTGTCGGAGGAAGGATGTTCGGCGCTTGGTTCAAAAAGTTATGAGCTATTAGAATAAAGAAAGTTTTGCTTTCTTTAAAAGCTCTTTTTTAAGCAAAGTGATATCTTATTTAATATTAAGTTAAGACTAAACTTATTAATTTTGTTAAATTTGTATTTTTTGAATATAAATAAAGTTAATTTTTTTTTTCAAAAGAATTTTTGAATACAGACAAATTTATTTCATTTAAAATTCCAATTACCCTACGAATTCACAGTAGTAATTGCAGCAAAGAGTGATAAGGTAAGCAATTGAATGACAAGGAAAAGAAAACGTCCATTCCAAGAATTTCAATTCACTCTGACTGCTGATCTGAAGAATTTTTGTTAGCCTAGTTCTGATTGAAAACAAATCATAGGAAGATCACACCTTAAGTAGGTTTGCATAGTTTTGTACAAATTAACACACAGGAAATTTTGTTCATACTTAAATTTACTCTATGCGACCTTGGATAAAAGATGCATTTGTATACTAATCAGACTATGGTTACATCTTTTTGTGTACTTTGTTTTCATTTTGGTTTTCTATATCCACTAATGGAATGATAAATAATTACGACATGGATGAGTTCTTATAGGTAAAATGATAACTTATCTACTCATATTATCTTTTAAATCAATACAAAATTATTAGCAAGAACTTGAAAAGGCAACTTTGTAAATATGCGAAATATTATACATAATGTGTACAACTATTCATTGTATAGTTTGCAAATTAAATAGTAGTCGTAAAAACTCGATTTTTATGATAACTGGGTTCTTTACTTGCATGCACAACAATTTAAAAAAAAAAAAAAACAGAAAGATAATAGTTGAGGTAGTCAAAGACATTTTAAAAATAAAAAAAAAACTTTTTGAACATTATTATTTACTTTGTTTGAATTATTTTTTCCTGAGAAACCCGTCATTATAACACTATCAAAGGAATTTCCGATATGACCGCCAACTAAAAAGAAAGGTAGATCCACTTTCAAATGCAAACCCGTCGAAACCCATAGATGGATCACTTGCTTGAAGCAGTACGTGGGAGTGTTATGATATCTTTGAAACTGTTAGAAAAATATTTTCGACATTTCGATTTTGCTTATAGACCTTTGAGTACGTAATTTTTTAGCAGAATACTTTTAAAAATGTTCACTTGCTTTTTTTCCGCAACAAAATTATATTTAAATTGTGAAGTTGTCCCGTAATAAAATAAGGAAAATTTAAGGGGTGATTCTTGGTCTAAATTTTTTGAAGAAATGTTATTCTTAAAAAAAAAATTTGATACATTTTTTGGTTCTTCGAAAATTTATTTTTAACATTTTAAAGACTGTTAATTTTTTCTTACCCATGATAATTTTTTTCTTTGGGTCCAATTTTCTTCGAGAAATGTGTGTAGAAAACAATATTAAACTAAAGTCATTCCCAAGTTTACCAGAAAACTCATACATGATACTTTGGAACATCTGCAATATCTGTTTTTTTTTTTGTTGCTTTATTTGTGTTAACTTGTTTTTGGGCAAAAAGCACATCTATTGGACCCACGCCAAATATTTTGGATATATTATCTACGATCGATAGAAAGCGGGCCGTATTATTGTATTTCCAAATTGTGTGTGATAAAAATTCTGTATAGTGCTGTACGAAACTGTATGATTAAGTCTGCATTTAAATAACTGTAAATACAGAATCTTGTAACTGAAAATACTGTATCCGTTAAATACTGCATTCTATAATGCTGTATTACAAAGCTCTTTATTTCAAAATTCTGTATCTTGTTATACAATGATATAAAAAATACTGTATTTTTACTTGCGATATAGGTACTAGAGGGCAAGTTTAGGATTCGTAAAAAAAATCGAACTCGAGATAACAATTTTACATGACATTACGATGATGGAGAATGCCAAAAAAGTGGGTCCGGCAATTCTGTCTGTCTGTCTGTCTGTGTGTCTGTCTCTATCTGGAGCTGCAGCCTACACGAGTGAAGTGATTTTCTTCAAACTTGGTAGTTAGCAGTTTTTGATGATTCCCTAGAGGGGAAATTGAAATTTTTTTTTTATGACCAAAACTAACGGTACCTGCCATATAACGGAAATAGAAAAGTTAATTTTTTTCAAAAACGGCTCTAACGATTTTGATTAAAATTTTTGTGTGTAGTACTACACATAAGAGCCAACTTTTTAAATAAAAAAAATATTTTTTGTACCGTTATTAACGGTAACTGTCATAGAACGGTTTTTTTCGTTTCTGAATATCTCGTACAACATTAACCCGATTTAAATGAAAATTTTTATACAAACGTGTGTAAGTAAAGATAATATTAAAAATTTAGAAAATTTTTAAAAAACGCAATTTTGGATTTTTAAAAAATATTTCAAAATTTTTTTTTGAAAAATCAATTTTTTGAAAACGGATCAATGAAAAATTTTGAAATTTTGTTTTTATGTGTAAATTAATTATTTCTTCAAAATGGCATACCAACTTTTTTTTTGAAAAATGTTAAAAAATTTTTATACATAAAAAATTATTTTTTTTAAAAACGGCTCCTACAATTTTCGAAAATTTTTTTCTAAAAATACCTTTTTATACAAGAAATAAAATGGCATATTTGTTTTTTTTTTAAAGATAATTTAAAACGGATTTTAATTAATTATAAAAACAGATTTAATTTTTTTATACTACTTATGAAATTTCTTCAAAATATCAAATTTTAAATTTCTTGAATAAAAAGCTTTAACATTATAGTAACTTTAAGCATAAAAGCAAGTACGTGCGACCCCAGTCGTGCAATTTATTTCATAATACCAAAGAAACTTAAAAAATTGGCTAAGTACTCGTGAAAGTTTTGGATGGTATACAGCCCTATTCTGCTATTCACGTGAATCTCAGATCCGATTCACTTTAACTCTACCTTGAGATTCTGCTATTCATCGGGTAAACTGCATTATCATACCTCTATTTTTGACGTGAACGTCAACATAAAAAAATGGCGACGAAGTAAATTGCATAGAGGAAGGAATACCTAGAGAGCCGACTCGTACCCCCCTTGCCTAAAACACCCGCAAATTTAATTTCAGATAATTGGTATACATCTCTCTTATTTTTCTCTTCTTTTCCTATCTGTGAATACGTGTGAAAGCTATAATATTCCTTTCACCAGTAGATGTCCTCACAAATTTTGAATTTAAACATGATTTTGGTTTGTACATAAACTTGAATAGCTCAAATAGCTCACTCCAGACACCCACCTTTCAATAAATATGTACAGAAATAAAAAAAAAAGGTTCGTGTTTTGAATTTATTATATTATTTTTTTATGAATTTATTTCCTACTGAGCACTTAAATTGTTTTTAATTGTTTTGAGCTCAACTCCACAGTTGAATGTGTTGGCATTGTATATATATTCCTATATTCCTAGAAATATATATACAATGGTGTTGGTGCCATTTAAAATGCACGGGAAAACTACCACATATAAGCACTGTGGAGTTTTTCCTCTCATTACAGCTTGTAGGGTGGAAGAGAAAAACCAACCGAAGTCGCGTCTCTAGGTATTCCTTCCTCTATGGTAAATTGAAAGAAAAAAAATTTTTGTTGTGTGTTTCTTTGCATACAAAATAAAAACAAGCGATTACATATCAATTTGATTATTCCCCCCGATGGATAGCAGAATAGGGCTGATAGTTTGATGGAGTTGGTGATTGGTCAAAATAAAAAAGACAAGGAGAAAAAGAAGATAAAAATATAAGATTTATGTTGTTAATTCGTCAAAAGACAGGTATTTGCAACTGCAATGGTTCTCAGTCTCAAAGTTCTCACAAAAATATTTAAATAAAAATACATATTTCTAAACTTTTGACTAAATCCAAAACATTATAAATTTATTCTCTAGACTCGATACAAGTTAAGGGAATGTCCATTTAACTATGGATTCATGGTCCCGAGTGTACCGGGACGATTTTGGTATGAAAAGAAAGATGGCGTTGAGCTTGTTGTGTGTGAAATATTTTCAAAATCATTCCTAGGAAAGCCGAACAATTGGTCATAGAATGCCTAATAAATAACGTATAAAGTCATATTGGTATTAAATGAAAGGTATTTTTCTTGTCTATTCGTCTATATCTACTTTTAGCAAAATTAGATATATGAGGTGTTACTTCTCAATCAACAGCATGTTGATGGTACAAAAACTTTTTGACGAAAATTTTTTTACATGCAGTTAAGGAAGTCAAAGTCAAGCGACATTAGCACCTTTTTGCGAAAGGGAAAATCTGAGACTCTCTACTAGTAGTACTTTTAAAATGTTGTAATTCACAAGATTTATAAATCTTATCCAACAATAAAACTGCTGAAGATGGAAGCATCTTTTACAAAAAAACTTCTTTGATCTATTTTAAATTTAAATGCACAAATTTCCAAATAAAATGTAAGTTTAAAAGAAAATACCTTAATTTTTCAGGGTCATCAGTAAGCTGAAATAACTCATAGCCAATCTTGACCAGTCGCGTTGCAGCTCAGTATACAGAATAAAATTCATTGCATTCCTACGGGAAATTCTCTTCATATTGCTGATTTGTATGGATTTCCTTTTGGTTCTTCCTTGGTGCTTGTTTATTTAGTTTGTCATGGTTTATTTTTCACCTTGAACTCAATGCAAGTACTATTTTAAAATTTGCATCAAAATACAAAAACCCAAGAGTTTTGAAACCCGTTCTGTGAACTTAGATCTGCTAGTAGTGGTGTGGGTTATTAAAGTAGAAGCAGTGCCTGACTCAGGATAACACGACTTTGTACACCCCGACTCACTACAGCCCGATTCAATCCATAGCCCGACTCAAGATAGCCCGACTCATCGCAATTCGACTCAGGTAAGAACTCGACCTGAGCCGAGTTGCGACGAGTCGGGTTATCTTGAGTCGGGCTATGGGTTAAATCGGGCTGTCGTGAGTTGGGGTGTACAAAGTCGTGTTGTCCTGAGTAGGGCTATACCTTTCCCATTTATTAAAGTAATATTTCAAATTAAATCGAAAAAAGTAACTTTGTTTCTGTTTTTTTTTGTTTAAATTTTATTTAAATAATTCAAATTTCTTCACAATAACATAGAGATTGGGTTACGAAGAAAATACGAAAGAACTACGAATCAACTGTTGATTTTACATTTTTTTTTTTAGTTTTCCAGTATTCTTTTTGACAAATGGAAACTTGTTTAATTATTTTTTTTTTGTGATAAGACCAGCCCTTTTATTCTGTTTTTGAAATCATTTCGTGAGTTCTATTTCTTGTCAAATTCAATCGAATAGATCGACTTCACGATATTCTCTTTTGTTTAAATCAGTGTTAATTTTTTTTTTTGTTCATAAATCAATTTGTTAAAAAAAGAAATTATAATTAAATATACAACTAGAGTTTTGAAAAAAAAGGAGAAATGATAATTGAAATGTTGGTGCGATGATTTCTGTTAAGAAATAGACATTTTCTTGTGCTATCTTTTAACAGAAATACACTACAAAAACACTCTTTAGAGAGTGAATCTAGGTTTCACACTTGGTCCTTGTTTAACCATTGTATCTTTGTGTAATTGATATTGTAATGTGGATTTTGATAGACGCAATGAATCCTTTAGTTTATGACCAATTTCAAGAGTTGCTTCTTCATTGTTACCATCAGCTGTCCAAATGGCTGAAAAATAGAATTGGAAAGAAATTATTTATTTATCAAAAATTGTATATCAAGAATTGTCAACTTACCAATTTTGTGTCCCTTTCCACGAAGATTAATGACAGCTCCACAAATTTGGTCCGAATGATCAAATGCTTCACCAATCAAGCAGAGGAGCTGTAAAGAAAATAATTTTTCTTTAATTTGTCCTCTTTTTACATTTCTTGTTTTATATTACTTTGTATTAATTCATTCTTCATTTCAAACACGAAATTAATTAAAATCATACTAGGATTTGTGGCACATGTATGAGCCTCTTTTGTGTGTGTTTATTTTAATGTGTTTGGTTGTTTTTTTGTTTAATTCAATACATTCTTTGAGTTTGAAAATTATAAACAAAATTGGTTGAGTCTTTTTTAGATAGTTACAAAAAAATTTTAAACACGGTACCGAAATGTATTTCCTACGTGTGGTTTATTATAAAAGAAAACAGAAAATCTCATTGCGGAATCCGAAGTTTTTTTTTAAAACGCATACAACACTATGGCTAACGTTTATCAAACGACTTGAATAGTATTATTTTAAAGATGAAAATTAATCATTGTTATACAAATATCTTTGGTACATCGATTGCGTTCAACGCTAAATATTCGCAACTAATTATATAATTTAGAAGATAATTCAGCTTTATATTTTGTTTATTTAATAATTTTTAAAATGTATGAAGCTAAAATAATCCCCAAATTTACTAACACATATCTTCGGTGAAACCAGAAAAGTGTGTAACTCCATTTTAGCAAATTTTATAGGAGAGCAAAAAAACAAAATCGTTTTGAAGGCATTTGTATGAGTTTTAATTTTCTAATTTGCTTATAAAATAAAAACTATGAACTTTAAGGGGATTCTGAGTTTAAGGAGCGGTAGATATTAGGTTTTTCTAACAGATGGCATTCAAATCTAGTTTTCAGAAAATTTGGAGTTACACACTTTTCTGGTTTCACCGACGATATGGGGTATTTTATCAAATTATTTCCCAAAAGTTGAAAAAGTTGCTTAGGGACAAAAAAAAAATAAATAGCGCCCATCAATGACCGTTAAAATGCTTACGTTTTCTTTGAAAATGTTTGGCTCGACAAAAAAAGAGGAAATTGCAACACCCATTGTGGCTGAAACTGGAAGAACTCCTTTCTCATGAAGAATTTCTGGGTTAGAGTTATTACATATTTGACAATTCAGCTTATTGTTGTGTGTATTTGACTTATGCTTATTTACATCCTCGTTTAAGTTTTTAAGTGGGCCTAATCTAATCTGGCTTAATTTTAAGCGAATCTGATAAATCCAAGCCAACTGTTTCGACAGATAAATTTGTTGTCGAAGTGCTTGAATAGACAAGTTGCTTGTATGGAAACAGGTAGAGCAAGCATTTTTTCCTGTCCTGTAAGCAATACAACGCTTAAAGCCATATTATGGCTGAAAAAATTCAAGGCCAGTTTTATATTAATCTAACATTATTAAAGGCAGTAAAAGATTACTTGCGATAACTTCTCCGATATCTTCACTAAGCAAAATTGACGAAATTTCACGGAATATTTTCTCGATCTTTTAAACTGAAATATATACTACAAAATCTATCAAAATTTTCATTATATCGCACGTTGAGAAAGATAGTGTCACAATTCAAAAAACGATTTTTCAGAAGTAAAATAAGAAAATCATAAAACTAAATTTACGTATATAACAGATGAATTAAATAACGACACTTCTCCTCTTTAGCGGCGAGTTTTGAAGATAGAGTTACGCCATTTGGTACGAATGTTGAACTTGACCTTGCGAACTCGAATATCAACTTGATTCAAAATCGACACTTTTTGAGTTATGACTTGTGCACTATCTTTCTCAACGTGCGATATAATTAAATATCGTAACCTCGTTTATTTCAATACGAATACTCTGAAGAGATTGAATGCAGGTATAAAATTCTTTAAATATTTTTTAATACAAAACGTTCTTTGTATTTGCTATCGAATTTTAGTTTGATTTGCATTTGAATATCACCAATCACTTTGCATTAAAAAAAAAAATAAATTAATGTTACAAGATCCGTTCATTTTTTTTAAAAGAATTTTTAGATATAAACAAAAATGTCAGTACTCACAACATCCAGCCATAGATTGTCCATATCTGATGGTTTGTGACCTCTGCTCAATGAAATCATCCATCGTCCACCTTGTTTGTTAGCGCTATCTTCCCACATTGGTCTGTAAAATAACACATTATTATTTTTATTTTCACATTCTATTTATAACTTAAGCAAACAATAAACACAAAAATTACCGAATTCCTTTTTTGAACAAAGAGTAATCGCTGCCGATTTTAATCTCAGATGGGGGCTTAATGTGATTGTAAAGACTATAAAGAATAATTATTATTTGTTTATATTTTCACACAACTACTAAACTCACCTCCAGAAATCTTCAACTGTATCAAAACTTGTAATCTCGTTTTGTAATTCCTCCCATGCTTTTGATCGATCACTCTCCAAATACCATAATGTCCATTTATTCTGCAATGGATGTTTAAATAAATGCTCTGGTCGCATCTCAACTATTTCAGAATCTTTGGTTTCGTCTTTAGTTGCAGCAATGTCTCGAGGTGCTGCTGCAGCAGCTGCTGCAGATGCAATTTTTTCTGCATTGCTCTGAAAGTGCAAAAAAAAAAAAATAGAAAAAAGAAAACAGAAAGAAAAAAAGAAAGTTGTACTAATTATTGAATTGTTCTTTAAAGAATTACAAAAATGATTTAATTTAGTTTACATTATTATTATTATAGGAGCCACCAGGACCGAAATGCTTCTTCCTATGAAAATCACTTGTGAACATTGGCTGCATCATTTTATCTAGGTTTGACTTCACTTCCAGAATCGCCACACAACCAGTTATTAAGACACACAGACAAAAACAACAGTTAATTAGGAACAAATAAGGTGAAAGAAAAATTTATATTCTCTTTATAATCTTCTGGTCTGGTCTTTTTGAATTTGCAACCACCAAAGACACAACATCAAGAAACAACTACAATTGGAAACCGCAATTTTCTTTTGATGATAGCAATATTTTTTTTTTAATTTTAGGTATAAACTAGAAATTGAATTTATTGAATTTAAACTTTTTGAGCTTGAAAATTGAAATATTGGTCAGTTAGTTTAAAGATGTCTTTATTTTTTTTTTTTTGGTATCCAATGAGTCTTTCTTGAATTTTATTTTTTTTTTTTTTCAATTATTTCTTAACAAACACAACAAATTGGTTCGGCTTTCGAAAGGTTTTTTGAAAAGTAAAATTTAATTTTAATTGGGTGACAGCAAACTCATAGAAGGTGATGATGAGGTTGCAATTGTAGAGTAGGCTAGTGTACAACTGTACTATACAGAGTGAATGTTTGCACTATTCGATTCGATTTTATTTCTTCTTCATTACGCCTCCACATTGGGTGGTGGTAGTGACGCTGCTGTGGCGATGGCAATGGTGGACTTGATATATTTTGCTAACTGCACTTGTTCGATTTTTTTTTCTTACATTTATCATTATCAAAAGAACAGGAGAAGCATTATTAGAAAACGGTAAATTAAAAAAAAAAAAATGTAAATTATGCGTGTGTTGGGTTAAAGTGTTACCACTTTAGTGAATTTTTAAAATGAAAAGAAAGTTTTTTTGTTTTTCTAAGCGAACAAAATGGTATTTTTGCAAACAAAAATTAATATGTTGTTTCTTAAAAACATTAAAAACTTGTCTCACTAGATCATAATCAGTTTTTTTTTTTTTGTATAAAATTTTGAATGGTTAAGATGGGTCAAGGTCAGGCTGAATTGGTATCAGTAGTGTATAAAAGGTATTGATTAATTCGCCAGCTTGGTGTGACGACAGAAAATTCAAGTTATGTTGCTGTCAGTAAAGAAATGATCTTGTGTTACCCCTTGATTTTTAAAGGCATTTTCAAACATACAGCATTTTAAGGGTTCTGTTTTTTTTTTTTTTTTCTATTCATGAGTGGTTCGTAAGAAGTTATAATGTGAACAACTAACGTTTATTGTCGAATTTTCACAAATCCTTAAGGAAGGTCAGTTTTTTATCGAAATTTTTTCATTGTTGTATACCCTAATCTTGTTGATTTTAAGTTTTTTAGTGGGTATACGTTAAATAGTTGTCGCGGTCAAGTTTTACGCGAAATATGTAGCCTTTAAAAAGCAAATGACATTGTAATTGATTTATCAACCCAAATAAAAATTTCATGCAATTTGTAATTTTTTTCTGAAAATTAAAAACCACACGCTTAAATAGTGTGGTTCAATAAATAAATAAAAAGGAAAATGGAGTAGGTAGATCCGAGCCCACATGAACCTACCAACCGTCTTGTGTACTTGATTGAAATAACTAACGGAAAAGTTGCAAATCTGTGGAATAATTTGTTTCATTTTGTCGATTAGGTGGGACCAAAAAAAAAATTTGTTGCATGATGCATGATTGACAATATTGCGAGCACGGTTGTCGTTTAGTCAACTATTACACCTAGCCTAAAGAGGCGCGCCTCTTTTCAAAATTTATTACATAGTGCAAAAGAGAAAAAAAGATAAAACAAATAATTATCCGACCGGAGAGTCGTGGGTCGAAATTCTGAGACTCTTTTTTTAAGTTTCTTTTTCCACTTTTTTCAACATTCCCTTTCATTTCTTTTGCCTTTTTGTCCTTGACTCAAGAGGCATCGTGTAATAGTACGCGCCTCACAGAATGATTATCAAAAGAAAATTCAAAAAAAGAGTCAAGTAGTTTTTTTTCGATTTTGGAAGATTGGTAATTTTAAGGGTTGGGGTCAAAATTCTGCCGGGGTCAAAATTCTTTTGTCAAAATTCTGCTTTCAAAATTCTGCTTTACAAAATTCTGCTTTCAAAATTCTGCTTTTCAAAATTCTGTTTTTCAAAATTCTGCTTTTCATAATTCTGTTTTTCAAAATTCTCCAAAAAATTAAAAAAGGGTTTGGAAAATGTTAAAAAGCGCGCACTTTTTAACATTTTCCAAACCCTTTTTTAATTTTTTGCAGAATTCTGTAAAATCATCTTTTTGAAAAATTATTTGCTTATTTGATTACTTACCTACATAATTTGTCATTTTTTAAATGCGAATTAATTTTTGTTTTATATATGAATAAATTTGAAAATATTAAGAAAAGGTTTTTAATATTAAACATTTCCGAAAATAACTAAAAATTTATTAATTTATCAAACAAAGATGAATATTCAAAAATTTGAATAAGAAAAGGAATATACAACATCGGCTCCAATTAGTATACATATTTTATTTGAAAGAAAGTCAGTATGTATTTCAAAAAATATTTGCGACACTTAAATAAAAAAATTTAGGAAAGTACCAATGTTGAATTACATTAATGAGGTGTATTTTTCTTTAGGCAGCGCATATGCTATAAAAAAAAACCAGAATTAGCAGAATTTTTTTGTTCAAATATAATGCTGGCAGAATTTTGAAAAGCAGAATTTTAAAAAGCAGAATTTTGAAAAACAGAATAGAAAAAAAGCAGAATTTTGAAAAACAGAATTTTCGCTGAAAAAGCAGAATTTTGAAAAGCAGAATTTTGAAGCCAGAATTTTGACCCGATCCCTAATTTTAAACTTAGTTTTATACGAATTTTGGTCAACTTTGAGAAAATCATTTTCTTAAACGCAAATTATTTTCAAGTGAAATAAATCATTTCATAATTTGTTGAAATTAAATGCGTAATTTTTAAGTTGATCAATTTTATTTTATGGATTGCAAAATATATGTTTTTAAATGTTTCCAATGCATAGGCATGATAAAATTAAATATAATGTAGCTTCAGAACGTCTGGATTTTTGAAATATGTTGCCTGAACCAATTTCTTTTTTCTTTTTTTTTTTGCTATGGTAACGTAAATTTTGACTTTTGGTTTTCGAGATAACCTCAAAAAAGTTGTTTGAGTCAGATTGTCGGTGACCTCTTTTTGAGTTTATCTAGAAAACCTGAAGTGATCGAGTAAAACGGACTACGGATTTAGTTTCACCGACCAAAAAACCATAGTCGCATCCCCAGGTCAGCACTTTTTATTTTTTGGGTTGTCACACTGTACTTTTTAGGCAAGCAGAAAAATTTGCCTCTTATTTTTATTGTTAGAGTAGGTATAATTTTCCACTATATAGAATGCAAATGGTTTACATGAACAGCCCACAAGAAATATTTGCCTAAAGCCTAGTACGCAGCTGAAACGAAACGAAATTTTAAATACAAAATTTCGTTAACGAAATCTCGAACGAAATACATTTTTTTTTGTTTTTGCATTTAAATTTATTTTCTGATGTTTTTTCTTGAATTTTTACTTGCGATATAGGTACATACGGCAAGTTCAGGATTCGTAAAAAAAATCGGATTCGAAATAATAATTTTACATGACATTACGATGATGGAGAATGTCAAAAAAGTGGGTCCGGCAGTTCTGTCTGTCTGTCTGAGCTGCAGCCTAAACTAAATTAGTGATTTTCTTCAAACTTGGTAGTTAGCAGTTTTTGGTGATTCCCTAGAGGAGAAATTGAATTTTTTTTATGACTAAAACTAACGGTACCTGCCATATAACGGAAATAGAAAAGTTAACTTTTTTCAAAAACGGCTTTAACGATTTTGATTAAAATTTTTGTGTATAGTATTACACATAAGAGCCAACTTTTGAAATAGAAAAAAATATTTTTTGTACCGTTATTAACGGTACCTGTCATAGAACGGTTTTTTTGATTTATGAATTTCTTTGAATTTCAACGAAAATTTCAAAATTTTTTTTTTGAAAAATCAATTCTTTGAAAACTAATTTATGAAAAATTTTTAAATTTCGTATTTATGTGTAAATTAATTATTTCTTCAAAATGGCATACCAAATTTTTTTTTTTTAATATAAGAAAATTTTTATATATAAAAAATTATTTTTTTAAAAAACGGCTCTAACGATTTCGGATTTTTTTTCTAAATATTCCTTGTTATACAACAAATAAAATGGCATACTTGGTTTTTTGTAAAAGATTATTTAAAACGGTGTTTATTTAAATATAAAAACAGATTTTTTTTTTAATTTTCCCCTTATTTTCTTGAATAAAAAGCTGTAACATTGAAGTAAATTTAAGCATAAGAGCAAGTACGTGCGACCCAAGTCGTGCATTTTATTTTATTTGTATTTTTTTTAATTTTAACTTTGCTATAATACCCGAGGGTATTTTTTCGTTAACTTGTTCGTGGTTGACTTTGGAGACTTAAAAATTTTTCGTTTTCCTTCAGCTGCGTACTAGGTTTAAACGTGGAAAACAAACAGCTGTTTGTTAGACGGCGAATTGAACTTATAAAATTTGTTCAATTAAAAAAATATAATCAAATCGATTTTGCAAATATGTAGGTACTATGCAACAATAAAAAAAAAAGTCATTTGCTCAGATAAACTAATTTTCAAGATATCTATAACTTTGAAAAAGATATTCCAGATAAAGGTGTCCCAGATAGCCTATCCGATAGGTGATTGAACTCACCCAAAGTTTATCAGATTTTTTTCTTAAATTCTGCTTTAAATTTGTGAGATAAAATTCTGTTACCCTTTTAATGTGTTTTCAACGAGGTTCCTCTGAACACGTCCGAACAGAAGAGTACGTCTTTTCGCTGTTCATTGAGGTTTTGTTTTTTTCTTTTCTTGATTTTGAGTCAGGTTAGATAAAATTCGTGAAAACTGTCAAGTGTTTGCTATTTTCTGTTTTAACGTTTCTCACGAAACTGTTCCGTCCTGTCTAATTCTGATCTAACTATTTCCTCGTTGAACAGAACTTGAATATGCAAAATCATTTTGTCTAATTGATAGTCCTTAAACTTAACCAAATTTTCAAATTTTTTTTTTTTACAAATTACAAACCACTATTAATGAGGAAACATTTTAAGGCCAGTTTAATAGTCAAACTAAATGTTAGTTGGTGCATAATTCCGACCCAGGAAGAGATAGACTTGAGTTTCTAATATTGACCACTCAAGTCACACTCAGTCGACATTTATATTTGCAGTGCTTCATTGAAGTAGAGAAATAAGGTCTGTTTAATGAATCTGATCCGCACAGAAAAGATCCGAAAAGTACAAGTTTGTGTGTTTCATGAAGGAAAACCTTGCCCTAAACTGTTCTACAAACTGTCATTTTGTGTTCCATGAAGTTTTCCAGCACAGATGAGTTCTAGTTTTTCTGCTCCTACTTTTGAGGTAGAGCAAACGAGTGAGAAGCGTCAAACAGAAACTGATTTGTTTTATTCTTACAAAAATATTTTTAAATAAATTCAAAATAATGGAAATTTGTTTAGAATCTTCTTAATATGAAGAAAAATTGAAAATGTGAACAAATATTCTGATTAATTATAATTTATTTGAATGAAAAGTGAAAACAAAAAAATTTATTTTAATTTTAAGTTTCAAAACTGATAGGCAAAAGTCAACCCTATAAAGTAGAAAGGCGTACTTTTCTGATCTTTATTGTTCTGACAGTTTTCAAGAATTTGTGCTGTTCTGATCTTTTCTGTTCCAGTTTTTCTTCATTAAACAGACCTATAATTACAATAGTTTCATGAAGTACCTTATACAAACTCATTTAAAGTTAAGTTGCAAAGAACATCCCGTTACGAAATCATTCATCTAAAAATAACGTTAGCAACATTGGCTTCATCATGTTTAAACAAATATAAAAGTTATCAAATTTCATTCATTGGAGCTTAAAGACTAAAGAGTATTATTTAAATGAAAATTGGCATCACTATTTTACTAAAAAAGGAGGATTTCAAGCAAAGTAGGTGTGTGTGAAGACAGACGGGCGGGAAAAGGTAGAAAAGAAAAATGTTTTTTGTTGGCTCGCTTACCATGATTTGCCTTCGTGACGTCACAAAACAAAAATGCAGACGATTACAAAACGAACAAAAAAAAAAAATTCACTTTCACTGGAGATCGAGAAGATGTGTGATTTTAATTCATAAAAAAAAATGCGAGAATTGTCGTAGGTGTGGTATATTGCAGATTTTTCTGACAATTTATATTTTTTATGATCAGAATCCGCGATGAAAATAATGTTAAGTCTATAATAAATAAAATGAATATGATACCGAGTTTCGGCACGTTGAACTTATTTTAATTTTATACGAACACACAAAAATGTGTTGTGTGGTACTCGTACTGGTATGTATTGTGCTGGTGTTCTCTGGTTTGGCTGGTTGCTGGTGCTGCAACCTGATTTTTTTTTTTTTTTTGCGTAGACCGTGTTCGTGTGGTTCTATTTTTAATAAAAATTCGCTACTAATTTACTCACTTTTTCAACTTCGGATAGAACCATATTGTTTTTAATCTGATAAAGTAATATTTATAGATTACTTTTTTGAGTTTTTAATTACACAAAATGCAAGTTAACTTTATTAAAATTCTTTTCTTTTAGAGAAGAAAAAAGTGACACATGTACCCACGGCAAATGGGGTAATCACTCGGGGTGTCAATTTGATTTGCGCGAGGGCATTTTTACGTTGGAGTAAAAGAGACAGATGGATAAGTGATAGGAGTGAAGTTGGTGTTGGTTTATAATGGAAGCATTCAGTCTAGAAGTTATTAGAGAGTGCGTTTGAGAAACCAACTATTTGAAGAACATTTTTTTTTTAAATGTTTAGACGGTCGAACTTTAGTACACCGTTGCGATTGGTATTGTTTTAAAGTCACAAAAAGACGAAAAAGAAGTCTTGCACATGGTATAAAAAGAGAAGGTATGATCATTAGAAAAAAACTCTGTATCGAGAACTGTCAAAACTTAAAAATGGTTACTTAAGGTTTTGACAGCTGCCCATTGAAATTGTTGTTGTAAACAAGTTTGTCTTGGAAATTGTTGTTGCTTTTGACTTTGCAAAATTTAAACGTCAAAACCTTATTACCCCATTTTGTAAGATGGCGGCTCTAATGATCATTCTTTGTCTTTTTATACCATGAGTCTTGCATATCAGATCACTGAAGTAAAAAATGTCATTTAAGCCGCCGCCCCTTTGATTGGTTTCAATAAAATGCAGTTTGAAAAAAAGTCTAATATCCTTTGTATTTTATTTGTATTTTCCGATGTCGTTCTCCAAAATAAATTGTAAGAGCCAATTGTACAACTTTTATCTTCTGAAATCGGTGGTAAAGCTGAGGTTTAGCATTGGTTCAATGTCTATATAATAGGTGTGTTTTTTATTACCACCGGTCTTAACTGGACAAAAAAAACGCATCGGGGCTTAACCTGAAATCTTGGCAGCACTGTATATTGAATGTTCCGAAAACAGCAGACACAACAAAAATTTAGAGTTGTCATATTTTTCGCTTTCGTCATTTTCTTGTATTTTACATATATGTTTTACAAAGAGATACAAAAATGTATGCTAGCAAAACTATTTTAATACATTTTGTCCTTCCAAACGTGAGTTTTCACGTTTTTAAACAAATTCTAAACAATTTATGAAAAAATTAGTTTGGTAGCACAGATTTAAAACTCTTCAAAAAGTTAAGCCCAGAGAAATCTCCGGGCTAAACAACTAAGCCCAAGGGGCTAAGGTGTTGTTGTATTTAACATGTAAATTGCTTAGCCCAGACTGCGTTTTTTTGTCAAGTTAAGACCGGTTGTAATAAAAAACACACCTAATATGTCAAAATAGCTAAATCTATACCTTACCCCGTTTGTATGGCGATTTGAGTCCGAATTGATTCAGGACTTAGGTCTATATATACCTGGATCGAATTGAATCCGGATTTGTCGATCCGATCCGACTCGGGGAGCTGAATCGAATCGAAAATATGCATATATACCAAACGAATTTAATGCTCGAGATATAATTTATGGTGGAAATTGTGTGTGATTGTCTTCTTATTTTCAAATTCACTCTATGTATGTATTAAGATATCTAGTTTTACTTTCACTTTGTTTTTGGTTAGATTTTTCTATTTTACTGTAAATATATTTAAAAGAAAAATTTTGTTTTCGATTCTATTTCAATTCGATTCCTCGATCTGGTATAGTCATATACCTGGATTGAAATTTCAATTCAGATTCAATTCGATCTTTAAATCGGTCATACAAACGGGGTACCTGAGCCAAATTGCAAAATTTAATTTCCTAAACCATGGCTGAACCAGGCTTGTAAAACCGGCTCTAAATATGTCACTCGTAGCGTAAATAAATAAAGAGTAAATTGGAGGGAATTCTTCACATCAGGCCCTTTTGCGCAAGAGTGAGTTTTTAAGTGTACACTGCCTTTTTCCGATTTTGCAACGGTAAAAGTGACTTTTTTTCGTGCGGAAAATTATAGATAATCATGTTTTTTACCCATTATACCTTTGTTGTGTGCATAACCTTACTGGCGATTAACATTTTTGAATGTTAAAAAATTCATTTTCTTCTATAAATAAATTAAAAAATATATTTTGAAAGAATTTTCATTTGTTATGGTGGGATTAAATGGATTTTATAATCATACACAAAATGTTTGAAAATCATATTAAAAGTTACAGAACAGTGACAAAAATTTTTAGAGCAAAACAA
This sequence comes from Episyrphus balteatus, assembly GCF_945859705.1. Classification (NCBI taxonomy): domain Eukaryota; kingdom Metazoa; phylum Arthropoda; class Insecta; order Diptera; family Syrphidae; genus Episyrphus; species Episyrphus balteatus. The sequence continues at coordinate 35,195,973 of NC_079135.1, forward strand.
GATTTTTCAAGCCTTCAGATACTTGTTGGTCGTTATAAAATAATTATGAGGCTGATTTTTAAACTTTTACGTTTTTTATTTTAAAACCAACGTTGTTTAGCCTTGAGAAATACAAAAAAGTAATTCTTTCTTTATTGTTCCAGCATGTTTTTCATAACCTTCACCAAAAAATAAATGCCACGAACAAACTCACAGCACGTTGCGGAATCATGTGAATGAATATCTGTGTACACGGCCCGTGAATGTGAGTTTTAATCATTGTGTACACGGGCAACAAATTCACTCCTGCGGAATTGGGCCCCTGGACCCCAGGAGTAAATTTACACTCTACGTAAAGCGTACCTTCTATAAGGCTTTATAGAAGCAACGTAAAAAGTTTAATTATTAAGGAAATAAGATATTTCGGGAGGGTTCTCTTACCAAAAATGTCCAGAGTATATGATTTCCACACACATTCGGAGTGGAGCTCGATGTGTGCTGGGATCTTGTGATAGCAAGAGAAAATTAATCTTTTTTTGGTTTTATCACATCACAATCACATTTTTTCAGGCTCTATAGTATAAAGTGGCATGCAAAAAATCTATGTTTTTTTTTACTAAGATACCTTCAATCTCAAGGAGCGGTGTATCTTGAAAGGACTGAACAAAATTGATTTATTTTTCTATTAAAATTTGCAATAATATAATAATATAATATATATAAAATAAAAATGGATGATCCTTCATCCTTCAGCCCTCACAGTTTGAAGCAATTCCGAAGTTTTCGAAATCGATGGAAATGTAGAACATGCAATTTCATTTCACGTGAAGTGATTTTACTTTCGATCAAATTCCGGAATATGGACGCATATCACTCGATTTGCGTATCACTCATATAGAGGTCAATCGAACCTGCATCTGTTCGATTGACCTCTATATGAATGGACAACAAAGGTTGCTTTTATTATTTATGTGTAACAAAAGACAAAATTTGTTTAACTAGAAGAAATGTTTGAAAAAAAAATGTTACACATACACCACAGTGACATTTTGTGTCAATTTTGTTTCAAAAAATGAAACTAATGAAAGCATCCAGTGTAATAGCCCAAGCCCAAAAATATCTAATTTTTTATTATTAACTATTAAAGTTACACGGTTCTTGCATTGGATGTTATAATCAGGCATTGTTAAGAGTTCACTACTATTTCAAATGATGAAATAGTGACTATATTTTCGTGGCAAAACTGGGATTGCAGTTTAATTAAATATGTAAATATGGAAATGGGGGACTATACGAATACGTATAAGACGGAGGTCATCAATGTTACAAAGATTCCTCAAATCCCGACTTCAGGAGAAAGCACCTAGTACTCAGAATTTTAAAATAGTTTTGTTTTGTTAAATAATTTCCATTTCCGGCAAGGAAAAAAAGAAGACTCCATGAATAAATACAACAAAACTTTATTTTTAAGAATTATATTTTTATTTAAAATATATTTTGACTTTTTAAATCAATTGGATTACATTACAATCAAATAGTTTCAGTTAAATGTCATAGTTTAATGATTTAAAATTAAACAATAATAATAATTAATAGTTCAGTTAATGATAAGAAGAAAAAGAAAAAAATAAGCAAAATTAGTAACCTATTTCCAGCAAAAAATAATAATAATAAAAAAATACATAATATTCATATTAAACAAATTTGTAGGTTAACATAAAATAATGACTTTATCAACAAATTTTAAGAAATGCAACATACATACAAGTTACAGGCACAACACGTGTGTTATCTACGAATTATAACGACAGACCTAAGGAAAATATTTTTTTTCTTCTTTTTATATTTTAAATTAAATTATTTTTTTTTTCTTTTAATTTATATTAAATATACATTTTTCAAGTGTTTTGTATACTAATATATTAAATTCTGTTTTTTTTTTCATTTTGTTTTAAGTGAACATTTTGTTTTATTAAATAAGTAAGTTTGAGTGAATTAAAACTAACAAAAAACAACATACTCTTTTTTAGTTCGTTTTTAAGTTTTTTTAAAATTTTGTTTTGTAAATACATTGGCAATATTTTTAAAGTTTTAATTCGATTTTTATTTAAATAAGCAAATAGAGTTATTGTAAATTGGTGATTTTATTCAAATACAATTTATATATCCTACATCTAATATATATTACTTTTCTTGTTTTTTTTTTAATTCGCATTATAAAATAAATTTAACTTAAAAATAAAAAAAAATAATAAAACAAAAAAAGTAAAAAAACACGGATATTTACGAGGAAGCAAATTTGTTCTGAATGAATTCTTAAGAGAAGACAAAAATATTATTAAAAAAAAATTATATAATAATAACAACGATTTAATTATTAAATTACTTAATAGTGGATTTAATAAAAAGTAGTATTTATTTTTTTTATGCAGATATTGGTGCGAAAATTTTGAAGTTTATTTTTTTTTACCTATTAGAAAAATAATTCAATTAAATTTTTTAACTAGCTTCGATTGATTTTTATTAAAAATTGTTTAAGTTTGATTTTGCAAAAATATATGAAGTGTTTTTTTTTTTTTATCTAGCTGTGAATTAATTATTATTGATGATTTCGATAGAATATTTTTCTAAATTTAAAAGCTTAGATAAGCTTTTGTTTGGCGCATTCGGGGCAGATTATATCAGGCCCATCGGTAATAAATCCACGTCCGACAAGGGATGTCTTACAACTGGCACAAATGAAACAATCATGATGCCAATGGCGGTCTTCAAAAGATATGAAGCGTGTTCCTCCAATTCCTTAAAAAAAAATTATAGAAAAGAAAAAATGAATTAGTACTGAGACAATGTTTAAACAAATTATTATTTAAACTCTGGTCTAGAGAAAGAATATGGGATGGGTGAAACAATGCGGATT